>NC_033800.1:118457521-118490716 GCF_001876935.1 Asparagus officinalis
CACACACACGAATTCTTGTACAAAAGGCACAAGAGCTACAGAACGAAGAGGTGGCCAAAAAACCACCAAAACCATGCCAAGTCTGGAGGCCAAAGTTTAAAACAATAACTCGGACAGCAACCGAAGAGATCGAAAATCGTAGGTCACTCCAGAGCAACCCGGCCAAGCGCGGGTCACTCCAAGGTGACCCATGCCAAATCCAAGCCACCTTGACCCGACCAACACATAGTTCTCCTCCCGCGGTTGTTTCTCCACCTCCGTCAAGTTCTATTCCTACTCCAATTGATCCCGTACCTCCGGTGAAGTCCTATGGCAGTGTGGATCCATCCCGATCTAAGAAAATGATGGCGGATCACCTTGGTCCTTTGCACGAGGATCAAGGTAAAGCTCCGGTTAAAGAGTGTTTGGGTCTGGTGAATGAAATCTAAGCAACTCTTGGGCCTGGGGGTTGTACGTGTCCTTCCACCAAGTCAAAGCAATCCCAGGTTGGGATAACTCCGATTTCCACTCGCTTGGAGCTACGTGTCGATGTCTAGTAGCCCGTTGAGGTTCCACACCTACAAGCGGGTGGTTCCAAACGTGTGACTCCTGGGAGCACCAATAAAGCTCTAGATCCCCCAAAAAAACGTGTCCGTCAGGCGACAATGTTACACCCAGGAAGTCAAACTAACAGTTGATAGGTTGTTCCGGTCATCATGTCGATGAGTTGTACTATCGGGATGGGGGTGAGAACAAGTCTCAGAAGAGAAATTCCTGATAAACCAACTCTCACTATCCTTGTGAGAGGCTTATCAGGGTAGTATTATCAGAATATAACTGCCCCAAGACCGCTCCACTAAGAGTCTCGGTATTCCAAAGGCTTTCCACCGAAGTGCACAAACCTAAATCAAGATGCTTCCGCATGAGAAGATTGGCTGTTCAAGATGAAAAACTCCCAGAAGTTACCGTCAACATGGCCAATAAAGGAAAGTCAACACAACGTTCCAGTCCCGACTCTTTTCTAGGGATATCCCAGCGTATAACTCAGCTCCGACAGGGGACGATCTGACATATAGATTATCAGAGGATGAAGAAATGATTTTCCTCAGATGATGAAGTGTCGAACACTTACTCCGTAGTTACATCTGACGATACAATGTCTAGCATGGGACTAACCAAAGAGGCATTCATAATCACTCCTAATTAGTTTGCTCAAATGCTTCAAGAAGCTCTAATCAAACAACAAGAAGAAATTAGAGCTAAAATGAAGATAGAGATGAAGTTGGCCATGCAGAAAATGAGAGAGTTGCAGGCTCAAAGACTTCCACCAGAGTTCAGTCAGCGGGTTGAGTCTAGTCGTCGCACTACACCTGTCACGCACATTCAAAATGGTGCAGACGATAGTAATCCGAAAATGGATGAAGTTATCATTGCTGATTCACCCCTCAATAACACTGGGGGTGATTTAAATGATCCTCCTAACAATAATAACACTGGGGGTAGATCAATTTCACCCCTCAATAGCATTGGGGGTGGTTCAATTGATTTTTCTCAACGTCCTCCGAAAGAAGATATAGACGAGGACAAGAAGATGAAAGAGCTGGAGAGTAAGGTCAGCGCCTTAATGTCCACTTAAGAAATTAAGAAGACTAGCATTCTGTGTCCATACCTAAGGGAGATGGAGTCAATTTCGTACCCGTCGAAGTTCAATTTAATCAACTTCACGTCATTCGACAGAAAGGCTCGCCCACTCAGCATTTGATTTATTTCAAGTCCCACCTGGGCGTAATCTCTGATAATGAATGATTGATAGTTCGGTCATTCATTGGCACCTTTCACAGGGCTGCCTTCGATTGGTACCATCGTCTTAAGTCAGGGAGCATCAACTGCTGGGACGACATGAAAAATTGGTTCCTCAACAACTTCTTCGATGATGACACTAAAGTATCAATCGGAGATCTACTAGACGAGAAGCAAAAGGACGGGGAGTCAGTTGACAGCTTTGTCAAATACTTCTGTAACAAGACAATGAATTGTATGGATCCTATCAAAGAGGAGTTCATCTTGTAGACATGCCATCACAATCTCTCCCTTGATGTCCTCGAAGTCATGGTGGTTGCCCTTCAACCACCTGGAAGGAATTAAATTTGCATGAAGAACAAGTCGAGCACTTCCTCAGAAGAAAAAAAGGCTAAGAGAAGCTAGCTGACAGCACATGTGGTTGCTATTGATGTTAATCAAACATCACAACAACAACCTCAGAAACAGTGAAGGACTTCTGATCCAAGGTTCCAGAAGGAGTATTCTTTCAAATATGATGTAGTTCCAGCCATCTAGAAGTATCTCCTCACCAACGACAAAATCGAGCTACCACCTATTAAAGATCAGGAGGGAGCTAAGAGGATTTCGGATCCAAAATACTGTGCATATTACAGGAGGATTCTTTATCCCACCAAGGCTTGCTTCAGCCTCAAAAACAAAATCTAAGCCTTAATTGTTTCCGACATCATAACAACAAAACAAGCCAAATAAAAATGACCAATTCTCTGACAGGTATATGAGGTTAAACTACTCCTCCTTTTTACTCCAATGGGTATACGAGTATAAATTGTTTCCCAAATCTCTAACTGGTATACGAGGCTAAATTGTTCCCTACCTTTGATGAGAAGTTCCTAGAGAATATTACATATAATATTCTTAAGGATAACCCTGCAACATGGCCGAATACAATTGGATTCAAGTTTGCCAAAGAGCTGGGGGTGGAATACCTCAATGCATTCCAATGCGAAGTTCCTGGAGAATACTACACAGTGTATTCTTAAGGATAACTCAAAACCAATTGATTCTTAATCATAATAAAAAATAATTAAGAACCTCCCACTATGGCTATTTAATCATTTTCAAGATGATTAAAACCCTCCCACTGTGACTCCTAGAGCACTCTTTTGTCGAGACGAGATTCAACGACTTCATCAAGTCAATTTTCCCTCACGAAACTACCACTGTGTAATTGTGAAGTGCTTGACGATTCACAGTCCTCCATCATAAAATCCCTCACTAATCAAATCAATTGACGGTGGGTCCACAAAATTCTTCATGATTACATCCACTCAAACTCCTGCTATGTCTGTGCACTCAATACTTCCATTGTTAGAATCTAGACATAGTATTGGAAATTTCAAACACCCTCGTGTTAAAATCCTTGCAGCTTAACACCAAAAACTCCCATTGTATTGACACAGTGATCTGTACAAATTAGCACTCCTACTATTATTTGCACCACCCCACTCCTATCTTGGTCAAATCTTTAAACAGTTAGGACCAAAGCTAAAATCCCCTCTTGATTCCTTCCATAAACGAGAGGTCCACCAAAAACTGAACGATCAAGCCTTTAAATAGTTAGAGTCGTCTTAATCTCCCATCTTGGTCAAACCTTTAAACAGTTAGGACCAAAGCCAAAATCCCCTCTCGAATCCTTCCATAAATGAGAGGTCCATCAAAAATTAAACGATCAAACCTTTAAACAATTAGGGTCGTCTTAAACTCTCATCTTAGTCAAACCTTTTAATGGTTAGGACCAAAGCCAAAATCCCCTCTCAATTCCTTCCATAAACGAGAGGTCCACCAAAAACTGAACGATCAAGCCTTTAAACAGTTAGAGTCATCTCAAACTCCTATCTTGATCAAACCTTTAAACAGTTAGGACCAAAGCCAAAATCTCATTTTGATTCCTTCCATGAACGAGAGGTCCACCAAAAATTGAATGATCAAACCTTTAAACAGTTAGGGTCATCTCAAACTCTCATCTTGGTCAAAGCTTTAAACGGTTAGGACCAAAGCCAAAATCCCCTCTCGATTCCTTCCATGAATGAGAGGTCCACCAAAAATTAAATGATCAAACCTTTAAACAGTTAGGATCGTCTCAAACTCCCATCTTGATCAAACCTTTAAATGGTTAGGACCAAAGCCAAAATCCCCTCTCGATTCCTTCCATGAATGAGAGGTCCACCAAAAATTAAACGATCTTTTAAACAGTTATGATCGTCTCAAACTCCTATCTTGGTCAAACCTTTAAACAGTTAGGATGAAAGCTAAAATCCCCTCTTGATTCCTTCCATGAATGAGAGGTTCACTAAAAATTAAACGATCAAACCTTTAAACAGTTATGGTCGTCTCAAAATCCCTTCTTGGTCAAACCATTAAACGGTTAGGACCAGAACCTGACCCACAATCAGGGTCGTCTCAACTCCACTTTTGTCAAGCCTATAAATAGTTAGTGCCAAAATTAGAATTTCATCTCGATAAACGAGAAATCCCCCTTCAACCAAGCCTTTAAACAGTTAGGGTTATCTAAATCTTTTTCGATTCTCGGAGTGAAGATCTCACTCTTAGTTTCACCCTTCATATTCTTAAAGCGGAGATCCCACTACGAATTTTTTTGCACCTGGAGATAAAATATAAAATTTTTCCTCTCCAACACAAGGTTCGTCTTTACCCCAAGAGAAGACACCATTTTCCAACACTGTAATTCATGTCTTACATGCATAAGGAATTTTATCTTGAACCCTAAGTAGAGATAAGTCTACGCATAACACGCGTTGCCGGTTAATCTTTTATCGTAAAAAGAATAAAAACCTACAAATTCGACATCGTGGCATGCCGTTATTAATAATGTCATAATCCATGTCTTACACGCATGGAGAATTTTATCTCGAACCCTAAGTAGAGATAAGTCTATGCCTAACATGCGTTACCGGTTAGTCTTTTATCATAAAAGGATAAAAACCCATGTATTCGATATCATGGCAGGACGTTATTAATAACGCCATAATCTATGTCTTACACGCATGGAGAATTTCATCTCGAACCCTAAGTAGAGATAAGTCTACACCTAATACGTTGTCAGTTAGTCTTTTACCATAAATAGGATGAAAGCCCACGTACTCGATATCGTGGTAGGCCGTTATTAATAATGTCATAATCCATACCTTACACGCATGGGGAATTTTATCTCGAATTCTAAGTAGAGATAAGTCTACGCCTAACACGCATTGTCGGTTAGTCTATTTCTGTGAAGTTAACAAAGGCTATGCACTAAGTCTAAGAGAATTCATTCTTTTAGCACAACATTACATGTGAAATAGGTTTAAATAATTCACATGCTAGCTCAATTCAAATGGTGATCGGTAAAGGCTCATAAAATCCGTTGATGGTTGAGGGTTTACTAAAAATCCTATGCATATTGTCGGGTAGCCTATTCCCCTAAGAATGACGAAGTCTACGTATTTAATATCATAGCATCAAGTCTAAGAGAGTTCATTCTTTTAGCACAACGTCACATGCAGAATGGACTTAAATAATTTGTATGCTAGCCCGACTCAAATGGTAGTCGGTAAAGGCCTGTCAAACCCGTTTATGCTTGAGAGTTTACCAAAAATCCTATAAGTATTATAGTTATTTATTCTAAATAGAATGAGTAATCGTAATAAGGTACAAAAGTCACTAACACACTAACTTCACCAGTCGCTCTCGTGACTTGAACACCCGGGAGAACATCAATTCCAGCCGAAGTTTCCACGAAAGACCTTGGACGCATTCGCAGTGGTAGCCGTATTAGCTCTAATAGTTGGTTTTATAACCAAAACTCTCCTATGGTTAAGCAAATAACTAGCGGGATGTAAGTGTAAGATCCATACCTACAGATAAACCAGCATTAATGGTTGATCCTGCAATCTCTACACTTGGGCCTACCACACGTTACAATGTCGGTCGAGCTTAAACTGTATAGACTCTAGTTAATGTATGAGTATAAACTATATTCACGCCAGTCAACATGTTACAAAGCAAGTCGATGCTGGTCAACATGTTATAATAAAGGTCAACGTCGGTCAACGCGTTAATAATTTTGCCAAAATAAGGCCCAGGATAATTCTCAATTCCAAATTAACCCTGGGGAGCTCAATCGTGATTCAGATATAAACTCCCAATAAAGATGATCAGTTCAACGTTGATTCAAAGACAAGAGCTAATTTAGATATCAACATGCCAGTCTCAGTTTTAGATTTCGATAACGGTCAGACGATAAACGTAACACTAGAAGAATTTTAGCTATTTGACAAAATACTGAATAGACTGAAAGCTTCAAAAATTGATGAATTGAAGGTTGGACATATCATATCTAAAGTATTCCAGGATTCTCTATAAAAGAATGAGACTGAAACACTTTGGAGGGGTTATTTGTAGGCGTCAAATATTGCCTATAGGTTTCCGCACACATCACAAAATGAAGAGAATGTTATGAACGTTATTATTCGAGTCAAAAAAGGATTATCCAAAGCCATAGAGAATCTAACAAGTGCATGAAGAAAGTCGACGAAGCGTACGAGTTAACGTAACACGCGAAACAGCAAAACAACAAAGATATAACTCAGTTAGGAGGTGTTTTTCACCCAAAAGGGGCGAACCACCATGTATGTCTTGTCCACACCATGTATGTCTCACCTATGGGAAGTTGTAGGTCTCTTTACCATCTTTCCAACACATCTTGAATCACCTTATTCTGAGATCGAACAAGAGAGTTAGAGCTAAAATACCCAAGACAGTCCAGACTATTTCATACCTGCGAGACATCAATGGTGTCTCACACATTTCGGCCATGATGCGATTTGATTATGGAGAAGCTTAAAAGACAAAAGTTGTAGGTATTTTCATCATCTTCCCAATACAACTTGAATCACCTAATTCCAAGGTCATACGAGAGAATTAAAGCCAAAATACTGAAGATAGTATAAATTGTCTCGTACATGTGCGAGACACCCCAAACTGTCTCACACATGTGCTAGATACCCCAAACTATCTCGTACAAAGAACTAGAATTTCATCCATGATGAGATTTAATTCTGGAGATGTTCAAAAGACAATTGTAGGTCTTTTTATCAACTTTCCAATACAACTTAAATCACCTCATTCTAAGGTCAGAAGAGAGAATTAAAGCCGAAATACCAAAGATAGTACAAACTGTCTCGCACATGTGCAAGACACCCCAAACTATCTTGCACAAAGAACTAAAATTTCTACCATGATGCAATTCGTATTGAAAAAATATTAAAAGATAAAAGTTGTAGATCTTTTCGTCAAATTTTCAACACAACTTGAATCGCCTCATTCTGAGATCGGATGAAAGAATTAGAGCCAAAATACCGAAGATAGTACAAACTATCTCGCACATGTGCGAGACACCTCGATCTATCTTGCGCCGAGAAGTTCCCGAAATGCGTTTTTGACAATTTTCTTAGGATTTGATCATTCTACTACCTCCTTAACTAGCTTGAATCATCCTTAAATATGGTTAAGCAGTTATTAACTGAGGATAAGGTCAAATCATCAATTCCTATCTTAAAACACTGCATCCTGAGCTTATAAATACAAGCCTAGGGCTCCTACACACAGGGGATTGGAAATTTAGGTAAGGTGTTATACCTATGAAGAGTGATCCATGAATTTTAGTGAGGCTAGCGAGATGTTGGTAAACTCCAGCATAAAGAGGGAGCTATTCGAAGGATCTGAGGCCCGTTTCATCATTCCTTGATATCAGACTTTGTTTTGATCTCAAGAAGAATAGTAATCTCACTTCGTTGAGATTATTTACTTTTGCGATTGTTTCCTTTATAAAGAAAGAGCATTGAATTTCCGTTCTGTTAACCGAATCTGATCCGTGACGGTCCACGGATAAAAGCATCACCGACACAGGCAAAGATCTCACGCAAGTAGCGGGTGATAAACGTCCTCTGTGTGTATTTCTAAAGAGTTATATTTTTATTTTTTTATTCGTATAAGAAAAGTCTTATAAAAAGACTAACTCTTTTGAGCTTGTTATAAATGATCAAAGTTGTAATGAGTTTCATGAATAAACCAACTTTCGACGCAAATACTCTTGATTGAAGATTCATGAGATCCACTATAGATTTGATTGAGTTTTAGGCTAAGATTTACCCTCTTTCTCCAGTCCAATCAAATCTCAAAGATGTGATTTTTCTCGGATGTTAGGATTCGAAAAAGGCTATAAATAGCAGCCTTCCTCTTCCATCTTGACCTTCATCTTTATCTTCTTCTTCTTCTATATGTTTAAGTCTCCATCACCTAGATCGGAGATGCTCCTTAATAGAAGAGCTGAAATAAAACGACTCTAACAAGAGCTTGCCCAAGTAAAGGGTAATCAAGTGGATGAACTCTGCATATTTCACCGTTTGGTAGAGTTACTGTCGATTGAAAAAGTGATGCTTGAGCAAATCATCGAGAATTAGTCGATAGCTTGAGGCAAGTTGAATCATGATAGAGATGTGTAGAGCTTCGAGTGTTGTGTTTTGCTTAAGACAGTTCGACAACTGTGGTGGTTGAAGAAGGATTCTTAGAGCTCCACAAGCGAGGACTCTAATAGTAACTAGCTTCTACAAATGTGAACGTAGATCGTCATTAGACGTCGTATGACTGACTCGGGCCTGACGTTAAATTTTGGCTGCAGAAAGTGTTTCTTCCCCTTGAAATGTTTTAGTCCCGTGTAAGGGGGGCTTCTTGTTCAACAGCTCTTTCTCCTCGCCTGACATGGAGTCTATGGAGCAGTAAGTAAAATCTGTTTTTTGTAGTAGGAAAATTTGCATTTTTCTAGTCTTGTGAGATTAGAGAAACATGAGCTATAGCTTAGTGCATCTCGTGTATGATCTCCAGCTTTCACAATATCCATATCTTAGGAATATAGGGCAGTAGCAAATAGCAATAGATACCCATCATTCTTATAATTGGATAGTCTGAATATCGTCTTCATGTAATAGAGTCTTCGATCAATAAAAATGAACTTTTTTTTTCCTGAACTTGTTCATCTTCATGTGTTTGATCTTTACATACTTTACTTCTATGGTGAACTTGAACTATGCATGGAGTTATTGTGTTGAAGGCAAATCTCAAGGTTCCTTGTGTTAGCAAGGGTCGAATTGTAGTTTACCAGATGAGGCATTAAACAAACTTAGTAAACTTTGCTAAGTCATTTTAATGAGGTTCACTATATAGGGTCTCAAACAAATTAAGTTTAAATTTTCTCAATTTAGAGATTTAGTAAAATTCACTATGTCATCTTGGCAAGGTTTGCCTTAATACCATGCTGAATAGGGGGAAGTTCGCTTAGTTGAGAAACAGTCATCTAGGCGAAGCTTAGTAAGTCAATTAGGTGAGACTTAACAAATCAGTTAGGCAAGGCTCAGACTAAGAATTTAAAATTCAAATCCTCGATATGTGCACCTAAAGTCATGGCAAGGTTCATTCCGAACAAGATTTTTAGCGAAGTTCATGGCAAGAATCTTTGGTGAAGTTCGAGGTGTGATCTTTGGTGAAGTTCAAGGGCAAGATCTTCGACAAAGTTTGGAGCAAAGAATCTTTGGCGAAGTTTAGGGTCGGTCTGTAAATAGGACTATTTACCTCCTTCTTCTTCACTTTGATTTTCAAAACCCTCTAACTTCCTCAAAACCCTCTCACTCCCAAGTCTTGTCATCAATGGCTCCTTGTCGTGCAATCTCCAAAGGAAGAAGCTCCGTCAAAGGAGCTCATCAGCCAAGAGCTGAGGATGCGTTGGCACAACTAGAAATGGTCATAGATAAGTTTCAACCCACTCATGGCGATCTTCGGATCAGCCTAATCTCAACCCATCAGGCTTTAAGCAGCGCCTCAAGGCACTTAAAAACTTGATTTGATGCTAAAGGCGTGATCTTCACAATTAGTTATGGTCTTTCCGATGAGCTTCTATAGTCGGTGACAAAGCTCGATTAGTAGCCATTAATGGCGCTTGTTATGGCGAGCTTCTCTTCTTAGGCGGAGCTCTTTCCTATTAGCCTTTTGGGCTTCTACAACAGACTTCCTTCCTATGAAGATCGCTATTCCGACTTGAGTGACCCTTGTTTAGGTGAAATTCATCAATGTGATCGAGATGGCCTTCACTGAAATAAGGCTCGCCTATTTGGATTAGGCAGAGTTTACCAGTTTGATCTAGGTGATCTTCCTATGAGTAAGGCTCACATGTTTGAATTGGTTGAAGTTCACCATTTTGATCCATGTAACTAAAGTTCGATGTTCTCACTGTGAACTTTACTTCATCCTGTCAACACTTAGTTGATAGAGATGATTCGCAGTTATGAGTAACGTTTGCCTATGATGAACTTCACCTATAAGTGTGAAGACTGATTGATTTCATTTCATCTTCTAACTCATTTGTTGCTTGTTTACTGTGTAGTTTCTTATTCGATGGCTCCCATCGACCACCGTAACCATTACGATCATGATGGAACTTATGATCCTAAAGTGGTGTATGCTTTTGATGGGAATGTCCCTCTATTTTTTAATGAGAGTAGCCAGGAGAGGATCAAGACTATACGATTGGGCAATTATTAAACTGTGTGAGAGATAATTACTGACATCAATTTCTCCATTCCTAATGAGGATATGTCGGTGAAGCCTCATTTTTTTTTTGAGACAATACTCCCAGTGGGAATTCCATATTCAATTATGGAGGGGAGCATTGGTACTACACCTAAGGAGATCGTTGTTATTACTTACTGGTGGTAGAACGTCAGGTTTCTTTTATGTTTTTGTAGCGTCTCGCCGTACCATGCTTTATGCGCTATAATCTCACTAATAGGGAAGATAATATTAAGGTGGGCTCTTTAAAACATGATGGTGGCTTTCATCAAGAGGGGCTTTACAAAGTCAATATTATAGGCCTATTCTAGGTTTTGTTAATGAGGATGCTCCTGTTAACAAAGTTGTCGTCGCCTCCAAACACCTTTGAGAACTAACTCGCCAAGACTGATGCATAATATCCTAACTATGATACTAGATTTCCTGGTTGGATCAAGTCAATGGATACCCAATGGTGGACCTGTCTAGTGAACTTCATTCTCGTCATCTTTGAGGAGAGATTATAAAGAACGGGGCTCTATACTATAGTTAGAACCCTAAAATATGGTGCTCAGATTAGTGCACATATATTGTATACGGTATCTTAGAGCTATACAATACTGATAGTGATACTTTTTTCACCTTAGTGGGTGACATTAGGATTGCTTTGCACGAGATGTTTGAAGTGTCACGTTTGCCTATGGGGGATCGTCCATATGAGGAGTTTTTTCGACCAATGCAAAGTTGAACATTTTTTTGCATGTTGCCCATGTCGTAGAGGCATTCCAGGAATTGGTTTGCCACTTCCTCATTTGTCAGAGAATCATTCTGAACTCTGGGCATGATTCCACCATTGCTCACGTTCCTTAGGCTGAATGCTTATTTCCTAATGTAAGTAAAAAGGGAAATGTGGATTCGATCTGTCTGGCCACAGATATTGAAATTGGGACTGAGGTCTTCAATGACGGCTAAGTATTTCATACCACCAAGTCAGATGAGTGTGGGTTCCATGTAGGCGAGCAATTTGAGAGCTTCCACCATAAGGAAAAGAGCCGATATCTAAATTGATGCTGCTTGTAGAAATTTTCTCAATTTGGTTGAATGTTTGCATTGTGCCTTCTCAACCAAAGGATTGCATCTCCATCAAGGTATTGTTCCCTGCGATGTTGCTCACTTCTGGATAAAACTTAGTCCTTTTGCCGGCAATAGTTAGTTGTATCCATCATGGACTGAGGGAATTGGCCACCAAATATCTAAAGCAGGAAGATGGTTGTCCTAGAAATAGAGTCCCCAATCCTAGAGTAGAGCTATCATATATGTATCTAGTGATATGGTTTACTCTATACTATTCTTCATTGATGTCAGCTACTACACCAAGTGGAGCGAACGTTTCATTACTCCAGAGGTATGAACGTTTGAAGTGGATGATCAAATATCCCACCAGGATCCGGAGGCTAATTAAGAATAAGGATCATTATCATCTTTACTGTTGTTTCCCCATGATCGATGGTATAAGCCCCGGGGATGAGTTTAAAAACTGTATGAGTAGTGAGTGTTTCACTTGCTTACCTAGCGGGTGTTTTAACTGGTTGGTGAATATTAGACCAGGTCACCTCGTTACTAGGTTAAACAGGATGAAGTGTAACATCGAGCCCTACTTGCCTTTTTGATTTGCTCGTCAATGTTTTTATGACCAGCTCTATTTTGGCAATCAGAATCTAGGATTGTTGCGCACAGGAAGCTTGGTAGATGGATCTCGCGCTTAGTACCATTTTGTTGTTAAGGCTGCGTGGGCCAAATTTTCGCTTCCTGCCACTTGCTTGACTGTTATATGACATTGGGGTTCTATAAATGGTATAGGAGGGCGTATGGTCATAATTTCGACTTTCATGTGAACAAAATGGGTTTGTACTAGATCACCCAGAGATATAGGGAGCTATCTAAGAAGGGTTCGAAGAGTAGGACCCTTGGACTTCAAGACTTTCTAGCATAAGGTATGCCAGATGAAAATTGGGAAGCGACGGGTGGGTACCCTACATCTCAAAGGTAAATTGGTATTAGCATCCAAGAACTGTTTGAATTTGTGGTTCATCGATGAGCATCTAGCATAGGTTGAGGCAATAGAGGGAAGAGGCTGTTACAAGCTCCTAGCTCCTCCTCCTCAGCCTTCTTCAAAGAAACAATATTTGGCACCTTTAGAGCCTGAGCCTGTACCTGGTGGCTCTCCAAGGATCATTAAGGAACCTCCCGTGGTTTCAATGCAAGAACATAAAGTTGGCTCTTCAGGTAATTTCTATTCATATAATTGTATCACGTTATTTGAAGTGCCTTTCGTTGATGCACGCTTTTTATGTGTAGGAAAAGAACCCATTCCTCTCGATGATTAGGAGCAGGTGGACTACGATCCTAACGACACCAACGTCAACTTGACTGAGCCTGATGATATGGGCTTAATAGCGATATCGAGGGATTCTCTTTCATGCCAGGTATATTTTTCTCTAATCGGTCTTGTGTGATTTCTCCACTTCAGTAGCTAATGTTTTATCTATCTTTTTAGCAAATGATGAACCCAATTTTGAGTTCATGTGTGGGGCAATTCCTATGTCACTCACTGCTAGTAGTAGTTTTGAGCGTATAGCTAATTTTGAAGGCACTTCTGCTATCTTGAAATTTGCACTAGCTATCGATAAGACAATAGCTACTACACCTGCTCCTATTTTAGTAGTGTGGCATAAACTGGCTATTTGTGAGTCTTCCGACGAAGATGACAATTCATCAGTCTCTCCCATCCCGGCAGGGGTTGGGAGAGTAGCATCGCCAAGCACCAAACCTCATTCTGATGAAGGTCCAATCATAGCTGCAATTTCCTCTAATGAATCAGAGGTTACATCTATAGTCATTGAGATCATGCTTACAGATGTGCTAATGACTATGATTATGGTTGTGAGGACTACCATTCTGTCAAATGGGTTGGCATCTATGGCTACCTCGACAGTGAATGTTTTTGGTGTGTTGGATGCTCGTGCCATACCTCCTATTGAGCAATGAAAGAATACAATTCTTGCCAACTGTTCTCTCGACTACCATGGATGCATTGGTAGTTTCTATAGGAATAGGTCCTTCAAGTCATGTGGAGATTTTCCAATCTCCGAATTTCGATAATTTGATTGAGTTAGAGATCCAAATTTTGATTGAGAGCTTGATGAAGTTTTTCAATCGGAGCATTGAATAAGCTTTGAATATGCAGACAAACTTATCTGCTCGCACCCTTGCCCTATTGAGGAATCAACTTGATTTTTTGACGTCAGTTGTAGGTCCTACCCACACTAGGTTGTTCAAGTCAACGAAGTTGAATGCTGATTTCAAGAGTTGAACGACTTTGCTTAGCTAATATCAACGACATTGTTGAGCTTGAATTCTGTCATCTCTCGACGAAACAACATGAGGTTGAAGAATCTGCTCACAAAAAAAATGGAGCAGATCAAGATGAAAGTTCAAGGGTTAGGTGATAACCTTGTATTGGTTGATGATAATCGAGCAGAGGTTCAGAGCACCATTCAAGAGAGGGAAGCCACTAGCAATAAAGCCAAAACCGCCATTGCTGCAGCTCAAGCGTGGTTGGAGGCAGCTCAATGCCAGAAGGAGGAGCTTGAACTCAAGTTAGCTGTGTTGGTTAAAGAGTGGGTAGTCCGGGCCGCAGAGCTAGAAACTAACGAAGAAGTTGGCAATTGTTAGGGCCCAGCATCTCCAATTGATCCTAGGGTTTTGAGGAAGAAGGCTCAAAAAGATGCCCAAGAAGTTAAGGATTCCAAGATAGTTGAGTGTATTGTGCAAATACATGCATTTTATCCATTTTCTCTTTGAAATCTTTATAATAATTTATCTTTTTTGTAATAAAGGAACTTTTATTTCCTTTGATGTGTATACGATAGAGGTGTAATGTTAACATATCAGAGGTGTAATATTAACATGACAGTATAAAGGTAATTGATAGAGGTGTAATATTAACCAGTCAAATAGTATAACCAAGAGAAGTGTAATGTTAACCAGTCAATCCAAAAGAGTTTAAAGAACGACTACTGTTTGGAAGTATATTGTTAACTTAATGGTAGAAAATTGATGAAAGTGTAATGTTAACTAATCGATTTTTGACAAGAGCGAATTAACAGAGGTGTAATATTAACTAGTTGAATTCAACAGAATAACTATATCAAACATGTATCTTCTCATAATACAGATTAAGGATTAGATTTTTTGATAACCTGAGTCCTTTAGTAATCATCATGTGTTGCCTCAATCTTTGATCGACTGCAAGTCTATAAAAACGCAGATAAGTATGACCTAGTATCCATATAGGTCCATGTTGGTTAGTAATAAGGCCTTTTGATATCCAAATCTGTTTGACTGTTTTGATCATATACCCCATACGACAACTCATCGAAACATGTCCAATTTTTTCACACAATGAGCATATGGAATGATAAGTACAATTGGGACTTGGATCAAAGCAATCAATGATACTACCCTATACAAAGAATGTTGAAACTTTTTATGTTTTTTAGAATATAAATAAGGAAGTCCAGTTTTAGCTTTTGCAAATCATTAATTTGAAAGAACCATGTTGAGACCTTTTGAGCCCAATGAAAAATTCTTCATGGCCACTTCCAAATCAATAATTTTGGACTTTAGTTATTCATTTTTAGAAAGAATTATTGTACGTCAGATTTCAAACTTAATTTGTTCAGATGATAAATCACAATATAACTCATTTATCTTTGCAAGAAGTTTTTCTTTTTCACTTTAATGGTTTTCAGGTTGCTTAGATAAACAAGAGATTTGATTTTGTAGCTCGGAACATTGTTTGCACATGAAAGAGGTGCTATCATGTGATGAATTATCTGAATTCAAATTTAAAGAAGAAAAATTCACTTTCTTTGATAAAAGTTTATTTTCTTTCTTCAAGTTTGTATTCATCCCTTTTGTTACTTCATATTTTTAGTAATTTCCTTAAGGTGTATCAACATCTCCTTATATTTACAATAAAGCTCATTATACAAAAGATATACCTCTTAATCTGAATACTCATGGTCAGAATAAGTTAAGTTATTCTGATCCGAATCTGAAAACAAACTATTTTTTGTCATATTAGATACTTATTCCCTTGTTTATCATCTTCACTTGTATTAGCTTCAGACTCATCCTCGTCTGAAATATCCCAGCTTGTAACTTTAAGAAATTTTCCCTCCTTCTTCTTTCTTTTCGATTTAAGGGACAACAATTTTTGTAATGACTTGGTTTCCTGCAATGAAAACAGATAGGATCAGTTTCAAAATTACTTGAAGAATTATTGTTTACCTGTTTAGTAAATTGATTTCATATTTTTTTGAAGATATTTTGTTCCTTTCTTTGATTTCAGAAAAGACTTGAACCCTATTACAATAAGCGCAAATCGATAATCTTTGTCATCTGGACTCGAATCTGAATCTATCTTCTTCTTTGATCGAGCTTTTTCTCTCTTTGCATGTAAGGCTAACGAATTCTTCTTTGAAGCTTCTTCTGAGGCATCTTCCCTCTCTTTCAATTAGACTTCATAAGTAATGAGATTGCTTACAAAATTATCAAGAGTAAGTTTAGAAAAATTCTGAATTCTTCTATTGCCATTACCTTTGGTTCTCAATCCCGAGATAGAGAACGGAATGTTTTTTTTTGTAAAGCTCCTTGTTATCATACTCCTTCCCTAAGGCTTTGATTTTTTTTCATCATATCAATGAATCATGTAAACATCTCCTGAATGCTTTCTAAGGCCTTCATCTTGAAATGCTTATATTTGCTCATTAGCATTGCAAGCTTTGCCACCTTAATCTGCAAAGTTCATTCATGAGTGACTTCAAGTATTTTCCAAATTTCCTACACAATAGAACAATTAGAAACACTGTTAAATTCTTCAATAGTAAGAGAGCAATATAAAGCATTCATGGCTTTTGTATTATAAGAATAAATTTTTTTGTGTTGTGGAGTCTACTTATGCATGGGTAGAACAACTGTAACTCCCTCTACCTCAGTAGTAGGTTCCTTATACCTATGTTCTACACTCCCCCAAACATCTAACTAGTGGACAATAGAAAAACTTTCATACATGCTTTCCAATATATGTAACTGGTGCCATCGAAAGGTGAGGGTTGGTTGATGGCATGTCTTTCAGGAAAAGCTGAAGCGGTGGTAAGGCTTGACATCTCTACTCTAGGTTGTGATACCTAAAGATAGATAATGATGCTCTGATACCACTTGTTAGAAATAAGATGCAATCTTAGAGGGAGAGAGGTGAATATAATTGCTATAAATTTTTCAGATAAACAAAGAATATGCAATGAAAAATAAATATAAAAAACTAGATCAACCAACACAAGAACATACGAGATTTTTATAATGGTTCGGATCAAAATTCTATGTTTCTCTATGATCTTATCCCTAAATCATAATCCAATCTAATAGGCTTTATAAATAGGACCCTAAAATTTACCCAAAACCAGTTGAGATATCTAACTACTCACAATGACCAAAAACAACCTAGCCTAGCTAGCCACACTCAATTACGTGGCTTGAGCACCCCAACCCTCCATTACCCCATCTTGAGTATGTCGTCAAACTCACAAGTTTGAAATATAAAACCAACCTAAAAATAATTAAAGCGTAATTGAAAAGATGTTACAGCCATTTAAATAAATCACTCCCCAAAACGATGATGTTAAAGATCCATTAAGAAGCGATGTTGTAGATGAATGCAAATGGCACTTCTCCTTGCTGAAATGATCTCTCGATGTTGGGTGTGACGAGAAGAAATAGAATGAGACTCAGGGAATCAAATTCTAACTCTCAATCTCTCACAAATCCTAGAATTTGATCTCTCAAACTTAAGCAAATATCCTCTCTACTTCTTGTTATTAATCTTTTCTCCAATCCCTCCTTAAATAGACCTTGATTACCTTGGAAAGAAAACTTCTAGTCAGTGTTGAAATAGGAGATCAGATCTGTGATCAAATAGCTGAGATTGAATCTAAAAATCTGCTAAAATGCATCCAAACCATCAATGGTTAAACACGATTATCGATGGTTGATGCCGATCATCAATGGTTCCCTATAGTCGAACAATTGTTCAAATTCTGGTTTCTGAAATTTATAAATTGTTAACTGTAGTCCATCGATGGTTGAATGGATCATTGATGATTGACTGTAATCCATGGATAATTCGATTTCTCGTTTCTAGGAAATATAGAATATTGACTATAGTCCATCTATAACCTATGGACCATTAATAGATGCCTCGTGACCATCGATGGTTGATAGCTAAAATCAATTGTTCGTGTTGATTTTTATATCGTTTTGAGCCAAAACTTTTACATACATGTTTATTCCTAAAATATATCATTCAAAAACTTATTAGTACCAAATGAGAGTTTGTTATTGATCAAACAGATACTTCATGAACGAATTTCTCCCCAAACAAAGTTCTAACACATAAAACACTAATCACATGATTGTAGAAAAATATTTAAACAAAGTATCAATATCAAATTAGTACAAAATAAAAAGATCTTACAGTTCTTTTTAATATCAAGTCATTTCCCTTGATGACCTAAGTGAAGATCTGGAAGAACAACATCAGTGATATATCTAAGGGCATCACTCCTTGAAGGTTGATAATTAGATGACAAAGAATGCGTTGGTAGAGTGATTGAACAAGCTTAGGGACGATTCTGATAAGATTTCATCTTCCAACTTCAAACGCTATCCTCCCTACCCCCACCCCGCTTCAATTAGAATAGTAATTATTGTGTGAAACGAGAAAAGAGAAGCCCTACACCCAGCTGTTATGGACATCTATGATTCAATCTGTAGTCCTGATTTAGCGTCTTTAGTCATCAATGAGCGAGAGGAGACATGGATGACCTTTAGCTCATTGATGAGACCTTGAGCTCATTGGTGATCGTTCAAGCTCTATAATATTTATCTTCAGTGATTGAATTCTCATCAATAATAAAGTTCTTTCTATGGAATTGAATCATCAATGGCCAAGGCTCTCGTCATGATCAACATCAAGCATCAATTATCCAAATTTGTCATCGATGGTTAATTTCATTGATGACACATTTTGGGCTGAAATTCATTTTGTTTCTTCTCAAACTCAATTCTTACTTGTTCACACCTGCACAAATTATCTTAAATACAAATTAAATTTAAATGAATGTTTATTATTACTCAAAAAAAAAATTATACGGACAACGTCCTACCAGTTAGTCCATATAAAAATTCATCCAAAAGAAAAGCTATTTAAAAATTAGAATTTGAAAGAAAAAAAACTTATTCAAATGTCATCTAAGTTTTGTCAAACAAGAAGCTGAGTTTTGGATCATACTTGTATCCACTAAAAATAGTTGGTTGGAGTTGCCAAATACATCCTTAGTTCATATGTTAAAATTATGTTGAAAATTTACATGTTAGTGTAATCCTTACATAAAAATAATTAGGACTAATCAACTTTTAACTAGAACATTACTCGCCCTTAATAGTTTAATCTTGTAGGTTAACTCAGAGCACAGACCAGAAGATTTTACAAACTCTTGAAAGAGAAGATAAGAAGTTAAATGGCAAGCCATTGAATTGTAAAGATTATCTTGTTTTCATCTTATATCCAAAAAAGTTTATATAAATATTTATGTATTTGTGTATGTGAAATGACCTTTGGCTCATAGGCGGAAAAAAAATTCATGTCCGAGGAATATCTATATCCGACTGAATATGGTTACAAATATCGATATGTTATGAAAATACGGATCCATATCTAAAATATCCAAAATATGTTGATCATGCAGTTGCAATACTTTTATTTATTGGATTAATGGATTTGAGGCTAATTTTGATGACCAAGAGACCAAGCTTTTCCGATATAACAAACGCACAATGAGCTCTCATGTATCACATGAACTATATACGTATTTTTTTTCAATATTAGCTAGTTTTCTCATATCCATTTTGTATCCACATGTGTTATACTAACTATATATACTATATATATATATATATATATATATAATATATATATATATATATATATTATATAATATATATATATATATGTATATATATATATATATATATATATATTATATTATAATATATATATATATATAATATATATATATATATATAATATATATATATATATATATATATATGTGTGTGTGTGTGGTGTGTGTGTGTGTGTGTGTGTGTGTGTGTGTGTGTGTGTGTGTGTGTGTGTGTGTGTGTTGTGTGCTTGGTTCTTGTATTCCTATTTTAGCAGATATAGAAATGAATTTTCCTTATTGAGGCATATCTGTATCAACATCTATAATTAGTAAGTAGATACAAATACAAAAAATTTCATATCCAAATCGTCTCTGAACTATATGCAACCCTAATTGCCCACCATTATTTTCATTGGAATCATCTCATCCACAGAGGTGGAAATGAAGCAAACAATTAACAAATATTATCTTGATTATTTGTCTAACTATTAGGTTATATTTGATTTGGTAATTCATTTACCATCAAACAATTGTATATTAATATACGATAAATAAATGAATAAAACTTAATAATTCTATTTGGTATCTTAAAGTATAAAAGAATAAAATGCTTCTAGCCATACAATGTGGAGTTTTATGGCTGAATTTTCAATTTGTTTTTTAACACCAAATTGGTATTTTATCTAGCTCCAGCCATGTTTTGATTTTTTTTTTTTTTTTTTTTTTCTCCAAATTTTTGCTCCAAATGAGTAATTAGAGCTAAAAATTTTGCCACCAAAAAAGCCCACAAAACTTATGTGATGCTATTAGTTGTTGGATAGTGTCTATCTAATCTAATAAATCAAAATTAATCAAATAAACATACTGTAAAATAGAGAAACAACTTCCCTGGCCTATAAGGGGTAATCGTGATGTCACTATCCTAAAACAACATTTGTCACCTTCTCAGACTTAGATAGATGCAACAGTGAACTAGCGGTAAAAGTCTCCCAAGCTAGTTGGCACTTGAGATTACTGTGAATCTCAAGTATCTTGCTCAGTAGACGTTTTGCTCGAGAACCATTAAATAAAGTATAAGCAAACATACAAGAAGAAGTACAAAGTTTTTCATGTTTCTTTTCCATTTGATTTTTTTTCTTTTTCATTTTCCTCCTCATATAATCTCTCAGGCACCATTGATATAGGTGGAAAGAAGCCAAGCTTTAATAATGCAATTAATAAATAAGTTTTTTTTTTTTGGTCAAAGAAAATTTTTATTCATTACCAAATATGAGAGTTTTATGTACATCAAAGTATCTCCTATACAATGAGATAACCAAGGCTAAGACCTGAAATCAATCAAAAAGAAAAAATAACTATGAATGAGCAGGCTTTATAGGGAGCATAACCATTCCTTATTCTCATCCGATATTGGTGCATTAAGATTGGACATAAGAATATCCATCTTAATATCCTTAATCAAGCACTCAATACTCTTTTGCTTTTGTTGGAAAATCCGAGCATTTCTCTCAACCCAGATCCTGTATATTGTTGCAGCAAGAGCCATACGTTTGATACCATGCTTGAATCCTTTACCCCTCAGTCTAGTGCAAAACCATTCCAATAAGATTCTCCGGTCGCAAGACTTCCAGGTGAATTTTAACCAATTCATGACACAATTCCAAACTTCACTGGAAAACCCACATTCAAAAAAAAGATGGTTTCGACTTTCTAAGCTTTCAGTTGAACACAGTCTGCAAACATTTGTATCTATGACTCCCCTCCTCATCAATCTATCTTGCGTAAGTAGTCGATTTTGCACTGCAAGCCAGAATATGAAAGTGTGTTTTGGATAGCTCGTTTTGTCCCATACAGTGTCATGCCAAGGCACTCTTTGAGAAACTAGGGAGAAGAAATGATACAGAGTAGATAACCGAGGTTTTGAGTTGTTCAAGAAAGAGTTCAGGAGCTCCAACAGGTTATCACACCCTCCACAAATAGATATAGCCTTGTCTCTCTTCTTCAATATTTGTTTCCACATCCAGGAATCACCAATCTTAGGACTAACACTCCAAATGTCCCTTTGCTTCAAGTAGTTACCATGTACCCATTTAATCCAAAGGGATTCTTTGTTAATGTGAATGAACCATAAGAGCTTCAAAGAAGCTGCCAGATTCCAAGTAGTGTCAGAGAATACCCCAAGACCCCCTTTCTTTCTTCCCAAGCATACTGATTCCCAGGCAACAAGGGGTGATTTGGAATTTCCCCATAAAAAGCTTATGCACATTTCATCAATTTTCTTGGTAACTTTGATTGGCAAGACATAATTTGAGGTCCAGAACACTTGAATCCCCAGAATTACACTCCTGATAACTTCCAGTCTGCCTGCATAGGAGAGTTTTCTGTGTTTTATCCAGTTTTGAAACTGGTTAGACACTTGATTAATGAGTGCATTGCAGTCCACATATGAAAGCTTTTTGCTGATGAGAGGCACACCCAAATATCTGATAGGAAAAGAGCCTTCTTTGAATCCCAAGAGATTAATAATATCATTCTTAACTGTTTCATTTACTCCACCAAAGAAAACAGAGCATTTATCTTAATTTGCTTCCAAGCCAGTAGTTTCACCAAACTTCCTAACACATTGATACAATTTCTGGATTGAATATAAATCTCCCATCCCAAATAACAGCAAATCATCGGGAAAAATGAGATGAGTAAGCTTCATTTTACCACACTTGGGATGATATCTAAACTGGTTGTCATTCTTGAGGATATTCAAGCTTCTAGACAGATATTCCATACCCAAAATAAAGAGATATGGGGAAAGAGGGTCACCCTACCTCAGGCCTCTCTCTCCTTTGAAATATCCATGAAGAGATCCATGAAGAGAGATAGAGTATTTTGGACTAGTAACACAAGCCATAATTCTGTTAATCATGAAATCTGGAAATTTCAAACCCCTGAGCATATCATTCAAGAAATCCTAACTGATAGTGTCAAAGGCTTTTTTGATGTCAATGTTTAACATGACTCTAGGGGATATGTGTTTCCTGCCATATCCTTTCACTAATTCATGTGCCAACATTATGTTACTTGTGATTTGTCTACCCTTTATAAATGCACTTTGAGCTTCATTTACCAAACAGCATAATACTAATTTTAATCTATTTGCCAAGATTTTGGAGATAAATTTATATAGGCAATTACAGCATGAGATGGGCCTGAAATCTGCAGGGGTTTTAGGGCACTTCACCTTTGGAATTAGAGTGATTGAAGTTGAATTAACCACCCCTAGAAGCTTTCCAGATTTAAAAAATTCTTCAATTGCCAGAGTAACATCATTTCCCACTATAGACCAAGCTGATTTGAAGAAAGAAAATCCATACCCATCAGGACCTGGAGATTTATTTTCAGACATGGAGAAAACAGCTTTCCTGATTTCTTCCTTGGTGACAGGGTTAGAGAGCAAAGTGGCTTGAGCATTTGTTAGACAAGGACCTGATTGAATAATGTCAAAATCAGGTTTAGAAGTAACCTTTGCCTTACCCATGAGATTCTTGTAATATGAAACAAATTCCTTTGCAATCTCATCTCCATCTGTGATTCTGTGACCCATATCATTATAGAGAACCATCATCTTATTATGATGCCTATTGTTATTGATGATGGAATGGAAAAAATTTGTACACCTGTCTCCTTTGATACTCCATGCAATTCTGGCTTTCTGTTGGAGAAAGGACATTTCACATTCTAGCAACTTGTTATATGAAGCTAAACATTCCCTCTCTTTACTGATTAAAGATTGACATAGAGGGTTAGCCTGAAGATTATGTTAAGCTTCTTCGAAGTTTTGGTTTGCTCTCAGGACTTGTTCACTGATGTTGTGGAAATGCCTCTTGTTCATATCTTTGAGAACTCCTTTTAGGTTTTTTAATTTTGTATGAACTGAATACATTTTACAACCTGGAATATATGATTGCCAAATACTTTACACTGCAGGAAGGAATTTTTCATGCTTAGCCCACATATTGAAGTATTTAAAAGGCCTTTTACCTTGAATTATGTCTTCTAGAATGGAGACCAGAGCAGGAGAATGGTCTGAGAAGCTTGGAAGAAGGAATTCAACCTGGCTAGAATTGAAATTATGGATCCAAGAATCATTAACCAAAGCTCTGTCCAGCATGCACCAAATTCTGGAGATATCATCCTGTTTATTATTCCATGTGTAGAAACAACCAATGGTTTTCAAGTGATTTAGCATAGAGTCCTGAATGAAGTCATTGAAATCCTTGAAGTCAGCCTCAGTAAGTAAAGATCCTCCTAATTTTTCATCATTGCTGATAATAGAATTGAAATCTCCACACAAGAGCCAAGGAGAGTTCCCAATTGAGTTTTGAATGATCCTTAATTCATTCCATAGATCCTTTCTCCCTTCAATATAGTTGAATCCATAGATAGTTGAGATAACACTATTAAAGCTTCCATCAAGAGATTTAACAGTGCAAGTAATTTGCTGAGCTGAAAAGTTTTCAAAATTTATATCCAGGACATTTGGATCCCACGGTATCATAATCCTGATTTTACTAGCATAACCAGTATTAGTAATGCAATTCCAGTCTTTTGCTATTCTCTTAGCAATGATAGGCATTCTCCTGTCACTAATTTTTGTTTCCAATAAAGCAATAAAAGATAGATGATATTGAGCTATAAAAAGTTTTACCAGATGTTGCTTAGAGGACTTGTTCAGCCCTCTAATATTCCAAAAGGATAAATTCATCTTTAATTCAGCCCCCCTCTATCAATTATAGAGGGATCAAGAGTCAATGATTCCAGCTGGGAAAACTTGTTAACAAGAGTATCAGGATGTTTCAGATTCCTTCTTTGAATTTGAACCCAGGGGCTTCCTGCTTGAGAGAATCCAGTACCTGAGTTAAGAACATGCACAGCATGCACAGGTTCAGATATTCTGAAGTTTGCTAAAATATGTGCAGATTTTCCATTGTTTTGTATAGACTTAAAACCAGTGTCAATAAGTCCATTATTCTCAATAGATGGGGCTTGCTTCCGACATAGAACATTTCTAGTATTAGTAATTCTTATTCCTGAATCATTTTCCTGGAACCCCTCATAGCCAGGAAGTGGAGCATGCACAACTTGCTCAAAATTTCCCCCAATAGGATCTACCATTCTGCTCCCTACATTATTCTTATGATTACTCCCCTCATTTGTAACAGTTACTAGAGCCTCCCGAATATTATTTGAAACAGGTTTTTGCTTAGGAACCCACTTTTGGACCCTGGCTTGCTTTTTACAGTAATTTGTGTCATGACCAACACATTTACACAAATCACACCATCTAGGCTTGAATTCATATGTAATCATCTGATTGTAAGATTTACCATTAGGCCCTTGAATGGTGATGTGATCTGGAAGGGAAGAAGGCATGTTAACCTCCACCAAAACTCTTGCATAAGCAAGCCTTTGCTTATTTGCAGTCATCTTATCAGTTGCAATAGGTTTGCCAATAATGCTAGCTATTTTACTGATGCATTTAGAGTTCCACAAGTTTAACCTCAATGCAGGCAATTGTATCCATAATGGATAAATGGATTCATCAGATTTGTGAACATCCTCTCCAATAGACCAAGGTTTCAAGAGCATTGGCCTGGATCCAAAAACCATGGACCCTTGCTTAGAATTTCATCCTTCCCCTTAAATTTGAACAAGAATAACCCAGGTTTCAGCAGGCAAACTTCAGGAATATGATTCCAGACTTTATGCACATAATTTTCCATTGCCTTGAATCTAACATTTAAGCCCAGGACCTGTCCAATTAGAGAAAACTTCCATATTGATGCTCCATCATTCCATTCTTCTTCATCAAAAACAACAGAGTTATTTGTCTCAGAAGGAACAAAATCTAGAAGCATACCACTTCCAGTCTTCCTATTATCGGCAAATAAACTGGTCCAACTTTTACTTGGATTGATTTCTTGAGCTGAAACATCCTTTCTTCCTATTATCGGCAAATAAACTGGTCCAACTTTTACTTGGATTGATTTCTTGAGCTGAAACATCCTTAGAAGTTTTAAGAGGAGGAAAATCCAAGTCAATAGGTTCAGCTGGACTATTAAGCACTTTACTTTCATTCGAATCCAATGTAACAGTAACAGTTTTAGTTTCTAAGATTGAATTATCAGGATTTGGATCAGCGATTCTTGAAGATGATTGCAGGTGGTTAGAAACAGAGGATGAGATCTTCGAATCAGATTCATCAGCCCAAGAAACCCTAGCTGAGCTCTTACCTTCAATACTAGGAAAATGAGACTTACAGAGTAGACGATCTTGAATTCCCGCCATCAGAGAAGATCTAGCTTGAACACAACTAGCATCGATCCAAGAATTAGAGGAATTTAGAATCTCCTCCATAGATTTCAATTTTCCTTTTCCCTTTGGTCCAGTTGATTCCATGATGAAAGAACTCACATCTTCGTCATCTCCATCTTCAGATCTAGACTCCCTTTGGTCCAGTTGATTCCATGATGAAAGAACTCACATCTTCGTCATCTCCATCTTCAGATCTAGACTCAGATAGCTCATCAGAAGCCTTCGAGTTTGAATTTGAAGATCTTAATCCAATGCTAAGAATCCTTTTGCCATTGTTCTTCTTCTTCCTCGCCATCAAAAACACAGCGGGGGTGCAAGTTAGCAGGAGGGAAATCGCCCACTAAAGTGCACCATAGAACCGCTCCAAATAGATTAAATTCCAATTAATAAATAAGTTACAATAACATATAGGTTTATAAGGAATCTAATGCATAATAATGAATATGTCGATAACTATGATTTATATCCTTTATTGCATTAGTTTATGGCTTAATGCAAATAATTAGTTTGACAAATTAAATAAAAATAAAACCAAATAAAATAAAATTCATTAAAGATAAACTCAAATTTTTAAGTCAAATTTTTCCAACATTACTGTTACCTTATATTCATAAGGAAAATGATAGAAAGATTATTTGACACATTGGAATAAGAGTGATAACTATGCCACAGCTCATGCAAGAATACTGATTCCACTATAATGAAGTAAATATTGGGACAAAAAAGAAGAGGGCATAGTACTACGTCTTACTATACTGAAGAAAAAGCCTAGGAGGCGAAAAAGTACTGGAATGAGAAAAGAGCTTTGATGCTTTTTTTTTTACTGGCAACAGTAAAGCTGTGGGTGTAATTGTACATTTGCCTCAAAAAAAAACCAAAAATAACGTCGGAGTTAGAAAAAGTACCAAAATAGTAAGAGGAGTAAAAAATATATATATCAATTTAATAATTTACCACTTTTTTTATTGTCACAAAAATCAATCGCAAGTACCCGAAGGTAAAATAATAAAGATCGGTTTTTCTATAGAGTGCCCTTGGGCACTCTATAAGAGAGGAGAAAGATAGAGAGAAATGAATGAAGAGAGGATCCCAATGCAAATCAGGGGCCCCCCTCCTCATTCATTTCTCTCTATCTCTCTCCTCTTTTATAGAGTGCCCAAGGGCACTCTATAGAAAAACCGAATAAAGATATGAAACAGTGACCGAGGATCCGAACCCAATAACTATTGGTTAATTTTAGGCGCTCCCGACACAACATCGGTGCTAACAAAGCCTCATATATATTTAGTGAATAAACACAGATTAGCATCCCACTCTGGTATTCGAGACGAATCCGAACTCCAAAATGAACACAATAAAACCAGCCAAGTTCAATTTCGAACCTGATGATTTTGGAGTTTATTTGGTTCGTTTCCACCTCTAGTTGTAAGTAGTAGTGTGTCGTCCACGTTTATATTTCCTTCCATCTTTCTTAAAAGGAACTTTCCTTTGGATGTTAAATTCCAGTCCAATCATTAATTATCAATATTAAATATAAATCCAACTTAAAAAGGTTTAATTTAGGGATAAATATAAACTTCTTTCATAATTCTCACAACAACAATTGGAAATGGTTCAAATACCACTTTAGCCTATAAAGTGACATCCACTAACCAATAAGACCTAAAAAGTGACACTGGCGACAATAACATCTACAAATTTGTGAACGTGGGGACCACCATGTTCTCAATGCGGAGCAACAAAACCGCGTGAAAGGCACGAGCTGGCAGCAAAACCGAAACCACGTGAAAGGCTATCACGAGCACGAGAGCGAAAGGCTACTACAGACGCGTTTTTAACACAGGGGGACCACATCCACACACACGGCTAAGGCCACATCGCTATAAATAGGGTTCCTATTTTTAGCCTAGGGTTGCGTGCAAGTGCAAAAGGGGGTTCGTGAGCACAGACTTGGCAGCTGCAGCAGGTGGAGAAAAATTACAGCGGCTTTTGTTAGGGTTTTGAGCATCCATTAGTGGATATATTTGTGAGAGATTTGAGAGTTTGTGTGAGGCTTTAATTTGTGTGATTATAAACCCTATTTGTATTTTCTTTCTCTCTATTAGTAGATCTCCCCCCTCCTTGCCCCGTGCACGTAGGCTATTTGCCAAACCACGTAAAATTAGTTTGTCTCACTGTTTGTGTGATTTGTAATAGCTTATTTAGGTTCCCTCGACAGGTCAGTCCTACAACTGATGAGAGGAAGAGCTAATATCTCACTTTGTTGAGATATTTTACTTTTGATTCTTGTTTTCTTGGTGAAACGGGAATTCCTATTGTGATATTACTATCTTGTTACGCCGAGGTGCTACCGAGGTGCTGCCAAAATTTTCACTGCGCACAACAAGTGGTATTAAAGCTCAGATTTTAGATCTAGGGTTTTGGCATTAGATGGAGGAAGATTCGTCGTGGAAGCTTGGTTCTTGGAGTTCTAGGCTTCGGTGGAGATAGGATTTGAAGTTACTGTTGGAGATCTCGTTTTCCTTGTGTGGTTAGGAGTTCTATTTGGAATCCAATCTAGGGTTCAGTTGGGTAATTTCTTATTTCTTTCAAAGTTTGAATCTTTCTTTGCAATTTAGAGTTTGCAATGGGAGAAGAAGGTGAAAGCAGCAAGACGATGGCGAGTACAGTTCAAGTTGGTTTTCAGAACACCAAAATTAGTGTGGTGAAGTATGACTGTAAAATTAACTTTGGTTTGTGGATGAACGACGTACAGGATACGCTCAATGCTCAGAACTTGGAGAAGACCATCATGGTCCATGAGAGACCACCAAAATATGAAGAGGCGATATGGGAAAAGATGAATAAGAACACTTGTAGTGTGATCAGCTCCTGTTTGAAACAGTATCTGAAGTATGATGTGATTGAGGTGACGTCTGCAATGAAGATGTAAAAAATTCTCAACAATAAGTACCTTACGAAGAGTGTTGAGAACCGGTTGTACTTGCTGCGTAGGTTATTCAGATTTTAGATGTCCAGAGGCACCTCGCTTGCGATTCATGTAAACAACTATACGAAGTTGTTGTCAGACTTGGCGAATGTTGATGAGAGGATTTCGGATGAGTATAAGGCTATTATCTTATTGGGATCCTTACCAGATGAGGAGTATGCCACCTTTGTGCTCACTTTGTTAAACGGGAGATCTTCTATCAGCTATAATAAAGTTACTAATGCATTGACAAATTATTATTTGAGGAGGAAGGACAAGGAGACTTCCTGTGCTAGTACTTCAGGCGAGGCTTTGTCGACGAGAGGTAGAAGCCCATATCCAAAAGGTGGTAATAGAGAGAGATCAAAGTCAAGAAGCTGTCACCAATTAGCAAAGAACCAATGTGCATTCTGTAAGAAGCAGGGACATTGGAAGAGAGACTGTCCGAAGCTCAAGAAGAATGAGAATGGCAAGAAAAAGGGTCCGTAGACCAATGAGGTGAATATTTCAAAAGGCGATGATTCCGATGATTCGATCTTTTCTCTACTGATTACTCCGGAGGTAAACCACTTGGATACATCAGATTGGATGCTTGATTCTGATGCTACTTATCATGTGACCCCTAGGCGAGATTGATTTGCATCATTTGAGAAGCTCGATGGGGGAGTTGTAGTCATGGGAAATGATCAGTCCTGTGGTATTTGTGGGATAGGTACTGTGTGGATCCAGATGTACGATGCAGTAGTTCGTGAATTAAAGGAGATGAGATTTGTCCCTCAGCTGAAGAAGAATCTTATCTTAGTTGGAGCTTTTGAGGCAAAGGGATTCAATGTGATCTTTGAAAATGCTATAGCGAAGGTTACTAAGGGATCTTTGGTGGTGATGAAGGGAGTCCGCGGTTGAAATTTATACTATCTGAAGGGGAGCACCGATATTGGTCAGGTTATTTCAGCTATTTCAGAGACGGATATGAGTAGACTTTGGTATTACAGATTGGGGCACACATCTGAGAAGTCACTACAGGCGCTGTGCAACTAGGGACTATTGAAGGGAGCCAAGAGTTGGAAAACTGAGTTCTGTGAACACTATATTCTTAGCAAAAATACGAAGGTGAAGTTCGGGACTGCTATTCATAGGAAGAGGGGCATCCTGGATTACATGCACATGGACGTTTAGGGTCCCACCAAGACTGCATCACTTGGTGGTCGACATTGGTTCGTCGCGTTCGTAGATGACTATTCTAGGAGTTGTTGGGTGTACACCATGAAGCATAAGAATAAAGTCCTAGATTTGTTTATGGAGTGAAAGAAAAGATTGGAACTATAGACTGGGAGAAAGATCAAGACATTGCGATCCGACAACAACGGCGAGTACACTTCAGACCCCTTTTAGCAGCTATATCGAGAGAAGGGCATAGAGAGACACTTCACAGTTAGCCATATACCACAGCAGAATGGAGTGACAGAGAGGTTAAATCGGTCTTTGTTTGAGAAGATTCGATGTTTACTGACGCAAAGTGGTTAGGAGAAGATCTTTTAGGCTGAGGCAATTTCATATGTGAGCCACCTCATTAATAGACTGTCTTCATCTATGATTAAGGGGAAGACCCCTATGAAAATATGGTTGAGAGAGTCAGCACACGACTATGACCAACTTAAGGTATTTGGATACCCTGCATTTTATCATGTGAGAACAGATAAATTGGAACCTCGAGCTAGGAAGGTCATATTTGTAGGATTCAAGCGTGGTGTTAAGAGATACAAGCTATAGGATCCAGTTGATAGGAAGATTGTACTGAGTAGGGACGTCACGTTTGATGAGGCTTCTATCTTGAAGCTTCCTAGCTCTCATCAGGTGGAGAGCGACCCGATAGAGAAAATATCGTAGGTGGTGGAGATCGATATAGCTCCACAGTGTTTAGATGGTGTAGTATCCATTAGAGTGCCGACTGAGATGACGTCAGGCAAGCACGACGGTGACACGGAGGATACGGGTACTGATGTACAGGATTAGGGACCGACACCTCATGTTCAAGATTCTATTACGGTTCGGAGACAAATAAGAGACATACGAATGCTAGCACGGTATACCAACACAGTTGCGTATGCACTTCTGGTGGAGAGTATCGATGAGATGGTTCCTACTACATTTAGAGAGGCCGAACAGAGTGCAGAGGCTGATTCGTGACAGGTAGCTATGCAGGAGGAGATGGAGTCTCTTCACAAGAATGATACATGGAAGCTTGTTGAGCTTCCAAATGGGCGGAAGACAATTGCTTGCAAGTGGGTATACACAAAGAAAGAGGCCATTGAGGGCACTTCATTGAGGTTCAAAGCTAGGTTGGTTGCGAAGTGCTATGCACAGGAGGAAGGTATTGACTATAATGAGGTTTTCTCTCCGATGGTGAAGCACTCTTCGGTTCGGATTTTGCTAGCTTTGGTGGCACAGTATGGTTTAGAGTTAGATCAGTTGGATGTGAAGATGGTATTTTTTTCATGGTAATCTTGATGAAGAAATATATATGACTCAGTCATTAGGATTCCGGGCTGCAGGGAAGGAAAAATTGGTTTACAGATTGAAAAAATCATTATATGGTTTGTAGTAGTCTCCTCGACAGTGGTATAGGCGATTCGATGGTTTATGATTGGTCATTCGTACACTCAGAGCCAGTTTGATTCTTACGTATATTTTTGCAAGTTGAAAAGAGGTGTGTACATCTATTTGTTACTTTATATCGATGACATGTTGGTTGCCTCTATTTCCAGATCTGCTATTGATGAGTTGAAGGCACATCTTTCAAAGGAGTTTGAGATGAATGATTTGGGTGAGGCGAAGCGTATTTTAGGGATGGAGATCAGCAGAGATAAGAAGAAGGGCAGAATTTTTTTTACACAGGTGGCTTATTTGAAGAAGATTCTATAGCGATTTCATGTTAGCATGGATACGAAGCCAGTTAGTATACTATTAGGAGCCCATTTGAAGCTTTCAGCTGATCTTTCACTGACGACAGTTGAAGATAGAGAGTTGATGTCGAAGACTCCATATGCGAGTGTGGTTGGGAGCTTAATGTACGCGATGGTATGTACGAGACCAGATTTGTCACAGATGGTGAGCATGGTTTCGAGATACATGCATGATCCAGGAGTGGGTCATTGGGACGTCGTGAGATGGATTTTGAGGTACATTCGAGATTCGCTTAATGTTGGTTTGATTTATGAGCGGGACACTATAGGTGGGCAGTTATGTATTGCCTATGTTGATTCGGATTATACCGAGGATTTGGATAAGTGCCGGTCTACGACAGGGTATGTGTTCACTTTGACCTATGCGCCGGTGTGTTGTAGATACACCTTACAATCTACGGTGGCTTTGTCTACAACGGAGGCAGAGTATATGACGGTTACGGAGGCTGTGAAAGAGGCTATTTGGCTTTGATGACTTTTGGAAGAACTTGGTATATCGCAGTGGTCTATCACCATTTATTGTGATAGCATGAGTCTATCTATTTAGTAAAGAATCAGGTTTTTCATGCGAGGACAAAACACATAAACGTTCGTTATCACTTCGTTCGTGATGTTCTTGAAGATGGCGATGTGAAGATTGTGAAGGTCCACACGAAGGATAATCCGGCGGATATGCTCACAAAGGTAGTTCTGAGCAACAAGTTTGATCATTGTAAAGACTTGTTACACATTCGTGATTGTTGAGGCCGTTGGTGGTCATTTGGGTGAACTACGTGAGGCTTGATTCCTTGGGTAAGAGGATATGTAGACAGTCTTTACGATGCAGCCGGTTTGGATTAGTTGATTTTGATAGGGGTGAGATTATTTGGACTCTCGTTCGGGTTCTCGACTTGTTGTGGATTGAGTCCGTTATCGTGAATTATTTTACTTCGTACTGGACGTAACAAGTGAGACATCTGGATTGGTTAGTGTCGGCTCAGTTTTGGGAGAAACTTCGTCGAGGTGGAGAATTGTGAACATCGGGACAACCACATTCTTAATGCGGAGCAGCAAAACCGCGTGAAAGGCACGAGCTGGCAGCAAAAGCGAAATCGCGTGAAAGGCTATCACGAGCACGAGAGCGGAAGACTACCGCAGACGCGTTTTCAACGCAAGGGGACCACATCCACACACACGACCAGGGCCACACCGCTATAAATAGGGTTCCTATTTTTAGCCTATGGTTGTGTGCAAGTGTAAAAGGGGGTTCGTGAGCAGAGACTTGGCGACTGCAACAGGTGGAGAAAAATTGCAGCGGCTTTTGTTAGGGTTTTGAGCATCCATTGGTGGATATATTTGTGAGAGATTTGAGAGTTTGTGTGAGGGTTTAATTTATGTGATTGTAAACCATATTTGTATTTTTTGTCTCTTT
>NC_033800.1:118490728-118491162 GCF_001876935.1 Asparagus officinalis
CCCTTATTGCCCCGTGGACATATGCTATTTGTCGAACCACATAAAATTAGTTTGTCTCCCTGTTTGTGTGATTTGTAATAGCTTATTTAGGTTCTCTCGACAGGTCAGTCCTAGAACTGATGAGAGGAAGAGCTGATATCTCACTTTGTTGAGATATTTTGATTTTGGTTCTTGTTTCCTTGGTAAAACGGGAATTCCTATTGTGATCTTACTATCTTGTTGCACCGTAGTGATGCCGAAATTTTCGTTGCGCACAAAAAAATTAACACACTTAACCTTTTAGACCTGCACCGGTCATCGGAGTATCGATTTAAACGGGAAAATTATGGATTTTTGCATATATACCTCTCATATCTCTACACTTACATATTTGCCCTCAAAAGCTCAAAATATTTATTAAAAAAATCATATCTCCCTGCCTCCCTCGTTCATCT
>NC_033800.1:118491172-118492842 GCF_001876935.1 Asparagus officinalis
ACCCTCCCCACTCTCCCTCCTTCTCCACACATGTTCCTCTCCTCAACCCTTCTCTGTTCTCTCATCTCAGTTTCCTTCTACCCTTCCCTCTTTAACTTTAGTCTCACCTCTCTCCCGTTAAACATTAATTAAAAGTGAAAAAGAGAGTGGAGAAAGGGGATGAGGAGAGAAGTGGAGGAGGAAATGAGGGGAGTGAGGAGAGAGAGGTTGAGAAGAAAGAGAGATAGAAGGGGGAGGGGGGGAGAGTTGAATTTGTATGCAAATATTTTAATTCTGAGAATAAATATGTAAGTGTGCGAGATATGAGGCAATATATATGCAAAAATCCAATAATTTTTCTGCTCAAATCAAAATTTCAACGACTAGAATAGGTGTAAGTGGTTAACTGTGTCAATTTATATGTGTTATTATCGTCAGCATTACTTTTTGGGTTTTATTAATTGGTTAGAAGGTGTTACTTTATAGGCTAAAGTGGTATTTTAGCTAATTTGAAATAGTTCCCTGTTAATTCCGGCAAGCAGAGGTCAGTTTGCTCTCTTCTTATCCTACTCAACATCATTGCTGAACTATCTTTGTTCCTAAATTTCAAAGCATAATTTTTGTGGCTGCATATTGATCTACTCCTATGCTTCTATTTTGAATTAATAAAGAAAATTCAAATATTAACTCTAGGATCATGTCAACTTACAATGATCATCTAAAATCAAGGAAAATTAAGAATGGACTGTGTGATCGAAATTCTTCCCAAAACGTCCTCACTATCATGTCGGGAGTCAAATTGCGACAAGTGGCTAACACATATTTCAAATTTGATAATTGCAATGAGAAGCTAGTTTAATTATACTAATACATTGTTCTGATTATTGTTTTGATTAATGCTTATAATGATTCACTAATCGTGTATAATTTAAATTAGGAACAACCATTTTTAGGGTTTTCTACCAAAAGTTATTTGGGTTAAGTGAGAAAACTGAAAAACTTCATATCTTTATTTTGTGTTTGCATCGTAAGGAGAAAAAAAACTACATATCAAGTTATTTACTTTTGAAGAAGGAGCAACATTCCAAAAATTTTCAATATAATTTAAATTCTTTAATGGAAATAATTTTAATTTTTAGAAGAAAAATCATAAGTAAAAAAGAAATTCATTAGAAAGCAAAAAAAAAATTTAGATATACAAAAAAAACCAAATTAACCCGTCCAAGCACAGACATAATGCTTGTGTGAATTAATAAATCAGCATACATTTGAAATTGAATAGTGATGCCGCAACATGTGGCATGCTCCAAATCTAGAGAGACAAAGAGGTCCGTGTGTTCCCCACAGCTCATAAATCCTGGATGCATCTTGACCGGACAATTGGATCTACATACAGCAGAGATCAAAGCATGAAATGCCGGTCCATGTGCAAACTTTCCATGTTTTGTTTTTACTTATAAATAAATAAATATTTTTTGTCAAACGAGTGAATTCAAAACTCTAATCTTAAATGTTTTTTAAGGAAAAATTGTGTCAAGGTTCCAAAAATCAAAGCTCATATGAAGAATCCCTCTGTATTAATTCTAATATGTGAAAGCCCTAAATACATCTAATATTTGTGATTTAGCCCCTTTATACTATGCCAAGTCATTAGATAGAGGGGGAAAAAATATAAAAAATCTCATCTTTAT
>NC_033800.1:118492852-118505857 GCF_001876935.1 Asparagus officinalis
TAACTTCAAGAGAACAAAAAAAAAACCCCTAAATTTCATCTCCAATCTACAAAAATCCATCAAGGGATTGAGTAAAAAAAAAGAAAGGTGGCCGAGAACTCTAATTTGGAGACGAGTGAAGGGGACAACAACGAATTCAAAGTAGTTGAGAGTCGTCGTCCCTTAGCTCTAAGGACAAAGGTTTTGTGAGAATTAACCGTCTCCTTATCCCTCATTGGCTCTTCTTCTCCCACGTCTGCCTCATTTGAGGATGACGACAGTAATGAGGTCATAGTGGCCCTCTTGGGCATGAAAAGGGGACAGGATTTTGGAGAACGGAAGAGAAGACATTCAAAAGAGGATGTTCCACTCTCTATAAAGAAGTAAGTTCTCAAAGACTATGAAAATTATTCTTTTAAAATTTGTTAACTTCAGTTGTGAAAATTTTGCAAAATTCTGGTGGTGAATGTAAGTTGAAAATTTGAGCGGAAAAAAAGGAAGAAAGTTAACGGTTTACTTGTTTGGAATGTAATTGAAATTATGGGATATGTTTATGGAAAAATAGTGGTGAAAATTTGATTATTGTAGTTCGGAGAAAGAACCAATTTATTAATTGGGATGCATTATCTTAACAATGTGAAGTAATCATTATGAAGTATAATAGTTGTTAGTTTTAGGCCTAATTGATAACTATTAGCAATGCATGTTAATAATACTCCTTAGTTGTTAACTTTTTACCTTAATTGTCAATTAGTAATAATGCATATCAATAATACTTGACTTTTATTAAGTTAATACCTTAACTGTTAACTATGTGCAATGTATGTCAATAATACTCATTTGTTGCTAGGCTAAGGCCATAACTCTTTAACTTTAATATTTGATTCATTAGTAATAAAAATGGATATAAGTTTAGACAATATTTATAGATTTTTTTATCTTAATTTGTGTGAAATTATCATGTATGAAGTATAGACTTATTGTATGACATGTAGACTTATTGTTTGAAATTTAGTTCATTGTGTTATATTATCATGTATGGGACTTGTACAATTACTTTGAACTATTATGAAAGGTATGTGACTTTTAGCAATTGAATGTTACATGTATTATTTATTGATAAGTATAATGATAGTTTGTGAATTGGTTGTTAAGAAATAGCATTACATGCTAAAAGTACATAACTGATGTTAACTTTTACACATATTTGTTATGTTTTATCATTACTTATTAAAACTGGTATATGAAGAATATTTTGTTATTATTTTGGGTGTGTTAACAGTACATGTGGATAATAAAAAAAAATTCAATAATCAATTTTCATTATTGCTATTATCGTGTTTCTGGTATTGTTGCGATCAATTGGATATGTTTATTGTTGATGCTATATATACTTAACAGACAATACCCAAAGTTAATAACTTTTTGAGAAAATTAACAGAAAACCTAAAGTTAACAGATTCATGTGAAAGTTAATAGCTAACTGAGTTAGTTAACAAGAAATGGAAATAGTCTATGTTGATGTCCGTGAACACACAGTCGATGGGGTTACGGTTCTGGCCTTCGCGCCGGCGGCGAATAGGGGGAGGATGAGAGATGGAACCGACTCCTCCTCCGACTTTATGCCTGATCCTTAGACTAGAACTCTCGAACTTTCCGTACAAACAAGAAGAAACTCGTGGGAGGGCGGAGCTCATTTCCCCCGTGGTACCTCCGACGGTCAAGTCAGCTGGTGAGCTTGAGAGGGGTTTGAAGGAGAGTCTCCGGGCTATTGAGGTCCTCAGAGGATACTCTTTTAGAGTTATTAGTTCTTTTTTAGCAAAGGTAAATTCAGAGCTTTTATGAAGAAGTAGCAGAAAAAATCCCCCCTCCCCCTCCCCCCTTTTTTACCTTATTTCCCTCCTTTTATAGATCATCGCCTCTGAGAGTTTGACCCTTTGGTTTTGACCATGCACAGGAGGCGGTTAAGGGATGAGCTGGAGGCTGAGTCATCTTTCTCCTTCCAGGTGTCGGCTGACGATTGGGAGGGAAGTCATTCAAATACAGGAGAGAGGTGTCCTCTTAGTATCATGGATTCGACAGATGAGGCATGGCAGAGTATAGGCCCACTGTTCGGTTGTCCTTCTCCCTCCAGATGGCGGCTGGTGACTAGAGGGGAAGTTATTCGAGCCCAGAAGAGCATCATGGCAATCCCAGAGAAGTGACTTGTGAGTAGAATAAACGGCGTATGTAGGGGATTTGTCAGAGCAGAGATCTTGATGGGACTGATCAGTGCTGTTGCGTTGCTTGACATCTAAGGTGGGCTTAGCTGGATCTTATCCCCTTAGTAGAGGCGAGTCGGTTCGTGAGTTGTCTTTGTGATTTCCCGACTCGACAGCCGAGTGAGATTCAGGTCGAGTGTATAGTCGAGATGTCTGCTTGAGGAGTCGTCTTGATTATGAGGGACTGACTGATCCCACACTTCGAGTCGGTAATGATGACCCTTGGTCAAAAATAACTCGTCCACTCAACTGACCGATAGACTTGCCCTTGGCTGGGCTTTTGAGCCTCTAAGCTGGTTTGGACCATGGCCTTTTTTAGCCTATGCAGACAATCTTTCGATATCTTCATCTTTAGATGATAAATTACCATAACAGTCTAGAGATAGTAAACATATACTTTATATTAATTAGTCTTACATTCCTAAAGCTGGTATAGCTTGAATCCACATATTGTTAACAAGAGCTTACAAAAATCTTCCACAATAAGCTACAAAAGTCTTGGCAACCTATAGAGCTCTTCCAAAAGTATAGTACTACTTAGCAATCCATGCTAATCAGCATTTGGTTCGTTACAAGTAGCTCGATTGTGACCTTTAGCTTTGCATCGATAACATTTCACTAGACATTTATAAATGGTTCTATTATTGATACATCTTGTTTCATTTCTTCTCTTTCTTTTAGTAGTAATTGGTGGCAATATCTCAATTTCATCCTCTTGGTATGCTTTTCTTTTCATAATCTGGGATGGGATAAATAATTGGATCATAGGCCTTCTTAAATGCTTTCACGGACATAAAGCCAACTACAATATTGGTAAACATCTCTTTTCATATAAATTATGATTGCACCAGCATTCTTACAAGGAATACGTGTTACGTCTCAAGCTTAACAAGTGCATGTCTTCTTCTCCAAATTAATATGTGTAGTTCTATAGGATTGCACTTTAAATATTTTCTCTCTAGATTGTTTAACATCTAAGTAAGGTACATTTTTTCCCATGTTTCCTTTAGGGACCTGCTCAGTTTTAGGAAAACAATAACCATTCCATTTTCTAGTCATTATGCCTCGATTATTCATGCGAACCTGATAAACACGTAAAATATGCATTATCTTAGTGTGTTTTAAGCATGATTTACGAGTGTTTAATGCAATAAACACGTAAAATATGCATTATCTTAGTGTGTTTTAAGCATGATTTACGAGTGTTTAATGCATATTTCGTGTTTATTAAGCATGATTTACGAGTGTTTAATGCATATTTCGTGTTTAGATCGAGGATACTGCTGTGGTTTGTGTTATTATATGTAGGTATTGTCTCAATATTGAAAGATTTTATGATCGTTGGAAGTTATACAAGAGTTTGAAGCAACAACAAGATTTTGAATGCATGGTTCGTGAAGAAAACGGATGCATGAGTATGAAGAATTAGAAATTAAACCATGATACATTTCGAATCAAGAAAAACTCAAAAGATGAAAATTGTAGATCTCTTCAACATATTTCCAACGCAATTTGAATCACCCCATTTCAAGTTTGGACGAAGAAGTTATGGCCAAAATACCAAAACCTATATAAAGAAGCACAAAATCAGCAAAACAGCCCCTACCACACCCTGGTGTGGTGCAGACCACACCTGTGGTACGGGAATTAGTTATTTTCTAGATTTTTAGGGATATATAAATAGATGTTTTGACTTAGGATTTGGATATCTTTTGTTATGTTCTCCTAGCCATCAATTAGCAATTATTTTTGGAGTTCAAGTATTGAAGAAAGACATTAATCTCTTGTACAAGATTGGATTGCTAGTTTTGATTTTGGAGATTTCAATTGAAAGACGGGTTAATTCTTTCCTCTCTTTGATTTATTTCTTTTTATGATTGATTTGCATAATTATTTGATGTATTCTCTTATCCCAATCATGTGTTAGTAGATTTCTTATCTAGGATTGGGAAAGAACCCAACTTTTTTGGTGATTGATGATGAATTGATGTAGGTTCTTGGTGAAAGTTTAAATCTTTAAACTTGATTTCTAGTGTTTTAATTTTGTTGATTCGCTTGATCACCGTATTAGCAATCATAGATAATTAATTGAAGGACTGAAAGGTGAAGATTAATACCGGATCTCTAGAAATTAAGCAGGGAGCTCGAACCATGAAAGTAGGCTAGATTCCTTAGGGATTTGATTTTGATTAGCAAAGAGCTTAATGGGTTTAATTTAATCTTGATTCCATGAAAGTAGGTTAATTAAGATTAATTAGGCACGATTTTTAGATCTTGAAAGAGGCTTTAGATTATTCTTGGCTAATTTACCCTTTTTAGTTTAAACCAACACCGAGAACTGAAATAATTCATCATTGAGCATCGAAGTTGTGGTGATAACTCAATCCTAGCTCTTTATTATATTGAATTCCACCTGATTAGTTATTATTTTATTTCTTTTAATTTTCATCTCTTCTAATTTACTCATTAGTTTAGCTAGTCGAATAACGTGAAATTTGGTAATTAATCCTAGTCCTTGTGGGATCGACCTTGATAGCTACAACGAGTCTGTGCGCTTGCAGATTTTTCCTACCAAGTTTTTGGCGCCGTTGCCGGGGACTACGGTGTTAATATTAAGTGCTTACGTTATTAAACTAGACTAGTTTTTTTTATTCTCTTCGCTACTCACTTTCTTTTATGTAAGGGCATCAAACAGAAGTACACAACGAAAAAAATCCTGAATTATCGGTGACTCTTGCAGAGATAAGAAGGTATATAAGGGAGCAAAGGAACACAGAACAAGCTACAATGGGTGATCAGAATCAGCTTCTTAAGGATTTCGCTGCCCCAAATGCTCAAGGCATGCAATCAAGTATTACAAGGCCCACTGTTGAAGCTAATAATTTTGAGCTAAAACCATCACTGCTCTCAATGGTTCAGCAAAATCAGTTTGGAGGAGGTGCTACTGAAGAGCCGAATCTCCACCTGTCAATTTTCTTAGAGTATTGCGACACTTTGAAGCTTAATGGAGTGACCAATGATGCTATTCGACTCAGACTTTTTCCATTCTCTTTAAAGGATAAGGCTAGGGCTTGGTTGCACTCATTGCCCGCTGGGTCCATAACCACTTGGGATCAGTTGTCCAGTGCATTTCTTACAAAGTATTTCCCCCCAAGTAAAACACCACAGATGAGGAACCAGATCACAAGCTTTGAACAGAAGGAAGGAGAATCCCTCTATGAAGCTTGGGAACGCTACAAGGAATTATTAAGGATGTTTCCTCACCATGGACTAGAGAAGTGGTTAATTGTTCACACCTTGTACAACGGGCTCACTTACAATACTCGGATGACTGTTGATGCTGCTGCAGGAGGAGCTTTGATGAACAAAACAATAGACGAGGCATACACTCTCATTGAAGACATGACTCAGAATCACTATCAATGGGCGAACGAGCATGCTCAGACATCAAAAGGAGGAAAGTATGAAATTGATGCTTTAGATCATATATCCTCTAAAGTTGATGCTTTGTTTAAAAAAGTTAAAAACATGAGCATTAATTCTGTGGCGTCTACTTCAATTGCATGCGAGATATGTGGTTATGTGGGTCATTCTACACTTGGATGTCAATTAGGAAACCCCCCATCCATTGATACTTCTGGTAATGAACATGTTAACTATGTTAATAACTTTAATCAGAAGGGAGACCCTTTCTCTAGAACTTATAATCCGGGGTGGAGGAATCATCCTAATGTTTCTTATAGAAACCCACCGGGAAAGCTCATGCCTGTATCTAATTTTGGTTCACCTGGTTTTCGTGCTCCTCAATCTAATCTCCCTCCCCAAAGGTCTAATTTGGAAAATATGATGGAAAAGTTTGTGACAACTCGGTCGAAATTGAATGAAGAGTTTAAGCAACAACAACAAACCACGAATGAGGTAGTAAAACAATTGGCCTCCAAGATGGATTCCCTAGCTACACATAACAAGATGTTAAAGACACAAATCACTCAATTGGCGCAAAATGCTAGCTCTTCCTCTAGGCCTTCAGGCATGCTACCTGAACAACCTGAGACGAATCTCAAAGGTCATGTGAATGCTATAACCCTTAGGAGTGGAAAACAATATGAAAGACCTAAGATGAAGGAACATGATGGGGTGGATGGTCATCATGAAGAGAAAAGTAAAATTGTGATAGATGTGGATAATGAGACCTAGATGCAGGAAGAAGAAAAAGTTAAGAAATATGTGGCCCCCGATCCTTACAAGCCTCCTCTACCATTTCCCCAAAGGTTAGCTAAGGCTAAGTTAGAAAAACAGTTTGGAAATTTTTTGGAGATTTTAAAAAAGTTGCACATCAATATCTCATTCACAGAAGCTATTTCTCAAATGCCATCCTATGCTAAGTTCTTAAAAGAGATCATATCCAATAAAATGAAGTTGGAAGAATACGAGACTGTGGCCCTTACTGAGGAGTGTAGTGCTATCATCCAGAATAAGCTGCCTCCTAAGCTTAAGGATCCAGGTTCATTTTCTATTCCTTGTGTTATTGGTGATGTCTCTATTAATCGTGCTTTGTGTGATTTAGGTGCAAGCGTAAGTTTGATGCCGATGTCTATTTGTAAGAAGCTTGGCATAGGTGATTTGAATCCAACCACGATATCACTCCAATTGGCGGATCGATCGGTAAAGTATCCGGCAGGTATACTTGAAGATGTACCTATCTAGGTTGGTAAGTTCTTTATCCCGGTTGATTTTGTTATTTTGGAAATAGAAGAAGATTCTAACATTCCAATTATATTAGGAAGACCCTTCCTTGCTACTGCATGTGCTATAATCGATGTTAAAAATGGAAAGCTCTCCCTAAATATTGGAGGGAAAATGATAGAATTTGATTTAAGTAATACTATGAAACTCCCTCTAACTAATAAAATTTGTTACAGGGTCGACGTTATTGACAAGTGTACACATGAGCAAATTGCAAACAATAACTCAGCTGATCCACTTGAGAAATGTTTGGTAAGTGATGGTTCAATAAATGATGAAGACCCTGAGGTAGCCGCGTATGCTCAATCTTTAGAATCAACATCAACGGCTCCACTTCGAAATGCAAAGCTTGAAAGATTGATGTAGAGCCAAAAGGATCTATTTGTGAAAAGGATAATGCTCCAAAGGTAGAATTAAAACCCATTCCTTCCTCTTTAAGGTATGAATTTCTTGGCCCTGACTCTACTTATCCTGTGATTGTGAATGCATGTCTAAATGAAAATGAAACTGATAAGTTTGAATGCATGTCTAAATGAAAATGAAACTGATAAGTTGCTTAGAACACTTAGGGTGCATCGCAAGGTCATGGGATACACCATGGACGACATTAAGGGAATCAACCCATCAATTTGCATGCATAGAATTCTCTTGGAAGATGATCATAAACCCTCAATAGAGCACCAGCGTAGATTAAATCCTAACATGAAGGAAGTGGTTAAAAAAAGAGGTGCTTAAGCTACTAGATGCTGGTGTAATCTATCTCATTTCAGATAGTGAATGGGTTAGCCTGGTTCATGTGGTTCCAAAAAAGGGGGTATGACCGTAGTTAAGAATGTGAATAGCGAACCTATCCCTATTAGGACGGTTACGAGTTGGAGGATGTGTATTGATTATAGAAAATTGAACAAGACAACCCGAAAAGATTATTTTCCACTTCCCTTTATAGACCAGATGTTGGAAATGTTGGCTAGGCATTCCTATTTTTGTTATTTAGATGGCTATTCGGGATTTTTCCAAATCCCTATTCATCCTAGTGACCAAGAAAAGACCACTTTTACATGTCCCTATAGGACCTTTGCTTATAGGTGCATGCCTTTCGGTCTTTGTAATGCCCCCACCACTTTTCAATGATGTATGATGGCTATTTTCTCTGATTTTATAGAAGACATTATGGATGTGTTTATGGATGATTTCTCCATGTACGAAACTACTTTTGATGGTTGATTAGCTAACTTGTCTCGAGTTTTGCATCGTTGCGAAGAAGTTAATTTAGTCCTAAATTGGGAGAAATACCATTTTATGGTAAGGGATGGAATAGTTCTAGGACACAAGGTGTCCGAGCAAGGAATTGAAGTTGATCGAGCAAAAGTGGAAATCATTGAAAAACTACCGCCACCAACATCGGTTAGGGGAGTAAGAAGTTTCTTGGGACATGTCGGTTTCTATCGGCGTTTCATCAAAGACTTTTCAAAAATTGCAAAACCCTTAACTAAACTTCTTCTTAAAGACGCTCCCTATGATTTCATTGATGAATATCTTGATGCTTTTTGTAGGTTGAAGGAAGCATTGATAACAGCTCCTATTATGCAACCGCCGGATTGGAATCTCCCATTTGAAGTCATGATTGATGCAAGTGATTACGCGGTTGGTGCTGTGTTGGGTCAAAGAAAGGACAAGATAGTTCATGCAATTTATTATGCTAGTCACACTCTTGATGAGGCCCAAGTTAACTATGCTACCACTGAAAAGGAGTTATTAGCAGTTGTTTTCGCCTTTGACAAGTTCAGGTCTTACTTAGTGGGGGTCCAAAGTCATCGTTTATACCGATCATTCCGCCATCAAATATCTTTTGAGCAAGCAAGATGCCAAGCCTAGGTTGATTCAATGGATACTACTTTTGTAAGAATTTGACCTAGAGATAAAGGATAAGAAAGGGACAGAAAATTTGGTGGCAGACCATTTGTCGAGGATGAAACCAGAATCACATGATAGGGAGGAGGATGAACTACTGATCGACGAATCTTTCCCAGATGATCAATTGTTAGCCATAGAAAGATTGGATGCACCATGGTATGCGGACTTCGTCAACTACCTAGTGTGTGGAGTCTTGCCTCCAGATCTGAGCTATCAACAGAAAAAGAAGTTCTTTGCTGACTTGAAGTATTATTTTTAGGATGAACCGTTTCTATACAAACGGTGTGTTGATGGGATGTTTAGAAGGTGTATTCCTGAAGATGAGGTTGCCAGTATTCTCCATCATTGCCACTCATCTTCCTACAGGGGACATGCAAGCACTTCAAAGACAGCTGCAAAAGTTCTACAATCAGGTTTCTATTGGCCGAGTCTTTTCTGGGATGCAAGACAGTTCGTGAAATCTTGTGATAGTTGTCAGAGGACCGGGAACATTTCAAAGCGACATGAGATGCCTTTACACTCCACCTTGGAAATTGAGGTCTTTGATGTGTGGGGGATAGATTTTATGGGACCATTTCCGTCATTGTGTAATAACAAGTTCATCTTAGTGGCGGTGGATTACGTCTCCAAGTGGGTAGAAGCGATAGCATCCCCCACCAACGATGCTAAAGTTGTTGTGAAACTATTCAAGAACGTTATTTTTCCAAGAGTTGAGGTGTCACGGACGGTAATCAGTGATGGAGGTTCACACTTCATTGAAAGAAAATTCGAAGCTCTCTTAAGATAATATGGGGGTCACCCATAAGGTTGCCACACCATATCATCCTCAAACTAGTGGTCAAGTGGAGGTTTTGAATCGTGAAATTAAGAGTATTTTGGAGAAAACAATTAATCGTTCAAGAAAGGATTGGTCTATGAAACTCACAGATGCCTTATGGGCCTATTGAACTGCCTACAAAACACCCATAGGTATGACACCATTAAAATTGGTATATGGCAAATCGTGTCATCTCCCAGTTGAGTTAGAGCATAAGGCGTATTGGGCTATCAAGTTGCTCAATTTCGATATGAAGACCGTCGGTGAGAAAAGAAAGCTTCAACTTCATGAGTTAGATGAGCTACGTTTAGATTCCTATGAGAATGCTCGCATTTATAAAGAAAAGACTAAACGATGGCACGATAAGAATATCCTTCGAAGAGAGCTTAATCAAGGAGATATGGTGCTACTGTTCAACTCTCGTTTGAAGCTTTTTCCGGGCAAGCTCAAGTCTAGGTGGTCCGGACCTTTTCAAATCCGTGAGGTTTTTCCTAGTGGAGTTGTTGAAGTTTGGAGTGAAACAACGGGATCTTTCAAGGTGAATGGGCAACGATTAAAGCACTACATTGTAGGGGAACAACACGGGATAGGGGTCACGTATACCCTTTCAGATCCCCCTTCGTCAGAGAATTGAAAGAAAAAAGGAGTCGAGCTCATGACCATAAACGAGCGCTTCTTGGGAGGCAACCCAAGTTTTCATCCATTTTTTTATCTTATTTTATTTCATTTTAATTTTATTTTTTAGGCAATTGGATCGGCACAAATTTAACTTATAAGATTTTTAATCATGCAGTTGAGAAGAAAGGAGGACATGGCATCGAAAAAAACTATAAAAAAGGAGTTAAAATGGGATGGCAGACTCTACCATACCCAGGGGTGGTGTAAACCACACCCATGGTCCACAGGTAGAAAATTTTCAGAGCCTACCACACCCAGGGGTGGTGTACACCACACCCATGGTCCACAGGAAAAAAAATTCAGAGGCCACCACACCCATATACCACACCCATGGCCCAAATAAAAAAAAGAAAAACTTTTCCCCTTCTCTTTCGTTCCAAACCCCAGCGCTCCTTTCAATCTCTCTGACCTAACCCTAAATCACCGCCTCCTCCTCCACATCATCCCCGACCACACCGCAGCAAGCAACCACCACCCTCTCCCTCCATCGCCACCCTCTCTCCCCATCATCACCAGCGCCGATCCGCCACCGCTTTTTTCCCCTCTGTGCCAGATCTTCGAACCCTCCACAAAGCCGCCGTCTTCCTCCCATCTCTGGCCGCATCTATGACCGCCACCACCCTCAAGCCAAGCTCAGCGCCGCCTCCCTCACAACTCCGATCTAGCAGCCCCTGATGCAGCATAATTATGTACCAAAATTATAAGTGCACAATTTATCAAGTTATAGTATAAAAATATCGATCCCACGAGGAAGGTGATTTTAAGAGATTATTAGAAATGGTTCTTATGTTTTGTGCATGACAATTAGGAATAAAGAATAAGTGTGATTGTGATGAGTGATTGTTGTGAATATATGCAAAAAATAATAAATTGAATTTTAGAGAAGAAAGAATCAAAGAATAAATGAAATCACAAGGCAAGAAATATGAATTAATAAAATCAAGAAATAAAACTAAGAATGAAAAGAAAATTTAAGAAAGACAAGATGGAGGATTCAAAAGAGGTAAGAAATCTAGAATATAATCCACTAACCAATTTCAATTACAAAATATAAACTATTCTCTTTTTATCATATTTCAACTTAGATTTATTAAGCATAGATTATCAAACCATTTAAGGAAAGTGTAACCTATCAAATTATCATCTAAGTTAAAATTACTATTCATGATAAGAACAACAACATGATAATAATCCTAGAATTCATAAGCATAACCTATCAAACCATTTAAGATAAGCATAGATTATCAAATTCTTCTTCTACCGATTAGTTCTCTAGTTGATTATCCTAAACATGAACATTTTAAGTACAAGAGAATAATTCATACAATATAAAGGAAATTAGACTAGTTTCATACAATTCTAAGATTCCTACAAGAATTAAATTCACATCTTAAGAAATAAAAACAAGAAAAAGAAGACTAATTACAAAATTAAAAAGAAAAGAAAAATCTAAACTATGAACAAGAAATAAATCTAATTACAAAGAAAATAAAAATCTAAACTACAAAATAAATTGCAGAAATTAAATGCAAGAAAAATAAATCTACTCTACAAATTAAAGTGCAAAAAGAAATAAAAAAGACAAGAAAATAAATCTACACTACAAGCATGAATTTAAATCTAACTAATAAGCAATAATAAAGAAATTACTAAAAAGAAATAAAAGAGAAAAGAAATGCAAACCTTCAAATTGCTCTTCATCTCCATCCTCATCATTCAACAAAGAGGAGAAAGAACAAATTTAAAGAGGAAAAAATTATTTTTATTAATTGCAACTAAAGTTACAATTTTTGGAAGGCCTTCTCAATTAAGAGTAGCCCTCCTCTCCAAAAGGAGTTTACAAAATTTTCACACCTCTAACCCCTCACTCTCTACCCCTATTTATAGTAATCTTCAATGAATATGAGCCATTGGATTTGTCTTGAGCCCCAAGCAACAATCTCCACCTTTGATTTATTTGATTTTCAAAAGAAAATCAAAATCCAATTCTTGAGCCCATGTTCACTTGATTTTCAAAAGAATTTTCTTGCAAATTCCAAGCCCAAGTCCGGTCACAATTTCGGCCCAACTCTTTGCTGTGATTTCAACTCCACCTCAAGTCTGGTCATGGAGTGTTTAGCTATTTCATTTTCAAAAATTGAAGCAATCAAGTCCACTTAGAGTTTCGGCCCATTCAAGTGATGAGCATTTGATTTTCAAAAATAAAAATCCGGCCCACTCTTCATTTGTTTGAGAAAGAATGCAGCAGGTCCAAGTCCGGTCATTTGATGAGTTCGGTCACTGTAGCAATTCGTAATTTTTTGCATAAAAGCCCAACTCATTTCACTCTTTGCATCCAAGTCCATTTCATTCCAACTTTGCATAAAAATCCAATCTTGTTTGCATCCGGTCTTGTTTCCCTTGTGTAATCTTTTTGCTTTGGGCCTTCACAAATTCGAAAATTTCACTTTGGCTTCTTGAATCATTTATTCATTTAATCAATGGATTTTTGTTGAGAGATGGGAAGTTGAGATTTATTCTTCATTAACCTGTAATTAAAGATAAAAACAGTTATTAGTGATATATTTATTCATATAAAATAGATAATGAGGATATAAAATTGTAATAAAA
>NC_033800.1:118506486-118516812 GCF_001876935.1 Asparagus officinalis
TCTGTGCCAGATCTTCGAACCCTCCACAAAGCCGCCGTCTTCCTCCCATCTCTGGCCGCATCTATGACCGCCACCACCCTCAAGCCAAGCTCAGCGCCGCCTCCCTCACAACTCCGATCTAGCAGCCCCTGATGCAGCATAATTATGTACCAAAATTATAAGTGCACAATTTATCAAGTTATAGTATAAAAATATCGATCCCACGAGGAAGGTGATTTTAAGAGATTATTAGAAATGGTTCTTATGTTTTGTGCATGACAATTAGGAATAAAGAATAAGTGTGTGAATATTTGCAAAAGATAATAAATTGAATTTTAGAGGAGAGAAGGAAGAATTAAAGAATAAATGAAATCACAAGGCAAGAAATATGAATTAATAAAATCAAGAAATAAAACTAAGAATGAAAAGAAAATTTAAGAAAGTCAAGATGGAGGATTCAAAAGAGGTAAGAAATCTAGAATATAATCCACTAACCAATTTCAATTACAAAATATAAACTATTCTCTTTTTATCATATTTCAACTTAGATTTATTAAGCATAGATTATCAAACCATTTAAGGAAAGTGTAACCTATCAAATTATCATCTAAGTCAAAATTATTATTCATGATAAGAACAACAACATGATAATAATCCTAGAATTCATAAGCATAACCTATCAAACCATTTAAGATAAGCATAGATTATCAAATTCTTCTTCTACCGATTAGTTCTCTAGTTGATTATCCTAAACATGAACATTTTAAGTACAAGAGAATAATTCATATAATATAAAAGAAATTAGACTAGTTTCATATAATTCTAAACTTCCTACAAGAATTAAATTCACATCTTTAAGAAATAAAAAATAAGAAAAAGAACTAATTACAAAATTAAAAAGAAAAGAAAAATCTAAACTATGAACAAGAAATAAATCTAATTACAAAGAAAATAAAAATCTAAACTACAAAATAAATTGCAGAAATTAAATGCAAGAAAAATAAATCTACTCTACAAATTAAAGTGCAAAAAGAAAATAAAAAAGACAAGAAAGTAAATCTACACTACAAGCATGAATTTAAATCTAACTAATAAGCAATAATAAAGAAATTACTAAAAAGAAATAAAAGAGAAAAGAAATGCAAACCTTCAAATTGCTCTTCATCTCCATCCTCATCATTCAACAAAGAGGAGAAAGAACAAATTTAAAGAGGAAAAAATTATTTTTATTAATTGCAACTAAAGTTACAATTTTTGGAAGGCCTTCTCAATTAAGAGTAGCCCTCCTCTCCAAAAGGAGTTTACAAAATTTTCACACCTCTAACCCCTCACTCTCTACCCCTATTTATAGTAATCTTCAATGAATATGAGCCATTGGATTTGTCTTGAGCTCCAAGTAACAATCTCCACCTTTGAATTTGCTTTTTGGTTCTTCTTTAGCCCATATGATTTCTTTGATTTTCAAAAGAAAATCAAATCAATTTTTCGGCAGCCCAATAATTTCCAAATCCAGTCCGGCCCATTGAAATGATTTCCTCATTTGATTTAATAAAACCAAGAGCTGCAGCAAAGTCCAAGTCTTGATGAAAGAAACAAAGCTCATTTTATATTTGAAACAAAGCTCATTCTTTGATTTTCTTTGGCCCATCTTCATTTTGATTTTTCAAGTCTCCGGCCCAAACAAGTCCGGCCCACTTGTTTGCAGCAATGAAGTCCACATGTTTGATTTTGTAATCTTTGCATAAAAGTCCATTCCATTCCACTCTTTGCATCCAAGTCCATTCCATTGCTTTTCTTGGTGTATTTATTTTTCTTGATGGGCTTTGGCTTCAAAAAATGCTACAAAATAGAGAAGAGAGATTTTTGAGGGGTTTTTACATTTAATAATATTTATTCATATTTTCATTCAATTATGTGCAAACTAATCTAACAACAATTATTAATGGTATATTTATTCATGTAAAATAGATAATGAGGGTATAAAATTATAATAAAATATGATGTAAATTAAGAAAATCCATCTATGGACTTGTTATAGGATGTCCCCTACCCTTCGCAAATATGCAATCCCGGGAGCCGTCACTCCCCCAGTCGGGTTAGTATCATTCCTCAAAGGCGACTTGATGAGCGGACTCAGTCGATCCTTTTCATGTCAAAGGATTACCACCCAGCGTTAGCCGGCACTCCTCCCAAGGACAAATTGAAATATTACTTAACAATATTTAACCTTAGATGATCATCATTATTTTTCCATTCTCAGCCATCTGAAGCCTCGTCGTCTGTTGGTTCCCCGTATCGCTGAATTGACCTCCCGTCACTCACTGACAAGCGTCGTCGGCTGCTGATTCCTAATATTGTTGAAGTGACCTCTCATCACTCACAAACCAACACATATGAAGCAAAGGGTGACTCAGCCTCTAGCTCACTCCTCACCGTCATTTTACCATACACTCATGAAGTGACTAATTTGCCCTTGGCCTTCTCTATAAATACAGACACTATTCTCCATAAAGGAGGTTCAGTTTTTCGCAATCAAAAACCCCCAAAAAGCACATACTATACAAAGAGAAGAACACACTGTTCTTCCTTCACCCCACCCAAGTTCACCAACTGACTTAATCATCGGAAGTACTATTCGGTGGAAAAATTCGATGTAAAAGAAACGAAAGAAAAATTGATCTTAATTCTCTCAAAATCGATTACAATTAGATTCTGATTACAAAAGAGAGGAGAACGAATTTGGTTCTCCCCTTTGTTTAAAACTGGGTTCTTCTCGGTAGCGATGGAGTGCCTCCTTCGAATGCTTGCGTCGAATTTGCTTTCCGTTGACGATCCGAATATCTTGATTCACTGGAACGATGTCTTCTCCTCACGATTTGACGTTGTGGAGAACTTGCGTGGTAAGTTCTAGAACTCTGAATGAGTTGATAACTCTGAACGAGTTTAAACTCTTGAAAAAGAGTTGATTTGAACCGAGAATCGATTCTCAAGCCAAGGCCGAAGGCTTCAAGGAATGCTCCAAAGGATGAATGCCGATCTCTCAATCTATGATGCTCCAAGATCTCCCCCTTTGCTGCCAAGAAGTTCCAACAGACCGCTGCCAACTCTCAGATCCAAAAAATGCCAGCCTGAACTCCATTGAGTTTACCCATATTTATAGGGAATTAAGGGGTGTAACCGCCCCCTTAATTCTCTCCATAATGGGTTTGAGAGGGGTGTAACCCCCCCCCCTTAATTCGTTCCTAAGTGGGGCAGAAATCCCTCAGATTATGGAGGGAAAACGGTTCCTACAACCGTTCAGCTTGTGTTTGAACGAGTCAAACGCCCACGTTGGCATTCAGGACCCTAACTCCGCATTTTAGACTAGAGACGTGGAGTTGGGTATCCGCTGGGCATTGAAAAACGCGGGTCCAACCCCAGCGTTTTAATGTTGTAACGCGGGTGTATGCATATGTGTGTATGTGTGTGTGTGTGTGTGTGTGTGTGTGTGTGTGATGTGTGCGTATGTATGCATATATATGTGTGTCAGTGTGTTTAATTCTTATAATAAACAGAGATTTCATATAGATGCATACATACACATCTACATGCATTCAAGAGTTGAAGCTATTATCTCTAATAAATAATTATATAGAACATATAATGATTACATGACTGCTACTTTTTTGGCCTATCATACAGTTTTAAGACTTTGCAAAAGGGACATGACTTTGCTCTTCAACTTGAGAAAATGCTTGACATTATCTAAACTTAGATTTATACAAATCAATATCTTATAGCAGTTTCTACTACATCCTCTAGTGCAAAAATGAAAATAAATAGCTTTTTATATCCTAACAAGCAAGCCCCTCATACGAATGGGTCATAGTAACTCGGCTAATAAGATGACCAAAAGAAGAGTACAAACAATAGAAACACTACATGATAACAGGCTAATAAGAGCTAAGAATAAATTCCCAACATGATAACAGGCTAATAAGAGCTAAGATAATTAGTTAACCTGCATTTTCTTGGCCAATTCTAGCTTTTGTTTCTTAGTCTCATCGTCATCGTACCCCTTCTTAAATTGAACCATCGTTCTCCTGTGCAGTTCTGGTAGTGGGATAAAGGGAGCGTTCTGAGATTTAAAAATATATTTATTAGTTTTATTTATTAAATATTCTAAGAAGCGGAGAGAATATACAATGATTATTAAAAGACTTTATACCGTTGTCCTACAAAATTGATCCTCAATCTGGGCAAATGAAGTAGTCCCCGTATGATGATCATAATCTTTTTTCCATCGATTAAGTTTATTTCTCCTACATTTTTCCTTCAACATGAACAAAGAGAATGTTAGTGCATGGTATAATATACAATGGAATATATCACTAGTTTCAGATAAATAACTTGATAATAATTAACTACTATACATATTTACCTGGTGCTCCTCTTGGCCCCACAATATTATAAGTGCAGCTAAGTGTGTAGGTAGGAAAAATTGCAATGAAAAGAATAAAGAAAATTGATTTGTATTTCTTTGATTCCGATTACAACTTGATTACAAAAGAGAAGAGAACGAATTTGGTTCTCTCCTTTGTTTAAAACTGGGTTCTTCACGGTGGCGATGGAGTGCCTCCCTCGAATGCTTGCGTCGAGTTTGCTCTCCGTTGACGATCCGCACGTCTTGATTCACTGGAACGATGTCTTCTCCTCACGATTTGACGTTGTGGAGAACTTGCGTGGCAAGTTTAACTCTTGAAAAAGAGTTGATTTGAACCGAAAGTTCGGTTGATAAGCCAAGGATCAAAGCTCTCTGTTGTCGAAGTTGAAGATAATCTTCGTTGGAGGATGATGCTGATCCCCTCAAAAGCTCGCCCAAGGATCTCTCCTGTTGCTGCTAATTCTCAGCTCTAAAAAGCCAGCCTTCTATGGTCGATTCAAGCCAAGAAAAATCCAACCATGCTGCCAACTCTCAGATCCGAAAAAATGCCAGCCTTCAATGGTCGATTCCAGCCAAGAAAAATCGAACCCTCAACTCAGTTGAGTTTGTTGAGTTTTTATAGGGGGATAAGAGGTTGTAACTGCCCTCTAAATCCGCTCCTAAGTGGCCGAAAATCCCTCAGAACGTGGGATAACGGTTTTGAGGCCGTTCAGCTTGTGTTTGAACAAGTCAAAATGCCCAATCTGGCGTTCAGAACCTAACTTCGCCTCTTAGAATTGAGACGCGAAGTTGGGTGTTGGCTGAACATTGATGAACGCGAGGGTCGCTCACGTTTTGGTTTGTTGTAGCTTAGAAACGCGGGGGTCGGTGTTGGCTTCGTCATCGTACCCCTTCTTAAATTGAACCATCGTTCTCCTGTGCAGTTCTGGTAGTGGGATAAAGGGAGCGTTCTGAGATTTAAAAATATATTTATTAGTTTTATTTATCAAATATTCTAGGAAGCGGAGAGAATATATATAGAAGATTAAAAGACTTTATACCGTTGTCCTACAAAATTGATCCTCAATCTGGGCAAATGAAGTAGTCCCCGTATGATGATCATAATCTTTTTTCCATCGATTAAGTTTATTTCTCCTACATTTTTCCTTCAACATGAACAAAGAGAATTTTAGTGCATGGTATAATATACAATGGAATATATCACTAGTTTCAGATAAATAACTTGATGATAATTAACTACTATACATATTTACCTGGTGCTCCTCTTGGCCCCACAATATTAGACAGCCTACAAAGTGCTCAGGCTCAACCCTCTTATCTCGCTTGTATATCCTCTCCCAGTTGTGAGTGAAACAATCAAAGCATTTCTTCTTTATCTCATGTCTCCACTCCCGAAGAGAATGCATGAACTTTCCCTGGTATCCAAATAAAAATTCCCACCCTACGGGATTGTCTTCGATGTTGAAATATCTCTAAAAAATAAAATATAGTTAAGCATGGACAATTGACAGAATTGAAAAATAATTGTGCTAAATATAAGAATTTACCCAACAATCTCGATATATACTCTCCAGGACATGAAATGGCTGCTCCCAAGCCTCGTAATAGGGATTCACATTATCACTCCTCCGTATCAAACATCCAAGGTATGAGCTGAAGTTATTAGCCCACTGTCCGGTTGGAATCCCATTATGTCCCCATCTCACAATTGCTCGAAAACCATCCGGTGGTAACTTTTTTTTAAAGTCACTTCCTTGGCGTCCTTTCTTCTGGTAAAGTTTTTCACCTACAAAAAAGAAATAATAGATATATCAACACTTTTATTTAATCAACACTTTTATTTAAGCTCTTAGAATTTACTAAAAAAGGAAGAAGAAAAATTCTGGAATTGATTAAGTTTTTGATCAAACTCACCAAATCTTTGTCTGATTTCATTTTTTGCATCAGACAAAATCTCATCAATCTGTGGGGCCCATTCATCTAATCTTTTTTTCGCAAGCATGTATTTTTCGTTCTGCTTGAGTCTGTACCCCTCTGCACATGCTGGTAAGGGCCCGCGCTCAATCCCAGGAATGTATGCTCGAAGTATAACTGGAGGATCTGCATATAATGGTATGTGAGTCGGCTCTTCCTCACCCTCACCTATAAAAATAAAAGAAATAAATTATCATTGTGCATATATCATGAATAAAAATACGTAAGTTAAACTAAGTTATACCTGACATCTCTCCTGAACTCGGAGGCTCTTCATCAGTGGATTGGTCTTGACTGGGGTTAGCTTCGAATAACCTCCTGTTAATATTTTTAGACATCTGCAAGTTGAATAAACATACAAATTAATATAACATAGATGCAAATTAGCTTGGCGAAAATAAAAACAATATGTATTGTTGCGTTACTAAATTTTTCATTTCACATCAAGTTTGTAGGCATTTGCAAGCTGAATATACAAAATAAGATATTACATATTTATATCGTCCAAAAGGTAATTGAGATACATTGTAGTGATATTAAAGTTTTTATTATACAATTTGCAAACTAAAAAAAGTTACATAAAGACCCGATTACAAATAATTGCTGTTTAGCTCCTATTAATGTCTGTGATAATATTTGGAATGTCTGTCCGAGTTGTTGGAGCATCCGTTTCAAACACTACGTTTTGAGGGTACGAGAATTCATCGATCGCTGTATTTGGCTCATTGAAGTTGTTTATATAGCTCTCGTCATCATCTTCATTAGTAGAAGGTTGAATATAAGCCCTAGAATCCTTGTACAAGACAACCCACTCGTCTTTAACTGTAGGATCTTTCACATAGAAACATTGTCCCACCTGAGATGCAAACATGAATTTTTCATCACTATCAATTTCTTTATCGAGATTGACAATTGTAAATCCAAAGGGATCCTTTTGAGTCTTTGTAAAACACCAACGAATCATGAACATCATGTATTTATGTTCATTTGGACCACCATAGCCGTAGAATATCTCCACCACATCTTCCAACCTTCCATAATATGTCATATTATTTTCAACTGGATTCTGATCTCTTCTGTTTGAGAAACATTCCCGTGAGAAGGTAGCCATGACACCACTATTCTGGGTGACCTTCGTATCACCAACCTCCATCGTGTGAAATTTATAACCGTAAACACGATACCCACCATATTGAATTACAGCATAGTAAGGTCGCTTTGCGTGAACCTTCACTTCTTCTGATATTTGATTATTAAGGACAAGTTGTTCCTGGATCTAAATATATACAAAAATAAGCAAACTATTAAATCAAGACATTTCTAAGTTTTTTATCAATGAAATACAAATATCGCTAAATTTAACAATACTTACTTCACTATTCAACCAAGCAGGGAATTCCTTCATATGCCTTTCTTTAATGTCATGTACAGCTGTACTACCGGTAACTTCATTCTTAAGTTTTTCCTGATGTTGCCTATTAATGTGCAAAATTTAATTATTATTGTCAAAATAAAAATTTTGTCAAAATAAAAATTAAAGAGTAAATGGTATTAAAAATTCTTTTTAGATATTTTACCTCCGGTACTCCGAGAAGATTTCAAGATTATTTACAACATATGCATGCGCTTGATCTAACAATATGTTAGAATAATTTTTGTTCAGCCCGCGAGGATAGAGAACTGTGTACTCCTTATTATCAACGGGTGCTTGAAGTTCAGTTTGTTCCCCTCTCATATAACGAGAGGCAAATAAGAGACACTCGCTTCTCACGTAACTTTCAGCTATTGAACCTTCTGGGCGAGCTCTGTTACGCAATTGACGCTTCATTGAACCCAAATATCTAAAAAAGGAATATTAATCAGATATAGATGTAAAGAAATTTACATTTAATAGATATAAATATTAATAGGTAACGATTAAATTTTTCTAAATACTAACCTCTCTATTAGATACATCCAACGATAATGGACTGGTCCTGCTATTGCAGCCTCCTCCGCGAGATGATGTGTAAGATGAACCATTATTGTGAAAAAAGATGGAGGAAAGAGCATCTCCATTTCACACATTGTTTCAGAAATATTTTCTCCAAGTTTCTCAAAGTCACGGGCGTCTATAACTTTAGAACAAAGCTTTCTGAAAAATCCACAAAAATCAATAATAACCTTCACTGTTTTTTTATTCTGCATAGTACTGCGTAGTGCCACAGGTAGCAATTGATGAAGAAGCACGTGATAATCATGAGTTTTAACGGAGCATCTCTCTTCTCAATAGTATCATCAAAAAACTTGCTCCATTTTTTTGTTCTGTACCTGTGTTTTATGTTCAACCACCTTCTATTAAACCAATAACAAAACTTTCGACTGTGCTGCAGATAAAGACCTTTGAATTCTGGACCACACACTGGACATGCATATGTTCCCTTTGTAGACCAACCTGAAAGATTCGCATAGGCTGGAAAATCATTAATTGTCCATAGTAAAATAGCACGTAGTCTGAAAGACTGCTTTGCATGAGTATCATAAGTCATAACCCCTTCAGTCCAGAGTTGTTTTAACTCATCAATTAGCGGTTCTAAAAACACATCTATGTCATTGCCTGGTGCATGCTTGCCCGGTATCAATAATGAAAGTATCATATACGGTTGTTTCATGCAAAGCCAAGGTGGTAAGTTGTAAGGCGTTAATACCACAGGCCATGTAGACCAACCAGAACTCATTATCCCAAATGGATTGAATCCGTCGCTAGACAAACCTAGTCTAACATTCCTGCACTCATTCGCAAACCAAGGAAAAGTTCTATCCATATGCTTCCACGCCTCTGCATCAGCCGGATGTCTGATTTTACCATCATCAGTACGTTCTTCCATGTGCCACCTCATTTGCTTAGCAGTGTCTTTATTCATATACAACCGTTTTAGCCTTGGTATTAAGGGAAAATGACGCAGGACCTTTGCTGGAATCTTCTTTTGCTTAAGCATAGACCTTGTTGTCCCATGTGTTGAATAATTTTTGCGTTGTACCCACCGTGATACTCCACAAATTGGACACTCCTGAAGATCTTTGTTATCCTTATAGTAGAGGATACAATCATTAGGGCATGCGTCGATTTTATTGTAATCAAGTCCTATAACGGAAACAATCTTCTTTGCGTTATCATAATTTTCTGGTATGCTATCTTTTCCATTTGGAATGACTTTTCTCAGCAACACAAGCAACATATTAAAATATTTATCCGCCATTCCGCTAAGAGACTTTATATGCAAAAGACGGAGCATAAATGATAACCTGGTGAACTCGGTACAACCCTCATACAGATCATTTTCATTGTCGTTATGATCAGTCATGCCTCCAGCATTTCCTGACTCGTCAGCATCCTCGGCATCTTCAGATTGATCTATATTAGGAACTGTTAACATATCCGCGAGCATCGTATGTGTATCATCTATTCTCGTATCATCTATTCTCCCACCGGACGTACCGGTATCCGCCATCAGTTCCATTTCTTCAAGGCATCCTTCCCCATGAAACGTCCAATATTTGTACTCCTCATGAAATCCGGATATTAAGTGTTTTTGTAAATCACTTTTATCCACCAACGCCCTATTTTTACACCAACAGCAGGGACAATACACGACATCACTATTTAACTTCCGTGGGTCTGCCAAGGCGTACTGTATGAATTGATTTATTCCATCTTTATATCGACTATCCCTCCATCTATCAATACGAGGAATATCGATCCATGATTTGTCTGGAACTATCCTCATCTGTATGATATTAAGCATAATTAGGTAATGTGAATTTTTATTAGTAACGCATCAAATTAACGGTTGCGTGATATTAACTTTCTTCACGGCATCAAGGAAATTCAAATTATAATTATCTCGGAGGAAAAATTACCAGAACATAAATTATATGGGAGTAAAATCTAACGCTCATATTTTCAATAA
>NC_033800.1:118517812-118536328 GCF_001876935.1 Asparagus officinalis
AGCTAGTTAATAATCAAGAAAACGTTTTTATATATAACTCTAATGTAAATCCCCTAGAAAATCTTTTTCGTTATAGCAATACAAAACCAAGTCAAATCTTAGAAATTTAATTAAAAATTTTTGAAAAGAACATGCCAACTCTTTGTTTTAAATAACTTTCAAGTCTCTTGATCAAAAATTATTTTTCAAGACCATATATACAAAACAACAATATATATAAAAACAATGGTTAGTGTTATATATATTTTTTTTCCACTCTCTAATTCTTGGTGATTGTTTTCTATTTTAACGGGCTTTCTAAGTGACCATTTAACGAGTTTTGGGCCAATGAATCCCAACCCAATTGGGCTTAGGTCATTAAGTATAGAGATACTCTTTGGGCTTAATTGCTCAGTCAACTTAGGCTTTATAAGATAAATCACCTTGAATTTAAGAGTTTTTTTTTTTTTTGGTGGTGCCTATTTTTCGCACTCTTCTTGTCACGCCCCGCTTCCCAAAATACCAGGGAATCGGGACGCGAGCAAGCCCGCGACGTATTAGACTGAGAAGAGATAAGTGCTAGACCCCGTCTTCTCAATCTAATACGCTAAGCGTTTGGAAATAAGTACAATACAAAGTCACAGGTCCCCGATCACACATAGCAAGAATATAATAGACAAACTCAAAATAAAAAGATACATATCACAAATGAATATCATCCAAGAATAAATGTTCGGATATCATGTCACTATACATATGTGAACAAATGAATCATACTAGAGAGATAAAAATCTTCTGATCAGCGAGATGAAAAACTACAAAAAGAACCATCAGCTATGTGAGATAGGCTTCGTCTTCCGTTCGTCTACAGGTTACTCCTGTTGAGAATCCTCTGAGTCTGCTGAACCTGTTCTCCTCTATAATAGTCTGACGTACACAGAGAAAAAATGTGTGTACGTCAGTGCATGCGACGGCAAGACCCGCCCAAGACATTAGAATTGATCGAAAAACAAGCGGAAAACGATACAAAACCGAAATAACAAGAAGGACGTGCAAGCTGGTAATCTACACAAAATCAACATGCAATGCCACATGATACACCAGCTAAGAATCCGTAAAATCAATCGGGTAATGAAACATGCAGCTACGTATCAGAACCAACCAAAGCAACAAGATCCCATCCCAATAGATGGAATTAATAGTTTAAAAAATCTAAATAAGACGTAGTACGTCGAGCGACAATGAATCCCAACAAGGAAACCCCGTCGATGATATCCATAATGTCATCGATGTTAAATAAATTATATTAACGCCTGGATCTATGCTATGGAAAGAAACCAACTAGCCTACTTACTGCTCACAAGAACATGCTGTACGCCAAGAATCAACGTCATGTAAGCTAACTGTATCCCACTCAATCATCTCAAACAACCCACAATCACAATACTCAGCCCTCAGGACCCACGCCCGGGTGACTACAGCAAACTTCACCGGTGCGAGCCTGGAATATACGTCAACAATCACATATCACAACTCCTCGGACCCACCCCGGTGACTACACAAACTTCACCAGCGCGAGCCTGGGGAACCCTATACATCAACATGAATCACATACTCACAATGTGCTGCGGATCCACGCCCGGTGATAGACGATTCACCAGCCGACCGCCGGCGTGAAGCCCTGGATACGATCAAAACAAAAATCAGCATATCAGCTACCTCGTCCTCGGATCCCCCACTCGGTGAGTGCGGTACACAAACACTTCCAGCCATCGCGACCCGAGTAATTAGAACCATTATGCATAAAACAATCCCGAAGCAACTCAGCAATGGACCGAAAACTTGTCATCCTAGATTCCTCATAATTTCAGCAAGTCTTACACACGAGATTCTAGATTCGGTAACGCTGTGGTCGCATATCTCACCACTATGTCATGAATCCGTCAGATGATTCTCAATCACAAGGTTGGAGCAACGTCAATCAATGCCCACCACGTCACTCCATGTGTAAGTAATTCGACATAATTAGTTCTCCAGATAATCGAGAAATAAGACATTATCAATCATAAAAACATCCATACCATAATCAGAAAAATAATCTTCTTTGCTGGAATATTCGATTTTAAATTATTTTGTGACATAATCTAAACTATTTTTCCAAAAGTACAATCTGTTTAACATTCTACCCTCTCAGATCACCCTATCTATACAAACTGATTCTTTTGCGCCGGAACGTTAAATTCTTCTTAATTGCATATCATTATTCTGAAAGTATTTAACTGCCATATCTCATCTATGTTAAATCAATATCTATTCACTAAACAACCAGCAGAATTACAATACGACACACGATTAAACATATGCAAATATTCATACAATATCAAATAATGGGACACTGGTACAAACAGACACAGGAGAGCGGATCTTGGGCCTCGGGTTTGACTCGAACGATATCGACGTTGAGTGCGGGGTTGGTGGCTGACGCGAAAAGGCCAGGCGGCGAGCTCGGTGCGGCGTCACCGTTCGGTCGGAGGTAGCTGAGCAGGGGTTTGAGCACTGTTTTAAGGCGGGGTCTGGCGGACGTCTCTCTTTGGGACCTGGACAGGAGGGGAGAGGTGGTACTCGAGGCTGAAGGTGCTGAGAGGAGGAAGAAGCGGCCAAGGACAGGGGCGGCGGGTCTGCAGGTAGCAGCGGCGAGAGGTTCTGGAGGCGGAGCTCGGGAAGGGCTGGTTGCAGGCGGTGGATCTGATAGAGGCTGAGGGTGCAGGGCGTCGAGCTGGTGGAGGAAGGAGATGGGTGGCGGTGCTCAGGTGGTGCGGGGTCGGAGCTGGAGCGGCGTCGTCGGCGGTCTTGGAGGCGGAGGCGAGCGGCGGGTTGTTCAGGCGGCTGAGGCGGAGGGGGTTGGCCGTTTTTTTGAATTTTGAAATGAGAGAAATATGGAAGGATTTATTTTTGGCTGGAGAAAAACATAGGGAGTGATTTAAGGTTGATTGGAAATTGATTAGGGGGATTATGGTAGGAATTCAAATGAGAGAAAATTTAGGGAAAAAAGATTATGGGAATATATTTATTTATTTATTTATTCATAATATTTTAAAAATTATTATAATAATAATTAACCATATAATAACATTAATAAATAATTAACAGCTAAATATTTATATATTTACATATGTACTAATATACTAAGCTCAGGTTTACATTAATAATAACAAGGTCACTAATAATATTAGCTAACAAAAGATTATATAAAAAAATCACTAAACCGTAAATTAATATTTAGTAAAATTAAAAATACAAGACTATATATTTTATTATTTATTTATTTTGAAAACTCAGAAAATTCCAGAAATTAGGAAAAATATTAATAAGATAAAATTTAACATTTTAAATACTAGAAAAATTATTTAAATACGTATCCAAAAATTACGGTTGTTACACTTCTTTTATAAGGTTAGTTTTTTTTTAATATATATATGTGTAAGTATATATAGTCTTTTAAAAAAATATGTAAATCAAGATGACTTGAAAAAAATATTTTCAACTCTAAGTTAAGCATGCAAAAATTTCATTATTTTTTTAATTAAAAAAAATCTATCTTTTAAAGAAAATATGTAAATCAAGGTAAGACTTAAGTAAAGTATACTAGTTGAAAAATCATTTCTTAAGAATTTTATTTGGAGTTATCATAAAAGGTGAACTTGAATATGTCACTAACTAAGAATTAGAAAATTTAAAATCTATCAATTTGATCAATTATTACTTAACTCTATTAATTTGGCAAGTGACAATATTTTTATAATTTTTTTTTAACAAAAAGAAAGAAAAAAAAGCAACTAAAAAGGTAAAATAAAGAGGAAAATATGTATTTCTCACCCCCACATCTAAATTTTGCATTGTCCTTAATGCAAATTCGCTGAAGCACAAAGTAAAACAGATAAAAATAAAGAACTTACAGTTATTCGGTTGACAATGATGATAAGGATCTGCAATTACTGTTAGTATAAGGATGAAGAAATCAAAATAGAAAAATTATAAGTAATTATTTATTTATTTATTGTTAACCTATGTTAGTTATTCAAATTTTTTTTTTTTTTAAGAAACAAAAGACCTTTTTGTTAAGAAACAAAAGAAAAATTAGTTTTTTTTAAGAAACAAAAGACTTTTTTTTAAGAAACAAAAGAAAAATTAGTTTTTTTTTTACAGATAATGAGGTTCATGAAGAACCAACACCTCTTCCTCTCCGAGCGTAGAAAATTCTAAAAATGGTTTCAGACGTTGACCATTTATTTTAAAAATGTTACCATTTTTAGGATTTTCTATCTTGACAGCTCCATGTGAAAAAACTTGTTTGACAAAAAATGGACCTGTCCATCTTTTTAGGATTTTCTATCTTGACAGCTCCATGTGAAAAAACTTGTTTGACAAAAAATGGACCTGTCCATCTGGATCTTAATTTTCCCGAAAAAAGATGCAATTTTGAATTGTACAATAAAATTTCTGTCCTGGAGAGAAATTTTTTCGCAAAATTGATTTGTCATGAAAAATTTTTGTTTTCTCTTTGTAAATTTTTGAGTTTATGTATGCATCATTCCGAATTTCTTCCAACTCATTTATTTGGAGCAATCTGTTTTTACCTGCCGAGTCTGAGTCAAAATTCAACTGTTTTATTGCCCACATTGCTCGATGTTCCAATTCTACTGGTAGGTGACAAGCTTTCCAGAATATCAGTCTGTATGGTGACATCCCCAAATTGACCTTAAAAGCTGTTCTATACGCCCACAGAGCATCACACAATTTTACAGACCAATCTTTTCTGTTATGGTTAACTGTTTTTTCTAAGATTTGTTTGATCTGTCTATTTGTGACCTCTACTTGATCATTGGTTTGGGGGTGATAAGGAGTTGACAATTTGTGTGTGATTGAATATTTTCTCATCAGAGCCTCGAAAAAACGGTTACAGAAATGTGTACCGTTATCACTGATGATTGCTCGAGGTACTCCAAACCGTGCAAAAATGTTCTCTTTTAAAAACTTGACAACAACCTTGTTGTCATTAGTTTTGCAAGCTACCGCCTCAACCCATTTTGACATGTATTCAACGGCTACTAGAATGTAGACATTTCCAAAGGAATTTGGAAATGGTCCCATGAAATCGATACCCCACAGATCAAAAAGTTCAACAGATAAGATGGGTTGTAAAGGCATCATATTTCTCCTAGTGACCTTCCCTAAAAGCTGACAGCGGTTACAGGTTTTGCAAAACTCGAATGAATCCTTGAAGAGAGTAGGCCAATACAGCCCAGATTGGAGAACTTTTTCAGCTGTTTTTCTCCTCGAATGAATCCTTGAAGAGAGTAGGCCAATACAGCCCAGATTGGAGAACTTTTTCAGCTGTTTTTCTGGGACCAAAGTAGCCCCCACAGGCTTGCTCATGACAAAATGATAGAACACTCCTAGTTTCTTCCGTAGGAACACACCTTCTAAAGATCTGATCAGGACAGTATTTGAACAGATATGGATCATCCCAGTAAAAGTATTTTACTTGGGAGAGAAAACGGGATCTATCCTGTTTGGACCAATGAGAAGGGATCTGGTTCATGACTATGTAGTTCACAATGTCGGCGAACCAGGGAACAAATTGGATTTCTAGGAGTTGTTCATCTGGAAAATGTTCATTGATTGGAACGGTTGATGTTGGTGCATTTGGGAGTCGAGAGAGGTGATCTGCTACGGGGTTCTCTGTTCCCCTTCTGTCAAGAATTTGAATGTCAAACTCTTGAAGAAGGAGAATCCATCTAATGAGCCGTGCTTTAGCATCTTTTTTGGTCAAAAGATACTTTAGTGCAGCATGATCTGTGAAAACTTTTGTTAAAGAACCGATGAGGTAGGACCTGAATTTTTCTAAGGCAAAGACTACAGGTAATAACTCTTTCTCTGTGACAGAGTAGTTTTGCTGGGCATCATTCAGAGTCCTACTGGCGTAGTAGATCACATGCGGTTTTCCATCAAACCGTTGTCCTAAAATAGCTCCAATCGCAGAATCGGATGCATCACACATCAGTTCGAATGGTAAGGTCCAATCCGGTGCATGAATGATAGGAGCTGTGGTTAGCTCCTTTTTCAGATATTCGAAAGCTTTGAGGCAGTCGGGCGAGAAGACAAATGATGTATCCTTGGCTAAAAGATTGGTCAATGGTCTAGCAATTTTACTGAAATCCTTGATGAAACGTCGGTAAAAACCAGCATGACCAAGAAATGATCTGACATCTTTGACTGTTTTAGGAGGAGGGAGATTGGAAATGAGATCTACTTTAGCTTTGTCCACTTCGATTCCCTTATTGGAAACTACATGTCCTAAGACAATGCCTTGTTTGACCATGAAATGACATTTCTCCCAATTGAGAGTCAGATTTTTCTCCCTACATCATTCTAGGACCAGTTTAAGATGATGCAAACATTGGAAAAATGTGTCACCAAAAATGGAAAAATCGTCCATGAAAATTTCGAGAAATCGCTCTACCATGTCGGAAAAAATACTGATCATGCAACGTTGGAATGTGGCCGGTGCATTGCACAGGCCAAAAGGCATGCGTCGGTATGCGAATGTTCCATACGGGCAAGTGAATGTGGTTTTCTCCTGATCTTCAGGAGCGATAGGGATTTGATTGTAACCTGAATATCCATCTAGGAAACAGTAGAACTCATGTCCTGCTAAATGCTCTAACATTTGATCAATGAAAGGAAGAGGGAAGTGATCTTTACGAGTGGCTAAGTTGAGTTTTCGGTAGTCAATGCAGACTCGCCATCCAGTTTGGATCCGAGTGGGAATCAGCTCATTAGCCACATTTTGGATCATAGTGATCCCAGATTTCTTTGGAACAACTTGGACTGGACTCACCCATGAACTATCAGAAATGGGATAAATGATCCCATGATCGAGACATTTCAGAATGTCTTTCCTAACGGCTTCTTTCATCACTGGGTTTAACCTACGTTGAGCATCTCTAGTAGGTTTGGCATCATCTATCAAATGGATTCGGTGTTGAACAATGGTTGGACTAATCCCTTTGATATCAGCCATGGTCCATCCAATGGCTTCCCTATTCTCTCTTAAAACAGCCAAGAGAGCTTCCTTTTGACTAGTAGTCAACTCAGAAGAAATGATAACTGGTAAAGACTCGTTCTCCCCTAAGTAGGCATACTCTAGATTTTCAGGTAGAGGTTTGAGCTCTAACTTAGGGGGTTCCTCTACAGATGGACGAAGCTGGACTCGGGGTTCTATCTCTAAAGGTTCTCGTTGTCAGCCAACAGCAAAAACATGATTGTCTAGCGGTTCTATCTCTAGTTCATCATCAGAAAGTTCCTTAATCATTAAATCAGATGCATTTGTATCAGACTCACACTCTCCCTCTTGTTGTTCACTGGATATTCCCTGAATAAAATTCACTTCCATGGGTTCATCAGATGGATCACTAGGTTGCCTTCCTAGGTTGAAGATATTGAGGTCAACAGTCATATTCCCAAAAGATAGTTTCATCTGACCGGTTCTACAGTTTATCAAAGCATTTGAGGTGGCTAAGAACGGTCTTCCTAAAATGATAGGAATTTGAATTTTGAGATTGGAAACGGGCTGTGTTTCCAAGACAATAAAATCAACAGGGAAAATAAACTCTCCAACTTTGATCAGAACATCCTCTACCTCTCCTTTGGGAATTTTTACAGATCTATCGGCTAACTGTAGAGTGCATCTTGTCGGTTTAAGTTCTCCTACACCTAGCTGTTGATAGACTGAATAAGGAAGGAGGTTGACGCTGGCTCCCAAGTCTAGAAGTGCCTTATCAATGTGAGTGTTACCTATGACGCATGGAATTGTAGGACAACCAGGGTCCTTGTATTTCAACGGCATGGGTTTCGAAAAAATTTCACTGAGGTTGGCAGCTAAGAAGACTTTCTTGGGGACGTTGGTGGTTCTTTTCTTAGTGCATAAGTCCTTCAAGAACTTTGCATAAGAGGGGATTTGTTCGATTGCGTCTAGGAGAGGGATGTTGATCTTGACCTGTTTAAACGTTTCTAGGATTTTCTCAACCTGCGGGGAGTTTTTCCTAGGTTTGAGTCTATCTGGAAAGGGGGCAACGGGCCTATACCTATCTAGATCAGGCTCAATCTCAAGTTCAGCATTTTGGTCATCGGAAGGAATTGCTTCGTCGGAAGGAATGTTTTGAATGGGAGAAGGGGTTTGATCCGATGGCATTCTAACTTGATTGTCTACTTGTTTTCCTGATCTCAGAGTGTGAATTGCATTCAGTTGAGCTGGATTATTGGAACTGGATCCAGTGTCTTTAGGGTTTGCAACAGGTTGACTAGGGAATTTTCCTTTTTCTCTCTCACTCACGGCAGCGGCTAGTTGCCCAAGTTGGGTTTCTAACCGGGCTATGGCTTGTGTGTTCGAGTTGAGCACTTGGCCGGTGGTTTGCATGAATGAATTTAGAGTGGTGGATGATTGGGTCAACATGTTGGTCGTTTGTGTAGAAGCTTTGATCATAGCTTCTAAGCCCTTTTCTAAGACACTTAAACGTTCGGAATTTGATTGATTTGTAGGCTGGTGAGGATGAGGATGTTGGTTTGGAAAAGATGGGTTAGAAAAATTGTTCGGTGCATTGAACGGGATAGCGTTTCCCCTCGGGAATTGCGGGTTTGACGCGGGAATGAAGTTTTGATTTCCGGGAGAGTTTCCTTGATTCCATGCAAAGTTAGGATGATTTCTCCAACCTGGATTGTAGGTTGGAGAAAATGGATCATTTCTAGGGCGCTGGAATGCAGCGTTCATCTGTTCTAAAGCATGGTTGTTTCCTAGAAGAGGACATTCCTCTGAAACGTGGGTAGGAGACTGACAGTTATGACATCCCGGGGCAGAAATATGATTGATTTGAGCCGGAGCTCGTTCCTTAACTTCTAAGGCTTCTAACCTCCGCATAATCGTCGCCATCTTCGCTTCAGAAGCAATGTTTGACTCCAGGGAAAAACCACTAGACTTAGATTGGGAAACAGATGAAACCCTGTCATCATAATTTTCCCACTGCATTGTTTTCTCGGATAGACTCTCTAGGAATTCCCAAGCTTCATCGGCGTTTTTTCTCATAAAATCTCCCTGGCACATCGATTCTAAAGATGTTTTTGAAGAATAGTCCAATCCTTCATATATGACTTGGCACAATCGCTACTTTTCTAGACCGTGATGAGGACATTGGATTAAAAAATCTTTAAATCGGTCAAAGTATTTTCAGAATGGCTCTCCCGGGACAATTTTGAAATTCTGAATGCTGTTCCTAAGCTTTACCGTTTTGTGAATAGGGAAAAATTTCTTGAGAAAAACGGTGACAAATTCTTCCCAAGTTGAGATGGAATTTGTCGGTAAGCTGTACAGCCATTTTTTAGCTTTGTCCTTTAGAGCAAATGGAATAAATCTAAGCTTAATTGCATCTTCAGTTAATTCTCTTATTTTAATCATAATACATACTTCGTCAAATTCCGAGATAAATATATATGCATCTTCTGTTTCATTACCTAGGAATTTGGGAAGCATGTTAATGAAATGCGGTCTAAGCTCGAAATTTGCTCCATTTACTTCGGGGAGTCTTATGCAAGATGGAATTGTATTTCTAATGGGGTAACACATATTCTGAAGAACGGGCTGATTTGCCATTTCTTGGATTGGTTCAACACGGATTAAGCGATGAAAATTATTCCGAACCCAAATTTTCATACACAAAAACAAATTTTTTTTTAAAGGAAAGAAAGAAAATTAGTTTTTTTTTTTAGGAAAAAAAGAAAATTAGTTTTTTTTTTATCTTTTAAGGAAAAAAATTAGTTTTTTTTTAAGGAAAGAAAGAAAATTAGTTTTTTTTTCTTTTAAGAAAAGAAAGAAAATTAGTTTTTTTTTATGAGAAGATAAAGAAAAAGAAAAATCCTAACTAAAACAAATCAAGGCAATCACTTTTCAATCAACTCTAACTCCAGGGTTTAGCCTAACTCCACTAGACCAGCTCCTAACCAAAAAATTCCTACAGTGAAAAGATCAAAGTTTTACCCAGGTAGTTAGCCAGGTAAGGATAGTACTAAAGGGTGATCAAAGATCAATTAAGTACCTCTTTCCTTGCGGAGCGCTTTACGCAACCCCTAAACCTTTCCTTAGACACCAACTATTCTGAGAAAACTTAAACCGTTCACTTAAGGATTTCTTGTTCCTTATTGAGCTCGAATCCTTAGGGGCCAATGTCTAATGAGTTTTAGAAGGCTTGGGTTTGTGAAGTGAGGAATTAGTGATTTGTGGGCTAAGGAAAGGGTGATGAAATCCCTTACCTTATCTTGATTGGGATTTTGCCCTTAAGAATGTTTTAAGTATGTGCCAAATCAAGTACAACAATCACTTTGGTGAATTCCTACACTAAATGAAATGCAACCCTAGAAATTAAAAGCGACTAAAAAGGATGGTAAAAAGAAAATCTTTATATTTTTTTAATTATGGTCAACAACAATCAAAAGTGAGAAGGTGGCTCATGTTTAAATTTATTATCTTGTTAGTTAATGTCCAAGTGAAAGATGAATTTTATTATGGTCAACAAAAATAAAATCTTTTTTTTTTAAATCCTAATTGTCTCTAATTGTGAAGCTAGCTAAAGAGGGTGGAATTGAAAACTAGAAAGAAGACTTACCCGAAAGCAATGCTCCAAATTCTTGATCTTCAATCTAAGATTTTCAAGCTCCAAGCGGTTCCTTCACAAGAAAAATACACAAGTTAAAGAATCAAGTTAATAAAATCCTATTTTAGCACCTTCCCCGGCAACAGCGCCAAAAACTTGATGCAGCATAATTATGTACCAAAATTGTAAGTGCACAATTTATCAAGTTATAGTATAAAAATATCGATCCCACGAGGAAGGTGATTTTAAGAGATTATTAGAAATGGTTCTTATGTTTTGTGCATGACAATTAGGAATAAAGAATAAGTGTGATTGTGATGAGTGATTGTTGTGAATATATGCAAAAAATAATAAATTGAATTTTAGAGAAGAAAGAATCAAAGAATAAATGAAATCACAAGGCAAGAAATATGAATTAATAAAATCAAGAAATAAAACTAAGAATGAAAAGAAAATTTAAGAAAGTCAAGATGGAGGATTCAAAAGAGGTAAGAAATCTAGAATATAATCCACTAACCAATTTCAATTACAAAATATAAACTATTCTCTTTTTATCATATTTCAACTTAGATTTATTAAGCATAGATTATCAAACCATTTAAGGAAAGTGTAACCTATCAAATTATCATCTAAGTTAAAATTACTATTCATGATAAGAACAACAACATGATAATAATCCTAGAATTCATAAGCATAACCTATCAAACCATTTAAGATAAGCATAGATTATCAAATTCTTCTTCTACCGATTAGTTCTCTAGTTGATTATCCTAAACATGAACATTTTAAGTGCAAGAGAATAATTCATACAATATAAAGGAAATTAGACTAGTTTCATATAATTCTAAACTTCCTACAAGAATTAAATTCACATTTTAAGAAATAAAAAAACAAGAAAAAGAACTAATTACAAAATTAAAAAGAAAAGAAAAATCTAAACTATGAACAAGAAATAAATCTAATTACAAAGAAAATAAAAATCTAAACTACAAAATAAATTGCAGAAATTAAATGCAAGAAAAATAAATCTACTCTACAAATTAAAGTGCAAAAAGAAAATAAAAAAGACAAGAAAGTAAATCTACACTACAAGCATGAATTTAAATCTAACTAATAAACAATAATAAAGAAATTATTAAAAAGAAATAAAAGAGAAAAGAAATGCAAACCTTCAACTTGCTCTTCATCTCCATCCTCGTCATTCAACAAGAGGAGAAAGAACAAATTTAAAGAGGAAAAAATTATTTTTATTAATTACAACTAAAGTTATAATTTTTGGAAGGCCTTCTCAATTAAGAGTAGCCCTCCTCTCCAAAAGGAGTTTACAAAATTTTCACACCCTTAACCCCTCACTCTCTACCCCTATTTATAGTAATCTTCAATGAATATGAGCCATTGGATTTGTCTTGAGCCCCAAGCAATAATCTCCACCTTTGAATTTGCTTTTTGTTCTTTTCTAGCCCAATCTTCATTTGATTTTTGGATTTTTAAAAGAAAATCAAAATTCAGCCCATTCAAAATCTGCAGCGGATGATTCGTGTACGCATGTGAAAAACAAAGCCAAGTCCATATTTCCTTGTGTCTGCACACCAATTCATTCCAAACCCGGTCCACTTCTGCAGCAAAGTCTCCGGCCCATAGGAATTCCATCAGTCCAAGTTATTTCATTTGAAAATCAACCAGCCAAGTCCAGTCCATTAAATCAAGTTTAGTGAAGAAATTCGTAGCCGGCCCACATCATGATTTTCGAAATTTCAAAAGCCTAGTCTGCAGCATATCTTCTTTGCAGGTCGGCCCAATTGATGCTTCCCATGTGATTAAAACTCAAAGGTGCAGCTACTTGTGATTTTCCAAAATGAAGATAAGCAAATCCGGCCCCTGTAGCATGTCTGCAGCCATTTAAATTGTCCAAGTCCGGTTCTCATTTGTAACTTTAGCAAATAAGTCTAAAAGGTCCGGTTCTCATTTGTAACTTTAGCAAATAAGTCCAAAAGGAAAATGAAAAATCAACTCTTCCCTTGGTGTAATCTTTCTGCTTTGGGTCTTCAAAAAGTCAAAAATTTCACTTTGGCTTCTTGAATCATTTCTTCATTTAGTCAATGGGTTTTCGTTGAGAGATGGGAAGTTAAGATTTATTCTTCATTAATCTGCAATTAAAAGATAAAAACAATTATTAGTGGTATATTTATTCATATAAAATAGATAATGAGAGTATAAAATTATAATAAAATGTGATTATCAGCCCCCTACCCATTTGCCATCCGATCCAGCCTTTTTCGTCGTTCTCATCCCTCTCCTCCGATCCAGCGATCAATGCCACCACAGCACCACCATCGCCAGCCATCTCCGCTGCTCACCACGAACACCGGCGACCAGACTTCCCCTCTCCTGCAACCACTCTTATTTCGACATCTTCGCACAACAGCCAAGCCTTCAACCGTCGTTTGACCTCTGTTGCTCAACTCCCATGAGCATCTGAAGGATCTTAATTTTTATTTTTTATTTTTTTGGATATTGCCCTTGATTCTGCGGTGAGGACTGTTATTGAGCGGGGATATGAATAGATGAACAATGCTAAACCAAAGAAAATTATATATTTCATTAGTCTAGTTCTTGAAAATCTTGCTCTATCGACCGATGATAATGAAGATCCATTATACTGCATTAAGGGATGGAATCATGCCTTGGAGATGTGCAGTCAACGTGACAACCAGTGAGCATTATATGCAAAAACATTTCTTGATAGAACTCGTCTAGCCTTTTCAAGCAACGCAGAACCATACTACAAAGTGCTCCAATCTTCAGCTGAATACCTTAGAATATTGCTGGGAGTTGATCAATGGGCAGTGAATATGTTTACTAAAGAAATTATTCGTGGCGACTCAGCTGCATTTTTATCAGCACTCCTTAATTGACTTGACCTCATTTTGTGTAAGGAGGCAAATTTAGGAAGTTGGCAGATTATAAGTCCTGTTGAAGTTGCTGGATATGTCATTGTTGTAGATGAGTTGCTTACTGTTCAGAATAAATCTTATGGGCGACCAACCAATTTAGTGGCTAAAAGCATCAAAGGAGAGGAAGAAATAACCGACGGAGCATTTGTTGTTCCGACCAGTGAGTAGGTACATCCGCTGCACCCTTGCACTCATTTCTATCTTATTACATTGAGGACAATGTAGATCTTAAGCTTGGGGGTGTAGGTTGTTTATGCATTGATTGTCTGTCTATAATTGCCTATTTTTCTTTTATTTTAGTTTTTCTTTTGCTTTGTTTCTTAATTCAAAAAAAACAAAACAAAAAACAAAAACAAAATAGGGAAATGATCTCCTGATGATGACATGAATCATTAATCTTTATCGATAATTAAACTAGATAGATGCTCATTAATTGGGACTTGACAACTTCTTAAACCATCTTTCAACTGATTCTCAAAGGCTTTTTATTACAAGTTAACAATACGCTTCTTAAACCATCTTTCAACTGATTCTCAAAGGCTTTTTATTACAAGTTAACAATACGGGAGAATCAAACTTGAATGTTCTCTTGTCTTATGATTCTCAAAGGCTTTTTATTACAAGTTAACAATACGGGAGAATCAAACTTGAATGTTCTCTTGTCTTATAGGATTTAGCATTTATATGGCTAGCATCATAACTATTACTCTATTGAGACAAGAGGTGAATTAAATTTGGTAGACAAATAAAACCGGTGAGATCTTGAGCCTGAAATTGGATGCATTACATATCCAATCATTATTTTATTTTCTTTTGTGATATTCTCCAATGGTGTAGGATACTATAACTTGCATTGAATCTCTTCAAGGCCACATATAACTTTTGTATGCATAAAAGGTGATTGAGGCACATTTTTGTTTATAGTCCACATTAGCCAAATAGCCTACCATGCACTATTGTTCCCTTTGATTAGCCCCCTTGATCCTATTAGCCTAATTTTTGTTGATTAAACCCACATATGTAACCTTCAAAATCCGATTTTATTCCTTACCCATTGCCTAAGCTAGTGGAGCACATTTTATGATACAATGGGTTATGTGAGTAATGTGGTGTAAGCTTGGGGGTGTGAAAGTAGGCGTTTGCTTCCTTTTCATAATTCTATCCAAAAAAGAGAAAAAAAACTAATTCGAAAAAAAAAAGATGAATAAAATGTCATCTTTATGGTGTATGTAATTGCGGGTGTCGAAAGAATTTATTATGGCATACTAAAAGGAGTAGTTGAAAGAAGTTCTTTAATAGATGATAGAGTTTGTGTAGATGTCATTGATCTTACTTTGAGATCTAATCTTTTGCAATCATAGCTCCACTAGTGATAGACTTTCAACCAATCCCAAATATATATCCTACCCTTTTGACCCTAGCCCTATTACAACCAAATAAAAGACCTCATGATTTTGTTGCATGCATTAGTTTTCGAAGTGGTGGAGAATTGAGATGAAATGCAAGCTTATGGATTGAATACATCCATTCGGAAGAATTTTGAGCGATACAATCCCATCCTTAAACACATGAGAGATTGAGTGTCCACTTATCCTAAAGTGAGGTCTACCAATTTAACTACCTGAAAGTCATAATTTTAGTACTTCGGGATCGAAGCTAGTTACATGAATTTCTTTTTTCTACTTTGACTTGAGAATTGGATAGGATGGCTATCCTTGACTTGTGACGCTTGTGATCGTAAATAAATTTTGAAATGTGATTTTGGTAAGAGTTTTGGAAATTAATTTGTTAAGTCCCGATGAAAAGTGTTTGTTTTATGATATGTTTGATATTGGTTAAAGGATTGATGAGGGGGTGATCCCTACTCTATTTGGATTTCACTCCTCCTAATTTTTATTGTTTATTTACTTGAGGACAAGCAAAAGTCTAAGCTTGGGGGAGTTGATAAACACGTAAAATATGCATTATCTTAGTGTGTTTCAAGCATAATTTACAAGTGTTTAATGCATATTTCGTATTTAGATCGAGGATACTGTTATAGTTTATGTTCTTATATGTAGGTATTGGCTCAAGATTGAAAGATTTGATGATCGTTGGAAGTTATACAAGAGTTTGAAACAACAACAAGATTTCAAAGGCATGGTTCGTGAAGAAAATGGATGCACGAGTATGTAGAATTGGAAATTCAACCATGGTGCAGTTCGAATCAAGAAAAACTCAAAAGATTAAAGTTGTACTTCAACAGCTTTCCAACGCAATTTGAATCACCTCATTTCGAGGTCGGACGAAGAAGTTACGGTCAAAATACCAAAACCTATACAAAGAAGCACAAAATCAGTAAAACGGCCCCTACCACACCCTGGTGTGGTGCAGACCACACCTGTGGCGCGGAAATTAGTTATTTTCCAGATTTTTGGGGATATATAAATAGATGATTTGACTTAGAGTTTGAATATCTTTTGTTATGTTCTCTTAGCCATCAATTAGCAATTATTTTTGGAGTTCAAGTATTGAAGAAAGACATTAATCTCTTGTACAAGATTGGATTGTAAGTTTTAATTTTGACATTAATCTCTTGTACAAGATTGGATTGTAAGTTTTAATTTTGGAGATTTCAATTGAAAGACGGGTTAATTCTTTCCTCTCTTTGATTTATTTCTTCTTATGATTGATTTGCATAATTATTTGATGTATTCTCTTATCCCAATCATGTGTGAGTAGATTTCTTGTCTAGGATTGGGAAAGAACCCAACTTTTTTAGTGATTGATGATGAATTGATATAGATTCTTGGTGAAAGTTTAAATCTTTAAACTTGATTTCTAGTGTTTTAATTTTGTTGATTCGCTTGATCACCGTATTAGCAATCATAGGTAATTAATTGAAGGACTGAAAGGTGAAGATTAATACCGGATCTCTAGAAATTAAGCAGGGAACTCAAACCACGAAAGTAGGCTAGATTCCTTAGGGATTTGATTTGGATTAGCAAAAAGCTTAATGGGTTTAATTTAATCTTGATTCCATGAAAGTAGGTTAATTGAGATTAATTAGGCACGATCTTTAGACCTTGAAAGAGGCTTTAGATTATTCTAGGCTAATTCACCTTTTTTAGTTTAAACCAACACCGAGAACTGAAATAATTCATCATTGAGCATCGAAGTTATGGTGATAATCCAATCCTGGCTCTTCATTACATTGATTTTCACCTGATTAGTTATTATTTTATTTATTTTAATTTTCATCTCTTCTAATTTACTCATTAGTTTAGCTAGTCGAATAACGTGAAATTTGGTAATTAACCCTAGTCCCTATGGGATCGACCTTGATAGCTACAATGAGTCTGTGCGCTTGTAGATTTTGCCTACCAGAACCATAGTTTATTTTCGGATATGCTTCACCATTTGTAATACCTGTAACAATCAAGCATCCTATATCCAATTGTTAAAGGACTCTGCGACATTAGAGGTTACATGACCACATCATAAACATTAAAATCATAAATTGTATAAGTATATTGCTTACCATATATCTCATAAAATTAACAATTAAGACTAAAAATTAACAGTGAAGTGTGAAGCTTAACATGTAAAAGAAAAGATTCACACGTACGAAAGAAAATTAACAGTTACTGCATAAAGTTAACAGATATGAACTAAAATTAACATATATGAGTGAAAGTTAACATCTACTATAAAACATTATAATGATTGATGGAAGTACCTAATTCTAGGGAAGCATACATTTGCCCACTGTTTTGGAGAGTACTTAATTACAATGTCATATGCTGCTAGAGATATCTCATAAATTTCTTTCATATAATCATTCCATTCCGCTTTAGTGTATTTATAATAAGAAGATTGGAGCAAATTCCCCAACACATGAGTGTCCTTTGACTTCATTCCTAAATCTCTTAGCTTTAATCTAAAGTTCTCAACCAGATGTAGAACACATCTTAAGTGAATTCCTTCAGGAAAATATCCATTCACAGCTTCTCAAATTCTCTTATCGGTATCAGAAATTATAATCAATTGGTGGGAGGATTGTACGGGCGGACCTTTCATATAGTATAGATCACAAACCACTTGATAGAAATTCTCTTTTCATTTTTAACAGAAGAGGCAAACAACATCCAAGGGGATTCATATGTTTCCTCATATCAACCAAAAACTCGGATAGGTTTGGGTTCATTCTTTGCAAATTCATAATCAAACTTTTTTGCTATAGAATAGTATTGCAAAGTTAGTCTTAATTCATTTGCATTTTTCAAATTATTGACCTTTTTCAGTTAATGTTGTGCGCCACCATTGAGGAATGATGAAAGTGTTGTTGGGAATGTCATCTGATCTCATTATATTCTCACCAGACGGACAATCATATAGGATCCTCTTTGAATTAGAAGTACTTTCTAGAGCAGTATAATTATATTCTAAGTTCAAAGAAGTATTACTACTGCACAAATTAAGTAACTATTCAAATTTTAAAATCCACTGTAAAATTAACTTGTGATCGTGAAAATTAACAGTTGTCTAATTTTCTTAACAATCAACGCTTAAAATTAACAGGTTCATATGAAAGTTAACAGATAATTGAGATAGTTAACAGGAAACAGGAATAATAAACATATAAGTTAACATTTAAGATGTGACGATCATATGAAACTTGAATTCACAAGGCTTATATCACATAAACCCTAATTTTAAGAACAAGTTAATGATTACTTACATTTTAGTTAGAACTTTCTGAATATTCACAGAAGTGGAACCCTCTCTATCAACAATAGCCTGCATATGAATTTCCAAACAACCAATATTTCGTTTATGCTCCACCATACACTTCAAGTCATCTTCATTCTCAATCGAAAACCTCAGATTCGGGGGGGACA
>NC_033800.1:118536338-118567047 GCF_001876935.1 Asparagus officinalis
TGAGGAACTTTAAGTCTTTCATACACATCAAATTTCAATTCAGAAAAGCTTATTGTAGAACTTAGTATTAAAAATACAGCTTTCTCGCCTAAGAACATCATGTAATTGAGATTATTGGCCACCATTAATATAGATGATAGTTATGAGGAGTAATTGAAGGATTTTTTAGGACATGATTGGTTGTTGAATGTTGAAAAAAAAAAATTCTAACACCATAAATAAGAGAGTAAAACAATAAATGAGATAATAGAAGACAAAGAGATGTTTAATAGAGGGAACCCCGGCTTTTTTTCCCCCTCCATTTTCGCCATCATGTCATATTAATGGTGATCGGGTGTCACTGGGATATTTTCTGTGAGAAAAGGGTTAATTTTGGGAGAGGAGTTATATGTATACATATGGACTTTTAGGGTTGGATCATATTTTTTTGAGTTTTTTAGAGTTAAACAACATAGGAAAAAGTCTGTGGGGTTGGGCCACACGAACTTTTTTTTAGGGCTTTGACACAATTTTTCCTTTTTTTATCTCAACTATATTTTCCATATCTGCAATTATAATTTGTAAAACAGTTTTTCTAACCAATGCTCATGAGCACTTGTTAAGAAATGTGTGTGTGTGTGTGTGAGAGAGAGAGAGAGAGAGAGAGAAATGAAATGCTAGTGAGTTCTCTTGATTTATACTAATTGTTGACCCTATAGTTTTGATGATGATTTGTCAAACAATTTATCGCTAATATATTCTCTAGTTTTTGTGTTTATGTTTCTCTTTTTAGGTATTTCAACACACGTCAATCAAGTGTTAAAGATTCAAGTTCATATGTGTGGATTTACCTAGGTATATGTTTGGTTTACTTACATATATTGTATGATTATATCTAAGCTCAATATATGTACACTTAACACGATTTTTGACCTTTTCTATTATATAAATGTTTTTTTCATCAAACGTTGTTACAATAACTTTTATCTAATGTTTACAGCTCTTTCATACTTCATTATATACATGCACAATATATATATATATACATATTTACAAGCTCTATGTCAATTTTCATGTTCTCGAAAAACAGGTTTTCTGAACACTTTTCAAAAACAAGGATTTTTCATAAACGAAAATTGATTTTCCAAAAATTCCTTTTCAAACATGTTTATTTTATCATTTAGAAACTTTCCCCAAAGTTTCACTATTTTTGGATTTGATTTGATATTTTTAATGAATTTTCAAAACAGCCCTAAAACCTGTCAATATGCCACATATCAGTTTTCGGTCGACCGGTGCGGTCGACCGCCGGTTGTATTTTTCTGAGTTCATTTGTTTTTTGCTCACGGTCGACCGCACCGATCGATCAAGAGAACATCCAGAGACTTTTCCGGTCGACCGCCAGCCTTGTTTTCTCATTCTCTGTGCTCTTAAGCTTCGCGGTCAACCGGACCGGTCGACCGCCGAACTGTCAGAACTTTACAACGGCTAGTTTTTTTACAGCTGTTTTGAAACTGGTTTTGGTCTTTTACTTATGTTTTTGCTGTTGTATTGGGGTGCTATAAATACCCCATTGCTGCTCTCCTTCTATAAGAGAAGTTTTTTTACAACAAGAAGTGGCTTTCAAATCCTATTGGAATCATCTCTACTGTTCTTCTTGTTTGAGAAGTTTTCTAAACTCTTATATAGCTTGTTATTTCACTTTCATTTCATTTAGCCATAATTATTGAGTTTCATTCACTATTATCACACACACTTATTGAGCTTTATATTCTCATATTATATTGTGGGTTGTGGTGTGGGATTTAGTGAGTGTGAGCTTCATTGTGTTCTCACTTGTTATTTGAGAACAAATCATTGTATTTAACTTTTATTTGTGAGAATCACTTGTAATACACTTGTATACCGAGAGAAGTGTGAGGCGAGAGACGGGGTCAAATCCAATAGGAGTGGCGTCGATTGACGAACCTAGGGAGAGGTTGTAATCGAGCACTTGAGGAGGAGGACACGGGGTAGGTTCCTACACTTAGTGTGTAAAGTGTGATTGCATAGTGTTTGTGTAGTGTGAGAGTTTTCGGTGATCTTGTAAACCGAGTGTGTAGAAGTTCCGGCTTCCAAACCGGATTGTGATAGTGGATATCTCCTCGAGGTGAGGAGCGGGGACGTAGGTCGTGGTGACCGAACCTCGTAAACATATCGTGTGTTTGTGTTTTGCTTAGCGTACTTTCTATTCATCATTATTGTTCATATCCATATCATATTTCTTCTTGCAAGAACAAATTGATCAACATAATTTTAATTAGCTTTTAATTGGGATTAGATTAGCATAAGACCTTAATCCCCCCCCCCTCCTCTAGGGTCTAATAATTGGTATCAGAGCTTGGTACTCTTTGATTTAAGGACTAACCGCTTTGAGTTAAAGATCCAAGTTATTGTATTTGTGCTAATCTAATTTTGATTACATTGTGCTTCTTGCATTTCACCTTTATGGATATGTATGATTCATCTTGCTTAGGATATGCTATTAATATTGCTCCTCGTTTGGATATTTTTTCCCTATGCTCAATGGCGTATTAGATTCAAACTTTTCGTTCAATCTAATCAATTTGATTTATGGGAAATTATTGAGGATGCATATGTTGTTCCCATTTTGGAAAAATCCAAATGGTGTGAGAATGATAAAAGATTGTTTAACGTGAATAAGCTTTTGTTAGAATATTTGATTAACGCTTTTCACTCATCGTTTTCTAACAAATTTGCTAATTTTGATAGTGCTTACGCTTTATAGAAACTTATTAAAGCACATGAAGGGAAATTGGAGGCTATTCAACAAGCGTTGGAAAATCCCGCTTTGAGTTCTAAGGAAGCCTCATCTCCATGTACAATACCACTAGGTGATAACCCTAGTGAGGTATGCGGTAACGATGATATTATTACTTTTGATGAACTTGCTCTTGAGTTTGAAAAATTACACAATTGCTATATTGATGTAAAGAGTAAGTATGTTAATATGAAATCCACTCATGAAACACTAGCTACTAAGTTTAATTTTATTGCAAATAAAAATATAATTCTTAAATGATGCAATAAAAATTTGAAAATTAAAAATGCTAGTTTGCTTCATGAAAAACGTGATGCTATGTTAGAAGTAGATAAGTTAAAATCTATGATGAGTAATCTTGTTTATTCTACTTCTAGTAGCAATGCTTATATGCACAATGATGAGTTGAATCAAATGAGAAAACGAATATCTAACTTAGATTCAACACTAAACACTTGTATTGCTAATAATAAAAAGCTTATGGATTTATGTGCAAAATTCAATGTTAATTCTTCTAAGAAACCTATTTACTATGCACATATGTATGACAAAATTCACAAATGTTCTATTTACGGTCTTAAAGGCCATTTAGCTTAATGTTGTCATAATGCACCAAAAATTGACAACCCTATTCATGATTGTGCATCCCATTAAGCTTCTTCATCACATACACATGTACACACACATAGTGTAAATCTGTGCATCCCATTAAGCTTCTTCATCACATACACATGTACACACACATAGTGTAAATCATAAACATGCTCATGTGTATAAATGTGATTATTGTGGTCGTTTTGGTCATTTGGCCATGTTCTGTTTCAATTTGAAAAGAAATTCTCGTTTGCAAAATAATTACAATGAAAAATCTATTTTTGCAAATGAACCACGTGCATTCCATTTCGGTCAACGTAAACCATTCAAACCTTTACATTGCACAAATTGCAATCGTATGGGTCACATTTATAATTTTTTGCTTTGATCGTATCGGTGCACAAAATACGCCTAAACGGGTTCATAACCCTAGGGCCTTGGATTTAAATGATAGGGGTCATATCCCAAGTTCTAGTGGTACCAAAATGATTTGGGTACCAAAATAATTTTTATATCATTTCTTTTGTTTTTAGTGTTTTGTTTTGTTCTTATTTTGAATAATTGGTTTTTTTTTAAGCTTTTTAATGACAAATTGTATTTTTTTATGCTAAAAAGAATTATTTGTGTGATCTTATAGCCAAAAATATTTATATATTTTTTATAAAACATTTGGTATATTATAAAACAAATTTCTTAAAGGTTTAGGTCGAAAATCTCTCAAAATCAAGTTTTTACATTGCCTATACACTTTATTTTCTCACGGTCGACCGACCCGGTCGACCGACGAAGTCGCTGTAAGTTGTTTCGGTCGACCGCGTCGGTCGACTGACAGAGAGTTTTCAGCATCAATTTTTTATTTTATCGGGTTTCGGTTTTATTTTAGATAACTGTTTTGGACCCGAACTCTTCACCACCATTGATCTAATCATTGAGTCAATCCCAGCCCTTCCTACATCTCTCAAAAGACCTGACTCCTCATCTCTCATCTCAATTTCGAAATCAAAGAACTAGGGTTTGAAATCTCCCTCGGTCGCCTGATTCAGTCGACCGCTGCTCCTCTCCGTCGAGTTCCATCAGTTTTTGTTGGGTAATTTCTTCTCTCATCTCTTGATTTCATTGCTCTAATGTTTATATTCTCAGTCTAGGGTTTTGGATTAGAGAATATTACTTATTGTGTTCAAATTTTTTATTTCCAGGGTTTTTAAATTCTGTCCAAACCTCTTTGTAACCCTAGTTGTTTATATCTGTCATCATGCCTCCCAAAAAGAGATCAAAACCTGAATCTAGTTCATCCTCTATCAAAGCTTCTCATTATGAGGATTTTCTGTTGTATAAATCTCTAGTTAAGAAATATAGGGAGTTGTGCAAACTAAAAATCCTTCCAACTAGATATATCAAATTCTATCAATTGGTTATGTTTGACACTCATACCATTCTGCACAATGTTGGGTTGGCTAGGTTGTTGGATGAGGAACGAAAAGTTCCTTATTATCCTTTCCTAGTTTATTTGTTTTATGCCAACCTGTCTGTATTATCCTCTGCTGATGGTCTTCAGACCATTAATACATCAATCAAACATGTTCAAATATCTTTTTCTGCCAACGAACTTGCGGGGATTCTAAAAATCCTAACAGGTGATGTTGACCTTATGTCTGTTGAACTTAGTGATCCAGCTGTAAACCAACTCATGTTTAAGCCCGGTTACTCTTATCCAATGAACAACAATTCTCTCAATCCAAATGCCAAACTCATTGCTAGAATCGTTGCTCAAAACTTGATTCCTAAAACCGGTAGTTTCGATCATTTTGCTTCTGACAAGATCAATGCGGTATATGCCATATTTGCCAAAATGAAAGTAGATTGGGCAAATGTTTTTATCAAAAACATGACATCAAAGCATTTTAAATTTCTACCCTTTGGCTCCTTCATCACCCTCATCCTTTAACATTTCGGTGTTGACCTCACCAATGAACCCAATATTGAATCTAAGAAGGATTTCTTTGATAAGGTTTCTCTTTCCAGGATGCAGATTTCCTATTCCTTATCTGATCCTACTCAGTCATCATCCTCTCGTTCCCGGTCTAGAGCTTCTTCCTCATCTGCTTCTGTATTTGTGACCGTTTGGATCGTCTTGAGACTCAGTTCTCAAGCGTTCAGAAGCAAGTCTCAACTATCCAAAGGGATATTAGGACCATTCTATCATATCGGCGTCAGTCTCTCGGGATTCTGGATCCCTCTTCCAGTTCTGAGTCTGATTCTGAGGAGGACCCTGCTGATGGCTCAGGCTCTTCTGATGGTGATGGTGATGGTGATGGTGATGGTGATGATTGATCTTGCTGATTATTGGAGTTCTTTTAATTGATTTCTATGCTTATGGTGATGTTCCATTTTGAGTTGTAAAACTTGATATCTATGTTTTTCATTTGAGTGTAATAACTCTATATTAGTGTGGAACTATGTGACTTTTTATGTATGGTTTGCTGTCTTGTGAAACAAACTATGTTTATGCAAAACTATGTTGTTTCTAAATGCTTAAGTGATGATTTGTGATTTATTGTGTTAGTTTAACCTCTCTGTGATCAATGCATGGTTGAAACAAATGTTCATGTTTTGTTTTTGGAAAATAAGTTGCTAATGATGAGTTTCTTGATTTATATATTGTTTATGATTTTTTTTGATAGATAATTGTTGTTTAGCTCATATAGATGTCATTTATTCAATTTGACAGGGGGAGCTTTTGGCATATATTTTTTTATTATTATCTGTGCTTATATGCAGGGGGAGCGTTGCTCCTATTATTATTTTTTCTTTTTCTTTTTTTGATGTTGTCAAAGGGGGAGAAAAATCCACATATGGTTTACAAATTAATTCATGTTTGGCTTATATGTGGGTTATCAGTTTATAATTCATATTCATGTATAAATTGTTTGCCATCATCAAAAAGGGGGAGATTGTTGACCCTATAGTTTTGATGATGATTTGTCAAACAATTTATCGCTAATATATTCTCTAGTTTTTGTGTTTATGTTTCTCTTTTTAGGTATTTCAACACACGTCAATCAAGTGTTAAAGATTCAAGTTCATATGTGTGGATTTACCTAGGTATATGTTTGGTTTACTTACATATATTGTATGATTATATCTAAGCTCAATATATGTACACTTAACACGATTTTTGACCTTTTCTATCATATAAATATTTTTTTCATCAAACGTTGTTACAATAACTTTTATCTCATGTTTACAGCTCTTTCATACTTCATTATATACATGCACAATATATATATATATATATACATATTTACAAGATCTATGCCAATTTTCATGTTCTCGAAAAACAGGTTTTCTGAACACTTTTCAAAAACAAGGAGTTTTCATAAACAAAAATTGATTTTCCAAAAACTCCTTTTCAAACATGTTTATTTTATCATTTAGAAACTTTCCCCAAAGTTTCACTATTTTTGGATTTGATTTGATATTTTTAATAAATTTTCAAAACTGCCCTAAAACCTGTCAATATGCCACATATCAGTTTTCGGTCGACCGCCAGTTGTGTTTTCCTGAGCTCATTTGTTTTGTGCTCGCGGTCGACCGCATCGGTCGACCGAGAGAACATCCAGAGACTTTTTCGGTCGACCGCCAGCCTTGTTTTCTCATTCTCTGTGCTCTTGAGCTTCGCGGTCAACCGGACCGGTCGACCGCCGAACTGTCAGAACTTTACAACGGCTAGATTCCATTGGGATCATATTCTTCAGCTCCTCTTGTTCATTGAGAAGTTTTTCTAAACTCTTTCCATATAGCTTATTATCTCACTTTCATTTGATTAGCTATATTCATTGAGTTATATTATTTTCATTCACTGTTATCACACACACTTTTTGAGCTTAATATTTTCATACCATATAGTGTGGGTTGTGGGGTGTGATTTAGTGAGTGTGAGCTTCATTGTGTTCTCACTTGTTAATTGAGAACAAATCATTGTATTGAACCTTTTATTTGTGAGAATCACTTGTAATACACTTGTACACCGAGAGAAGTGTGAGGCGAGACACGGGGTCAAATCCAATAGGAGTGGCGTCGATTGACGAACCTAGGAGAGGTAGTAATCGAGAACTTGAGGAGGAGGACACGGGCTAGGTTCCTGCACTTAGTGTGTAAAGTGTGATTGCATAGTGTTTGTGTAGTGTGAGAGTTTTCGGTGATCTTGTAAACCGAGTGTGTAGAAGTTCCGGCTTCCAAACCGGATTGTGATAGTGGATATCTCCTCGAGGTGAGGAGCGGGGACGTAGGTCGTGGTGACCGAACCTCGTAAACATATCGTGTGTTTGTGTTTTGCTTAGCGTACTTTCTATTCATCATTATTGTTCATATTCATATCATATTTCTTCTTGCAAGAACAAATTGATCAACATAATTTTAATTAGCTTTTAATTGGGATTAGATTAGCATAAGACCCTAATCACCCCCCCTCTAGGGTCTAACACTATTTTCTCAAAAAGCTATTTTGTTTCTAGACCATTTAAAAATTGTGCTCACATGCAGGGATATAATAATTAAAATGTGTTTTGATACACTTTTCAAATGGAGCAAGCGTGGATTATATTATGGAAAGTAGAAGAATAAAAAGATGGTATTTTCCACAATTCATTTTGAAATTTGTTGAAGATTTAGGACTCAGGGAGTTTAAGATAGCACTGCAAAGTGTAACGAAGAAGAGAATAAAATAAACAGAATGCAGCTCATCTCTACGCCAAAAACCAAAAACCGACTCAAATGGGATATCCAATAATTTTTAAGAGGACGAACGATACTATTTGGAGGGCGATATACATCATCTCTAAATATTAAAAATATTAGCATAGGATGGATACCCTTGACATATTGCACAATCATATCCACGAATATGAGTTTTGACCATCTTTTAACGAATACACTCAAAATTTATCGTGGATTTATAAAGTGTGGGTCTTTGACCATCTTTTAACGAATACACTCAAATTTTAACGTGGATTTATAAAGTGTGGGTCTTTGACTATCTTTTTCCCGAATACACTCTTTTTTTTCAAGTTTTATAGCTCATATGTACTTTATACATGAATAAAAATTTTGGTGCTATATTCAAGTATAGAATGAGCTCAAAAGTAATTGATATATCCAAGAATACTTTATGAACAACATAAAAATGTTAGATCTAAACCAAAACTTGAGATCTAAAACCATATAGCCATGATTAATTCAAAGAGATTAACAATAATCATAAGAGCGGAAGCTTATACCTGAATCCATGGATGAACCTTGAGATGGGTTTTGGATCTTCTAACCTTAGGGTTTCTCTAAATCTGAATTTCTCTAGCTTAGATGGGGTGTAGAGAATTAGAGAATGTAACCCTAGGTTAGGGACCATAACCCCTTATTTATAGATATTGTACTTTTATAATTTAGCCCCTCAATAAATCACAATTACAACCTGGTATCTGCACATATAACCCCATGATTATATTTAAATACCCATTAACCCAACTTAATTGATCACTTTAGTGGGTTATCCTGAAAGATAGCAATACACATTGATTAATCATATGTGCCCACAAATAGATTTATTAGATTAAATCCAACAATCTCCCACTTGGGCACCATATGATTCCTTAAATTGTGTATAACCTTATGAGCTCAAAAATTGCTATCACTGAAAAGGTATTTCTGAACAATCTCGTCCATTGACTATATCAATATAGGATCAAAGCGGCCTTCGTCACATTTATCGTGACTCGACCCATCAATGGTCACATATACCAATACAATCAAACGACATAGATCAATCATGGATGTGCAGCATGAAAATTACATGCAATGTGATCAGTACATGTCTATTTTCAACCGGTCCTCCTTAGTGAGGTCAAAACCAAACATAATGTAACAGAGTGTCTTAACTGAATACTTTATTCTGATCAGACAATACAACCAAACATAAAGCACCACAAATACAAACTCCCACTAAAACATAATATCCTCAAATAATACCACACCCATATGAGCAGTATGCTCATGAAAGACCTTAGGTGGCAATCCCTTAGTAAGAGGATCAGCTATCATGGAGTTTGTCCCAATGTGCTCTATGGATATCTGTCCACTCTGTACCCTTTCTTTCACAACCAGGAACTTAATGTCAATATGTTTTGACTTAGTTGAGCTCCTGTTGTTATTGGAATACATTACTGCAGATTTATTGTCACAATATAGCCTTAGTGGTCTTTCAACATTTTCCAAAATGCGCAGTCCCGTGACAAAATTTCGCAGCCATATTCCCTGATTGGATGCCTCATAGCAAGCTACAAATTCTGCTGCCATAGTGGAGGAAGCTACTAGTGTTTGTTTGACACTTTTCCATGATATAGCTCCTCCTGCTAACATATAAATGTAGCCTGATGTAGACTTCCTGCTATCTTGGCATCCAGCAAAATCAGAGTCCGAATACCCAATGATCTCTAATTTTTCTGATTTTCTGTATGTGAGCATGTAATCTTTTGTTTTCTGAAGATACCTCATAACCCTTTTGACTGCTGTCCAATGATCCATACCAGGGTTGCTTAAGTATCTGCCTAACATCCCAACAATGTACGCAATATCCGGACGCGTACATACCTGAGCATACATTAGACTTCCTACAGCCGAAGCATAAGGAATCTTCTGCATTTCCTGAATTTCAAGGTTACCTTTAGGGCACTGATTGAGACTAAACTTGTCTCCTTTAGCAACAGGGGTGTCACCTGGTCTGCAATCTTGCATGCCAAACCTTTTAAGTACCTTATCGATATAGCTCTTTTGTGATAATCCAAGAATATCCCGAGAGCGATCTCGATGTATCTGGATCCCTAATATAAAAGAGGCGTCCCCAAGATCTTTCATCTCAAAATTCTTTGATAGAAATCTCTTGGTTTCGTGCAACATGCCTATATCATTAGTGGCAAGCAAGATGTCATCGACATACAGAACCAGAAAAATATACTTACTCCCACTGAACTTGTGATATACACAGTCATCAACAATGTTCATCTCAAAACCGAACGAGATAATTATTTGTTGAAACTTATGATACCATTGACGAGGAGCTTGCTTGAGTCCATAGATGGATTTCCTTAATTTACAAACCATATTCTTTGGGTCTCCTGACACAAAGTTTTCTGGTTGCACCATATAGATCATTTTATCAATGTCTCCATTAAGAAATGCAGTCTTAATATCCATCTGATGTAACTCAAGGTCATAATGAGCAACAAGTGCCATGATTATTCTGAAAGAGTCTTTCGATGAAACCAGAGAGAAAGTCTCTGTATATTCAATGCCTTCCTTTTGAGTATAGCCTTTAGCCACAAGACGTGCCTTATACCTCTCCACATTACCATTTGCATCCCGCTTGGTTTTAAAAATCCATTTACAACCAATTGGTTTTGCACCTTCTGGTAACGGGACAAGTTCCCAAACCTTATTGTCTTGCATAGACTTGTACTCTTCATTCATGGCATCAATCCACTGTTGAGAGTTAGAACTTTTCATGGCCTGAGAGAAGTTGATTGGATCATCTTCTAACATTCCACTACTTTCCTCATGTTCTTGGAGAAATACAATATAATCATCCGGAATAGCATTTCTCCTTTCTCTCGTGGATCTCCTTAATGGCACTGGTTCTTGAGGTTGTTGAGTTTGTTCTTCTGGAACAGGGAGTTGTTCAACATTATCATCTTGAGGTTCCGGATTTACTTCTTGAGCAACAACAGGTATAGGAACCTGAATATTGTCAAAATCAGAAGTAACTGTATGGATTGGATCTGAGTCCAATTCCTCCTCAAAAGCAATGTCTCTAACCTTATTTCTCCCCCCAAACTCAACATCCTCAAAGAATGTTGATGTTCCCGTCTCAAAAATATTCCTTATAGTGGGATCATAAAACTTATAGCCCCTAAAGCGTTCAGAGTATCCAATAAAGTAGTCGCTAACTGTTTTTGGAGTCTAATTTCTTTTCATTTGGCCTATAAGGCCTTGCCTCAGCTGGACATCCCCAAATATGTAAATGCTTTAAACTGGGCTTTCGACCAGTCCAAAGCTCATAAGGTGTTTTAGCAACTGCTTTACTTGGTACTCTATTCAGAATGTAAGCTGCTGTCTTAAGTGCTTCTCCCCAGAGTGACTCTGGTAAAGAAGAATGAGCAATCATACTTCTTACCATATCCTTAAGAGTCCTATTTCGTCTTTCAGCTACACCATTCATGCTAGGTGAACCCGGCATGGTGTACTGTGGGACGATACCGCATTCCTCTAGGTATCTAGCAAATGGTCCTGGACGTTGTTCACCTGAACCATCATATCTACCGTAGTACTCACCACCACGATCAGATCTGACGGTTTTAATTCTTCTGTTGAGTTGATTCTCAACTTCAGCTTTATAGGCTTTGAACATGTCCAGAGACTCAGATTTTTCATGAATAAGATATAGGTGCCCATAACGTGAGTAATCGTCTATGAATGATATAAAATATTGTTGACCATTCCAGGATTCCGTAGGGAATGGCCCACAAATATCCGTATGTATCAATTCTAAGACATCCGAAGATCTGTTGGCACCTAATCTTTTCACTTTGGTCTGTTTTCCCTTGATACATTAAACACATACGTCGAAGTCCGAAAAATCAAGGGAATCCAAAATACCATCAGACACAAGACGCTCAACTCTACCTTTTGAGATATGACCCAAGCGCTTATGCTATAATGTTGCCGAATTTTCCTTATTTAATTTACGCTTAGTACCACGCGATTCCACATGCAAGGATTCATTATAAGAAGCAATTGGTTGTCATAAATACTCAAGTAACCGGTTCCCACAACATTTGAATTAAAAGATAAACTGAATTGACTGTTTCCAAATGAACAAGAATAACCTGATTTGTCCAATACAGAAACAGAAACCAAATTCCGTCTAAAAGACGGTACTACAAAAGTATCTTTTAAATCCAAATAATAACCAGTTCCTAACAACAACCTAAAGTGCCCAATTGCTTCCACATCTACCGATTGTCCGTCGCCCACAAAGATGTGTCTTTCAACATCACTTGGCTTTCGGTAGCTCATGCAACCCTGCATAGAAACACTTATGTGAGTAGTAGCACCAGAGTCTAACCACCAAGTGTTTCTAGGTACTGAAGCTAAATTAACCTCAGAACAGACCAAAGCAAGGAACGTACCCTTATTATCACGTCAGGCGTGATATTTTGTACAGTCCTTCTTTACATGTTCAGGCTTCTTATAGAAGAAACAACCCTGATTATCCTTATGTTGTTTCTTTTCAACTGGACCCTTAGCAGCTTCCTTATCATTCTTCCTTTTCTTGCCCTTATCCCTAAAGGCATAGGCCAAATGAGCACTTTCTGTCTTATCTTGCTTCAACCTGTCTTCTTCTTGCACACAGTATGAAATAAGCTCATTTAGAGTCCATTTCTCCTTTTGACAGTTATAACTGACCTTAAATTGATTAAACTGTGCAGGAAGAGACAACAGAACTAGATACACTAATAACTCATCACAAAGATCGAGTTTAAGTGCCTTAAGTTTTGAAGCAATATGAGACATTTCCATAATGTACTCCCTGATATTTCCTTTGCCCTTATACTTCATTGAAATCAAGCGAGCTAAAAGCGTGCTTGTTTCTACCTTATCGTTTTTCGCAAAACGCTTCTCAATTTCGGCAAGAAAATCTTTAGCCTTAGTAATCCCTTCGGATTCTATGCCCCTGAAGGCTTCCGGAACGCCATGCTTAATGATCATAAGACTCATGCGATTTGAACGCTCCCACTTCTCATGCTCCTTCTTTGCATCAGGAGTGCTTTCCGCATTGAGAGGTTGGGGTTGTTCAATTCTTAATGCATAGTCAAGATCCATGTAGCCAAGAACAATTAATATGTTCTCTTTTCAAACCTTGAAGTTTGTCCCATTTAGCATGGGAATTGAGTTGATGTTAGCAGAAATTATTGCAGCAGATGCATTAGCTGAAATAAAACAAAAATGCTCACATCAATAACCATAATCAATAAAATTCAAATAATGATAATCCCCATCCAAGATATCTGGCACAACATTAATATCAAGTCTTTGGACAGTAATATTAACTTGTAAGTGATACCTTGTTGCAATGATCAAACATTGACAATAACTCATGTCAAATAATGAAACTATCTTTGGATCGATTCATTATTCACATGTAAACCTTATAATTGTCACACGCTTATCATCGCAGATGTGTATACAGTCTAAATAAATATTAACCTTCCTTTGGGCCGATTAAATATTTACACGAAAGCATACACACAAACATCTCACATTCCTCATGAACAATCTACACAAGAGAGGTTACTTTGGCAACTTCTTGTTTCAATTAATCAATTGGAGTGAGAGACAACCTTAATTCCTTAGTGTCATATTATTTGAATTAAATAATTGATTAAAAAACCAAATTAGATTTAAATTAAAAAGTTTTAATTTAAATCAACTGAATTTCCAAAAACTTAATTGGGGTCTCACAGCTTAATTAGGGCCCATAACTTAATTGAATAAATTAAGTATACCAAAGTGGACCCTTGAAAAGTTGAGGCTTAACCATAGTGAACACGAAGTTCGCTTAACTTCGAACGCGATGTTCGACTGTATTGAGTACGAGACTCACTTAAGCATGAACGCGAGGTTCAACTTGAGAACGAACGCGAGGTTCGTTAAAAAAAAGATGAACGCGAGGTTCGACTGAAGTACGAACGCGAGGTTCGACTGAAATACGAACGCGAGGTTCGACTGAAGAACGAACGCGAGGTTCGACTGAAGCACGAACGTGAGGTTCGACTGAAGCACGAACGCGAGGTTCGACTGTTGCGCGAACGCGAGGTTCATCAAAATTGAGCTTGACGCTCACCTGAGTTGAACGCGAGGTTCACTTTAGAATGAACGCGAGGTTCGTTAAAATTGAGCTTGACGCTCACCTGAGTTGAACGCGAGGTTCACCTTAGAACGAACGTGAGGTTCGTTAAAATTGAGCTTGACGCTCACCTGAATTGAGTACGAGGCTCACCTTAGAACGAACGCGAAGTTCGTTGAGCGCGAGGCTCACTTGATAACGAACGCAAAGTTCGTTTGAACGCGAAGTTCGGTTAAAAAAGAACGAACGCGAGGTTTGTTTGAAGCTTTCAGCTTCGCCAAAATTTGAGGTAACCACATCCTTAATGTTCGCCACGTTTTCACGCATGAACCCTTAGGGTTTCAAACCAAAACCGCCCGCCGACAAACCAACAAAAAAAATTCCTCGATTTTATTTTTTCAGAATCAGATCCAGACCAATAAAAAACCGAAGAAAAATCCAAAAAAAAATTCCAAAAAGTTACTGTTCACCAGCGATTTTTTAGTTACTGTTCATCCGAAAAACTTTTCGTTACTGTTCATCCGAACAAAAAATTTTACTGTTCATCCGAAAATCTTTTCGTTACTGTTCATCCGAACAAAAAATTGAATCTTTAACGAGAGATTTAAGATCAAAAAACCCAATAAAACTTAAATCCCTAAGAATTAATCAAGGTGGCTCTGATACCACTTGTTAGATCTAAACCAAAACTTGAGATCTAAAACCATATAGCCATGATTAATTCAAAGAGATTAACAATAATCATAAGAGCGGAAGCTTATACCTGAATCCATGGATGAACCTTGAGATGGGTTTTGGATCTTCTAACCTTAGGGTTTCTCTAAATCTGAATTTCTCTAGCTTAGATGGGGGTGTAGAGAATTAGAGAATGTAACACTAGGTTAGGGACCATAACCCCTTATTTATAGATGTTGTACTTTTGTAATTTAGCCCCTCAATAAATCACAATTACAACCTGGTATCTGTACATATAACCCCATAATTATATTTAAATACCCATTAACCCAACTTAATTGATCACTTTAGTGGGTTATCCTGAAAGATAGCAATACACATTGATTAATCATATGTGCCCACAAATAGATTTATTAGATTAAATCCAACAAAAAAAACCTTTATCTTTACTTGTATAAGACTAAACATGATGAGATAATACTAAGGTGTGAAAAGTAATATGAAACATACCATGAATCATCATGTTTGTTAATTAAACATGTAAAACTATGTGTACACATATTATATATATATATATATATTTTGCAAAAAATATGTGAACCAATATGATTAGCTCATGCCTATATACAACAGAAAACATTGTCTGAATATTCCATGTAAAAGCATATACATAAGCATGTCAAGTTTTTTAAATGAAAAATAAAGATTTTTTTTTTTTGATTTTTCATAAGAACACAAAAAGAAGAAGATAAATTTTTATCTTGTTTTTTTATAATAACCAAAAATAAAGAAAATCAATGAAAACCAATATATATATATATATATATATATATATATATATATATATTATAACAAACAGGTCAGGTGCGATCGTGCATAGAGGTACTAACTAAACTAATATGCGGTGAAAGTAAATAAAAGTTAGTATATGCCAGTGTATAATCTGTTTATCTATTGGATTAGAAAATAATTCCCTTGTTGTTCCAGAAAATTATTTTTAGACCTCCAACATTTTGATGCAACCCTAGAGAGGGCCCCTAGCTTACATGAACCTATTCGACCTTAAAAGGATCAAATTGGTTAAAGCGTCAATTCTGTCAGAATTGCGCAAAAAACAGGCGATTTGAAGCTCTACCAAAATCATCAAGATCAATGGATTCGCCGTGGGCAAAACATTGACCTCCGACAGATTCACAATTAAATTGTTTTGGGCCTCAAGGTTGCGGCCAAATAGTACCTTTCTATTTTTGGGAGGGTTTGACCATCCACGGATAACGCTGAAATTTGATATATGGAAGATCATGTTTTCTTGTAGAAGGATACTTTCTGGTTTTGTGAATTTTGGGGAGAACGAGGAGGAGAGATTGTTGAGGAAATATGTGTTGTGCGCAGCGGAAATTTCGGCAGAGTTTCTGGTGCATAATAATTGAGAAAGATCAATAAGAATTCACGTCTCACCAAGAAGACAAGAATCTGAAGCGGATATCTCAACCAAGTGAGATATCGGCTCTTCCTCTCATCAGTTCTAGGACTGACCTGTCGAGGGATCCTAAAAACTATTACAATGGCCACAAACTCAAACAACTAATTTTACGTGGTTCAGCAAACTGCCTACGTCCACGGGGCAAGGAGGAGGAGATCTACTATTAAAGAGAAAAAGAATACAATGGGTTTACAACTCTCACAATCTAAACCCTTAAATAATCTCTCAATCTCTCACAAAAGACTCTCTCAAAAAGGATGCACACAACCCAAAATAATAGGCCTCTGTCTTTTCTTTGTACAGCCGCAATAGGTTTTGCTGCAGCCGAAAAAGCTCCTTGCACAGCCGCACAATTTTTCCTCCTCTCCTGGTACTTGCCCAAACTATTCACGAAACCCTAGGTGACCCTTTTATAGCAGCTGGAAGACGGGTCATGTCAAGGTTCGGGTGGGCCTCACACGGAAAAAGGCGGAAGAAAATCATTACTTTGTGGCCCCCACACCTCATGCTGATCTCTTTACATAGGTGATCCCTTCACACGTACTTGCTGACTTTGTGGTCCCCCCCCCCACAAGCACATGCTTCACAACTCTCCACCTCAGTGAAGTTTTCTCAAAACTGAGCCGACACCAACTAAACAAAATATCTCACTTGTTGTGTCCAGCATGAAGTGAAAACAATTCACGACAACGGACTCAATCCGTAACAAGTCGAGAACCCAAATGAGAGTGCAAACACTCTCCAAATATCGGTATCAACTCACCAAATCGATCTCACCCCCATCAAAATCCAACCCGGCTGCATCTGAAAGACTGCCTACGTATCCTCTTGCCCATGGAATCAAGCCGAACGTAGTTCACCCAAACGGCCGCGAACGACCTCAATCCAATAGAAGAGTTCGCAACCCTTCTCCGATATCATCAACTCTGCGGCTGATAGCACCTCCAATGGCCTCAAACACCTCCACCTGAGGTGAACCAATGGTCATATCCAAACTGTATCTATCAGCTGCACTCGAATCAAAATCCAACTCATCATCTGCATCCGAATCCAAATGATCTCCAAGCCGTGTCACATCAGCTGGAATCCCAAATAATGCAGTATGATCTGGAGTAATCTTTACCCAATGTGGAGTAGCATCACTCTCCACCCGCTGCGATACCTCTAAGGTCTGTCCAAAACTCTCCACCTGCTGAGAGTCAATTGGCTTCCTCATCGAAGCCTCAACCAAAGTGACACTACCAGACCTATCTTCTAATGGAGTTTTACCTCCAATCACAGCAGTTGACAACTCTTTAATAGGATGACCCAAATATGTCGAAGCCTCTGTCCAGAAACTCTTCTGCAAACCATTGCTCGACCACAAACACCGATCCTCCTCCAGCAAGGCACGGTTCTCCAAATTTGTCACCTTATCTAGTTGTCCCAAGATTTCCTTTCTAACGAAGTGTCCCGTAATGCCGTGAGCTCGGCTCCAATACAGAAATAGGTCCATCTTGTACCTCCTATCAAAACCAGAATGGAGTACCTTCACCTTTCTGTCTATCACACACTTCTTCAATCTGTTGGATACTACTAGGACTTTTTCCGAAGGGGATTTGGTTGCAACCCAAACACGCCTAGAACAGCCACCAACAAAGGAAACCAAACGCCTATTACCTCCCAATGATGCTCCCTTGGAAGGCCCCCAAACATCCACGTGAACTCCTCCAGAACGACCCTTAACTCGGTGAATAGAGGTGTCAAACTTCACCTCGGTCTTCTTGCTCACATCAACATGTTCACTGGACTTTAAATTGCAGGTCTTTACACCCTCTTTCAATCTATACGAGGAATCAATACTGGAATGGCCAAGCCCTAAATGTCGCAGTCTAGTCGAATCAACAGAAGTCGCCAGCTCTCCACCTGTCACTATACCTCCAGTCAAGTAATACAGGTTATTTCTCCTGATGGCCTTCATCAAAATACGAGAGTCTCTCGCAATCTCGAGAACCATGTCCCCAACACGAACCTTCAGACCCTCTCCAACCAAAGCTCCAATCGAGATCAAGTTCTTCCTCAAAGAAGGAACATATCTCACATCATTTAACTCTCTAACAGTCCCGTCAAACATTTTTATGCAAATTTTTCCTATCCCAAGGATCTGACATGCACGGTTATCAGCCATGTACACCACACAACTATCCACCAGCTTCTCAAAACTAGAGAACCATTCCCTTCTAGGGCACACATGATAGGTCGCACCACTATCCAACATCCATTCAGATTCCTCCGAATAGCTATCTGTAGGACTGATAGAAAGCGAATAAATAGAAGAGTCAGAATTATTACCATCCGATACGATGTTTGCTTCTGATGATGGTTGCTTCCCTTTTCCCTTCTGCTTATTCTTCATCCATTCGTCGAGCTTTGGGCAGTCTTTCTTCCAATGACCAGTCTCCTTGCACCAAGCACACTGATCTTTTCTAATTGTAGGATGCCCTACTCTAGACTGTGACTTCTAATTCTTCCGGTTTGGATTCTTCCCTCTTGTGACCAACGCCTCTGCTACCGACTCAGTCAAATTCTCCTTATCCTTCTTCCGAAGCTGATAATTCACCAATGCAGCAGTGACCTCACTATACGAAAGTGATGCCTTCCCATTAATCAGAGTAAGAACGAAGGTCTCATATTCCTCGTCGGGCAAGGAACTCAACAACAGCAACGACTTGTCCTCATCTTCAATCACGACATCCACATTCGCCAAATCCGCAAGAAGCTTAGTGTAGTGGTTCATGTGATCTATAATGGAGGTTCCCTTCTTCAACTGGAAACGATAAAGTCTCCTCTTCAAATGCAAGCGATTTTCCACACTCTTGATCAAATACTTGCTTTCGAGAATCTCCTAAATCTTCTTCGCAGAAGTCTCATTCATCACATCATATTTTAGATCTTGAGTCAAACAAGACCTAATCACACCACACGCCGTTCGATTCATCTTTTTCCAAACCTTCTCTTCAATCTCATCTGGCTTGCCATCTAACTCCAAGGTATCCTCCAAATTCTGCGCGTTCAACGCATCCAAAACCTCGCATCTCCATAATCCAAAGTTGTTTGTGCCATTAAATTTCTTCACATCTATCTTCATAGAGTGGATATTCAAACTCTGAATGGTCTTCGCGCCAGAAGAACCACCATCGACACCCGAAGCACCTTCTTTCCCCGACATCTTACGTATCAACGAACAAAGAATAGATCCAAAACTAAAAGATAGAGTCTTTACCAAAAGATCCCACCTTTATCACCAACAAAGTCCTAAACGGGCCTCCAAATTGATCTACTCCTCCAACCAAACTCTAGATCTAGAATCTGGGCTCTGATACCACTTGTTGTGCGCAGCGGAAATTTCGACAGAGTTTCTGGTGCACAATAATTAAGAAAGATCAATAAGAATTCACGTCTCACCAAGGAGATAAGAATCTGAAGCGGATATCTCAACCAAGTGAGATATCGGCTCTTCCTCTCATCAGTTCTAGGAATGACCTGTCGAGGGATCCTAAAAACTATTACAATGGCCACAAACTCAAACAACTAATTTTACGTGGTTCAGCAAACTGCCTACGTCCACGGGGCAATGAGGAGGAGATCTACTATTAAAGAGAAAAAGAATACAATGGGTTTACAACTCTCACAATCTAAACCCTCAAATAATCTCTCAATCTCTCACAAAAGACTCTCTCAAAAAGGATGCACACAACCCAAAATAATAGGCCTCTGTCTTTTCTTTGTACAGCCGCAATAGGTTTCGCTGCAGCCGAAAAAGCTCCTTGCACAGCCGCACAATTTTTCCTCCTCTCCTGGTACTTGCCCAAACTATTCACGAAACCCTAGGTGACCCATTTATAGCAGCTGGAAGACGGGTCATGTCAAGGTTCGGGTGGGCCTCACACGGAAAAAGGCAAAAGAAACTCATTATTTTGTGGCCCCCACACCTCATGCTGATCTCTTTACATAGGTGATCCCTTCACACGTACTTGCTGACTTTGTGGTCCCCCCCCCCACAAGCACATGCTTCACAATATGAAGAACGACAAAGGAGAGGCCGTAACAGTGAAAAGGATAGGGGTTGAGAAAAGATGAGTAGAAAGAGAAAGAGGTTGCCACGGCAGAAGTGATGACCAGAGAGAATAATGGTTGAGGAGGAGGATAAGGAAAAATAATTCATGGGTTCATCACATGAGAAGTTGAGTCAAGGGGCCAAAACACATCACCAAAAGGTCAATGAGCTTAGGGGCTGTTTGTTTCACACTTTTATAGAAAAGGATTAGTATTAGTGGTCTGACAGTGGCAAAAGTGTAAATTATGAAATCTTTGTGAATCCTAATCTAGAGTTTGGCTGGGGAAAAATTTATGGATTACGTATTCCATAAAGTTGCTACAGTCGTTCTAGAGTTTGGCTGGGGAAAAATTTATGGATTACGTATTCCATAAAGTTGCTACAGTCGTGGTTTTTTTAAGAAACCGAAATCGGAGGGGGGGGATTTGGGCGAGAAATCTGACATTTGCCACTGTTTTCGTTTTCTGATTCCTAATCCTCTCGATTTCGAACCCTAGCTCTGGAATCGCAACTGGGCGTTTCTTCTCCCGCCTCTCCCAAGTTCCTTCGCGCCTCCTCTCTCGTTGTTCTTCGATATTATTTGGGTTTCAGTTTGTGGATTTGCCCTAGATTTTGGGCTCGGCTTCTCCCGCGATCCGCTGTTCTTCGATATTGTTTTTGGTTGGTTGGGTTTGTTGGTAACGACAACAATTTCTGGGCTTGCTGGCTATTCTTCTCCCGCTGATCTTTGATATTGTTGTTGGGTTCTTCGGTTTGTGGATTTGCCCTAGATTTTGGGCTCGGCTTCTCCCGCTGTCCGCTGTTCTTCGATTTTGACCTTTGTTGGTGGGGTTTGTTGGTAACGACATCAATTTCTGGGTTTTTTATGCTGTTCTTCTCCCGCTGATCTTTGATATTGTTGGGTTCTTCGGTTTGCTGGTTGTTCCGTCCGGTAGGGTTTGTTGGTAACGACATCAATTTCTGAATTTTTCCCTTCGCAACAGCTTGGCATCTGCAGGTATAAATCAATTTAACCCTTTTAATTTGATTATTTAATTGTGCTTGCTCTGATTAAAGTAACATTGGTAGTGGAATTATTGAATTTGGTATATGTTTAATTATTGAAACAAGGGTATTGTTCGGTGGTTGTTTGATGTGGGTATATAGTTTATTACTGATTTTATTAGAATTATTTGTTAGTGGGGTTTCATTCGCAACTGCTTGGCATCTATTTGTCTGTGGGGTTTTGGTATATAGTTTATTAGTGAGCTTTGGTTCTCTGGGCTTGTTGTTGTAGAATTTCAAATGACTAAACCACAGAAAGGAAAACTTAATTACATTTGTTTGATCAGCGTGCATGCTTAGGGTGCAAAATATGAAATGAAAGTTTCACTACTTTATATATATTTGTGGATATGTAGATATATGGTTTTATGATTTTAATATTTTTATTAGTTATTTAATTATCTTTAGTTTCCAAACAATATACTGTTAAGTTGTAAATATATGCTAATTTTACAATGGATTTAGATGGATAACGTAGATGAAGAACAATTGAAGAGGATGTGTGCTAATACAGCTGTGTCTGCGGTGGTCACAATAATAACATGTATTCTGAGAATGCGTGCTAAGCGCAAGAGAATTTCATCTTGTACGAAGGAGGAAAAAATCCAAAAAATTTATTGCAGAGAAGCTCACTTCAAACGTGTATTGGAAGGCTATAGTGATAGTTGTCGGTCTTACATTAGAATGAGACCGAGTGCCTTTTTTAAACTTGCTACAGTAATGAAAGAAAATTGTTTATTAAAGGATTCCAGACATGTACAAGTCGAAGAAGAGCTCGCTATGTTCCTGAGTATAGTGGGGCATAAAACTAAAAATAGAATAATAAGGACTGAGTTCATAAGATCGGGAGAAACAGTGAGTAGGTATTTCAATAAAGTCCTACAAGCAATGAATGGGTTACGTGATCGCTATATGAAGCAAGCTCCAAATGAAGTTCCTGCAGAGATTGCAAACAACCCAAATTATTTTCCTTACTTCAAGGTAAAAATAATACATACACCTCAACATCTGTTTTAAAGTGAATATGTATTTTATTGAATATATTATAACTTATATTTTTTTATAGGATTGCATTGGTATGATAGATGGCACACACGTTGACGCAGTATTACCCAGTAACCTAGTTGCCCGTTTTAGAGGGAGAAAAGGTGTGACACAAAACGTCCTAGCAGCATGCACCCCTAATAAACTATTCACCTATGTTCTAGCTGGGTGGGAGGGAGCAGCAAATGACTATAGGATATTACAGGATGCTTTGTCGAGACCACAGCCTTACGGGCTTCGAGTTTATGATGGTATTAATTCTTACTTGTTCACAATTAAGAAAAAATTAAATACTTGTCAATAGTGTGTGATATGAAGATATTGTTTAATTGTAATGTAGGTAAATATTACCTATGTGACGCGGGATACACCACAATGCCAGGCTTCATATCCCCATATCGCGGTGTACGATATCATTTAAAAGAGCACACCGGTAGGACACCAAAGAATAGAAAAGAGTTGTTTAATTTAAGGCATTCAAGTTTAAGATTAAAAATTAAATGCACATTTGGTATATTGAAGAACCGGTTTAAAATACTATCGGTGAAGCCAAATTATCCATTTCCCACTCAAGTGGACATTGTACTAGCGTGTACCGTGTTACACAATTTCATTGCTATAGAAGATCCAGATGATGATATTTTAAATGAAAATATAGACATTGATGAAGATAATGGGGAAGTGACCAATGAAGATGACTCAAGTGTGGTGGATTATACTCAAACTAGGACACAGAGAGAGGATCGAGATGAAAGAAATGAATGGAAGGAGCTACGAGATCAAATTGCTTGGGCGATGTGGGTGGATTATTGTGCAAAGTATAATGGTGGTAACACAATGGAAAGTGGTTTAGCTTAATGTGATGTTTGTTCTATCTCGATGTAATAACTTGTATTATTTTCTTACTGTTCGCAACTATCCATTTTAATGTTTCTTAGCATGTACTAAACATTTCTACGATTATCATCTTCGACCTTTTCATGTTGTTTCTATACATATAGGCGTTTCGTATATTCCTTTTCTAACGCAAATTGCTAAATGCATGCATATTATATATTGATTTTGCTTTCTTTAATAATAATGTCTACTTGTTCAATATATATTAGGTATGGTTAACAATAAGGCAGATAAGCAGCCCCTACCTTCTCATTCTAATGCTCCGCCAAATCCAGCTGCTAACATAAATATGAACTTCACGCCTGTTCAACCACAACCTAACTCTTCACCCCATCATACATTCTCACCATTCTCATTATATGATGCTAATTATGGTGGAATGACACAGCAACCATTCTCATTATATGATGCTAATTATGGTGGAATGACACAGCAACCAATGTCATACGTGAGCATGTTAAGCAGCCCACAAGGTTTGCTATTTAATGTCATACGTGAGCATGTTAAGCAGCCCACAAGGTTTGCTATTTCCCACAGCTAGTTCTCAAAGTAGTAGACCCAATCAATTTTCACCAAACACTGTGGATTCAGCAGAGAAGGTTATTCATGATGTTGATGGTGAGGAGCATACTTCACCAATAAAAAAAGGGAAAAAATTAGCTCATAAGAAATCGGGACTGGGGGCAAGGTTGAACTCAAGAGGTGTGGCTAATAAGTTTTGGCTTCCAGAGCACGATGACGTTCTCATTCCTTATCTTGCAGAATTAGCATTAGATGGGCTAAAGCCAGACAAGAACTTCAAGGCAGAAGCTTATAAAATGGCAGCGATGAAAATCAACATGCAATTTAGGACTGATTTCACTCATATACATGTCATTAACCACTTGAAATGCTTGAGAAACAAATTCAATGACATGAAGGCTTGCCTTGATATAAGTGGAGCTGGGCGGGATGAAATAAATAAAATGATTACACTAGATGACGAAACCTTGAAATCGTGGTCTCAGGTATAACATTCAGCATCTACATTGTTGTTAGTAATTAATACATTTGGTTCACAACTTATGATTATTTGTTGTTGCAGGACAAATCCAAATCTAAGTTCAAAGCGTACATAAACAAACCCCTACCTCACTTCAAAAATTTACAAACTATCATGGGTGATGACCAAGCTAAGGGTGAATTTGTTAGGCCTGTGTATGCTAACATTGGGTCTAGTAGGTCCATACCTATTCCTGAAGATGATAGTGAAATTCCAGAGGAGAGTGGAAGTACACCACAATCTGATGCTTGTAACCAACAACAACCAACTAGATGTAAGTCTAAGAGTAAAGATAACATGAATTCATCTTCTAACAAGAAACCTAAAAAATCAAATCATGAAGAGGATATGTTATGTGTCTTTGTTGACTCAATGTCTCAGTCCATGAGAAATCAACACACTGTTCATTGGACTGAACAATTGGCTGCAGCGTTGAAGGAACATAGGGATGAATACTCTGAGGAATTCCTGGATAGGATTTTAGATCACTTATATGACAATGAACGTGAAGCTAGAAGGTTTTTCATAAAAGGAAAGGAAGGTCAGCAGAGGTACATTACCAACCTGATTAACGACCAAGGTTGGTCTGTTAACTAATTTGTACATGTGGATGGAGCATTTTGTTGTGCACACGTATATGTTGTTGCGCATATATCATTTTGTTATTTGCAAACTATTAATGTTGCAATACTTCTTGTTATGAAAACGCTATGACGTCATGTAATTAATGAATTGGTACTTTTTAACTTTTGATGCAGGTAAGTATGGATAGGCATGACCAATGAGCTCTTAATGTTGCTCCTTTGCTTTATTAGCTATTTGGCTTTGGGTTATTTTGCCATCAGGTTTGTTACTGTTTTGTTCTTGGGTTTGTGTGGTTCCTTGAGTTTGGATTTGTGGCTGTTTTTTGGAGCTTGTGTACCTCCTTGCTAGCTGGGTTAGTTGCTGCTTTTTTGGAGCTTGTGTAGCTCCTTGCTAGCTGGGGTTTGTGCCTGTTTTTCCCCAGTTTTGCAGCTCAAGCTGCTGCTGGTTTTGTTGTTGTTTTGTTGCTGGGTTTGTGCTAGCATTAGTTGGGGTTTGTTGCTTGTTTACCCCATGTCTGATGGGTTTGCTGCTATTTTGTTTAGAGCTTGTGTAGCTCCTTGCTAATGGGGTTGTTGCTGTTTTGTTTTTGAGCTTGTGTAGCTCCTTGCTAGCTGGGGTTTGTGCCTGTTTTTCCTCAGTTTTGCAGCTCCTGCTGCTGCTGGGGTTGTTGCTGTTTTGTTGCTGGGTTTGTGCTAGCATTAGCTGGGGTGTCTGATGGGTTTGCTGCTGTTTTTGTTTAGAGCTTGTGTAGCTCCTTGCTAATGGGGTTGTTGTTGTTTTGTTTTTGAGCTTGTGTAGCTCCTTGCTAATGGGGTTTGTGCCTGTTTTTCCCCAGTTTTTCAGCTCATGCTGCTGAAGCTAAGGGTTTGTTGCTGTTTTGTTGAAGGGTTTGTGCTTGTTGACCCCGTCTGCAGCAGGAGCTGGGGTTTGTTGCTTGTTTGCCCCCTGTCTGCTGGGGTTTGTTGCTTGTTTACTCTTGCTGTTGCTGGGGTTGTTGTTGTTTTTTTTTTTGGAGCTTGTGTAGCTCCTTGCAGCTGGGATTTGTTGCTGTTTCGTTCTGAGCTTGTGTAGCTCCTTGCATGCTAGGGTTTGTGCCTGTTTTTCCTCAGTTTTGCAGCTCCTGCTGCTGCTGGGTTTGTTGCTGTTTTGTTGCTGAGTTTGTGCTTGCAGGAGCTGGGGTTTGTTGCTTGTTTACCCCCTGTCTGCTGGGTTTGCTGCTGTTTTGTTTTTGAGCTTGTGTAGCTCCTTGCTAATGGGGTTGTTGCTGTTTTATTCTGAGATTGTGTAGCTCCTTGCTAGCTGGGGTTTGTGCCTGTTTTTCCTCAGTTTGGCAGCTCCTGCTGCTGCTGGGTTTGTTGCTGTTTTGTTGTTGGGTTTGCGCTTGCAGGAGCTGGGGTTTGTTGCTTGTTTTCCCCATCATACATTCTCACCATGCTGCTGTTTTGTTTTTCCGAGCCTGTGGGTTACTTGCTGTTTAGTTTTGAGCTTGTGCAGCTCCTTGCACTTGATATATGGCAATGATAATGATCAGCGTTTACTGAGAATGCAATCTAACTTACATCGTTTATTATATCCAGATGAGGCAAAAGGGGATGAGATTTCAGCCTACATTGAATTGACAATGTCTAGGCGAGGCAATTCATCCTTATAATGCAATCTGTAATAAACATGTAAGTTATAGGTGGGGCAATCAATGATGACAAGTTGATCTATTACTGAGCCATACAATATCAATTAGAATTTGTACCCAATTCAAACAACAGTTTTCATTACATCCTCAATAGTTTTTTGCAATTACAAGTACATGACATGAAGTTTGTAATAATTAAAATAACACAAAAAATTGCTAAGAAAATTACAGAAATTTTCCAAGCTAGTAGTTGATTTTCGACAAGTCTCAATTCTTTCTTCAGCTTCTTTGATTGCAAGATATATTTATCTCCGTACCTATTTTCTTTGACATATTGGCTTCCTTGGTTGCTTGATGACTCTCCTCTTTCTTCAGCCCATTCGAAAAAATTACATTCTTTATTTGGGAATTTTGCACACCCCCAATAACACCTACCCTTATTTTTTCCATTCTTGCACACTTTCATCGGTGTTCGGAGATTGCAGTCGAAAACTTCATAATTCTGCCAGCACTCTTCTGATATCATCATTGATGTCGGGGCAGCAAATTGAAGAGCTTGGGAATTTTATTATTGTTGAAAAATGAGAATGATGGGATTATTTGTGAGGCCTCAAGGTGAATTTATAGCCACCATGCCCCTGAAATAGCCGTTGCTACAGTGATTTGCCTAAGAAATAGCCGTTGTTACAGTGTCAGCTGCTTGAAAATCTGATTTTTGGGCCTTAAATTCGTTGCTACAGTGATATGTAAATGTTGTTACAGTGTTTGCTGCTGGAAATATGATTTTGGGGGCTTAAATCCGTTGCTACAGTATTTTTTAATGAAAATTGTGATAGCCGTTGCTACAGTAATGATCCCAAAAAAAATATTCTTCTTAAACCAAACATGGTATTAGGAATTGGACCAATTCTATAAAAGTGAGATTACTAATCCTTTGGGTGAAAACAAACATTAAAAGCCAAAAAAAGTGGGATTCCATAAAACTCAAACTTGTCCATAAAATTTTTATGGATTAAGTTGGAATCCATAAATTAAATAGGATTCCTAATCCTATTCCTAGTCCTTGGTGAAACAAACAGCCCCTTAGTCGCATGAGGATTTTTAATTTGAGGCCTACATGCAATTTTTTCCTTTCTTTTATTTTCAAGTTTACAGAAGCCTCCTCTGGATGTAGGCAAATAGCTTTTAATGAATAAACATTGATTATTGCTAGCAGCCGTTTTCTATCTGGTGTTCTGTTTTCTTTCTGCACCTCTATATTCCGATCAGGTTGCAGTCCTAACAGAATTTGATACAACTTTGTATAGTTCCTCACCCTCTTCCACCTTGAAACTCTTCACATTAAACTCTTCTTTCCTACCGGTGCAGAAGTTTGCCGTAAAATTGTACATCTTTTGATCTCTCTACCTTCTCGTATTTTGACGGACTCGGATTGAAAATTTACAGACAAATTTCGTTCCCCGCCCCCGCCCCCAGTGTTTGAGATCAACTTCCTAGTTTCACCATCTTTTTCGACCCCAACTTTCTCTCACGTTTAACATAATATTCACCAGGTAAAGGAAATAAACACAACAAGTAAACGTTAATTTCTCAATTAGAAACGGCAATAACTCCTCATGACAATATATGATCAATTTCCAAAAGCGCCACTCGCTTTTAACCAGTCACTGGGCCACTGAAGGTTGAAGAAGACAGCAAGCTTTGCTTACTATGCCTCAGATCACTATGTCTCGAAAACCTTTCCAGCACTCTCCTCTCCTAAACCTTTCAAACCTCCTCATTTCCTAAAACGGTCGCACATCACTTAATTCAGGTTCCACTAATAAACATCATGTCAAAAGTTCACTCTTTTGCCCACAAATAGCCCCAGTACAGCGAAACTTTATTTGTGAATTGAATGCAATCCGCTTGAAGCGCTATGATACATTGAATGTGATGCTTTCTATATACATCCTTTACAACTAGTGACTAAAAAAAGAAAAGGTTAATCGGTACTGAAGGAGGGAAAAAAAAAAAGCACGCATCAAAAGGAAAGACAACTTCAAAAAGTAAGCATACTGCCATAATGTTACCATGTACATGAAAATGAGAACACTGATCCAAGCAGAATGTGTTCCAGTATCAGAAAAAGGAAAACCCTGCATAAGAACATTGTAGTCATCAATTAAGATTACTATCAAGATATAGATAGCACCCAGAAAACTTACCTAGTATGAAAGTTTTTACTTGCAAAGGCCACAGACTTGTCAATTCTTTAATTCACTAAAGAAGACGGTACAATTTACAGTACTATTATGTTAAACTATGCATGAAGCAGAGCAGCGTCAATCCCAATCTGCATCAAAGAAACCAGCATCCTTCATCTCCGCGTAATATACATTCTCCGGACGCATGTCTTCCTCCTGTATCAATATGATATAAGAAGAAAAATGACTAGACCCCTTACCAAGTGTTATGAAATTGGTTTATGCAAATAGTACAATAGAAGGTTTGGATGAAAACTAACCTGGAAAAAATCTGCTAAAAATGTTACATATAAGAGAGGAAGATAAAGGGAGTGATAGCATACAGCTACAAAATCAAATAGCCTGTAAAAGATAGAGATTAGACAGTTGTAAGAGAGAGAGAGATTAGACAGTTCTACAACAGTTATTCACAAACGAAATTCCATATTGTAAATAGAAAAAAGATACCAGAAACTAAGCCCAGCTCCATTTTCAACAAGCACGCAGGCAAAAGATGATACCACACTCAGTAAGAACATTGCACATATATACTTGTAGAAGGCAGGCCTTGCTGTAGATGGGGAAGGGAAAGGAAAGGAATTAAATAATGTGCCAGAACAAATGAAAAAAGTTGGAAAAATTAAAGTTATTGGAGACTAGGAGTGGAATAAGGATTACCTGGTAACCTCTCTCTCCATTTTGAGTGATGCATGAACAAAATGAAACCATAGACAGCACTAAGTAACAGCTTGTGTACAAGCCATAAGCCCCATTTCACCCGGTTCCCTTTCCCATGATCATTGATAAACAGGGGAACCCCAAATCCAAATACATAGATAGCCTGAACAAAAATGAAGGCATTAATAACAAGCATGCTATCTTAAATAAATGAGCGCAAATCTAAACTAAATGATAATGGTCTGGACCGATATGCAGTAAATTGTAAGAAACTAAAATAAAGAAAACAAATAAATAAACAAATAATCACTCTCACAGTGTTTAGTGTAGGCACATGATATGTTTTGGGCCAGGATGGCCATGTCCCGGACTTGCATTCACTAACGCGCTTGCCATTACTGAAGGTACATAACCTTATTTTTCACATAGAAAGCAAGAAGCTCAGTTAGAACTCGGGCACTTTCAATATCAAACAGAGGCTTCTAGGAACTTTAACCTACATCAGCACTATCATCACCACCCTTGTCATCCTAATCTCCAACTAAGGCTTTCCCAGTCCAATGGGAAGCATGATACAAGGCTCCACGAAAAATGCGATAAAATTTTACAACAAGATGCCAATGGAATATCTACCCTTCACATTATAGCCAAAATCTTCAAGGAAACAAAAGACCCGTGATAGCTAGCATTAATCCTAGAAAACAGGTACAATGAAGGAAAAGTTACCCCTATATGTCATGCAATTTAATCTTGTCCAACCACAGAGCAACCATCAGGATTCTCCTAGATTTTGTTGCACAGTACACTTGCTATACAAATTATATGCCTTTAACATTTTTTAAATAGGAACATAAATCATAATGTTTATTAAACCACCTCTACATTGCATTACAGGTAGAATCTTTATTATGGTTTGACATCATTGATTATAGCCATTATAACTTTAAACTAAACCCGTTATA
>NC_033800.1:118567057-118572139 GCF_001876935.1 Asparagus officinalis
AAAAAAAACATCCCGCAACCAAAAAAAACACAACCTTTTTCTTCTATGTTCCTACCTCCTCTCTCTGCTTGTTCATGTCTACATCTCCTCATGGCTCTTCGTCTACGTCCTGTATAATGCTTTAGTCGCATCTTAAGACCATTAGCACATTTCTCCTCTTTAGTTGGGAACTCTATCATACTTGTCATTTTCCTAATAGACCTTTCTTTTCGTGGACTCCTGCACTTTTCATTCTCTAATTCAGACAGCATACGAGCTAGCCAGGGCCGCATATCATGTAGGGCATCTAGAAGGGAAAGTCCATATTTTGAAGCTCTAGGGATGTTGATAAAATTTCACGATCTGCTATCAGCATGTCACCGACTTTCCAAATTGGAAGCATATAGACAACGAAGTAGACAACATCAAGAGCGAAAACAAACTTATATCCCATTGTCTAAGCGTAAGGGGATAATATTTCCTTGCACTTGTAACTAATTTACCACAATTGCAAGGCCTCAAAAGCTAAAGAAAGATGTTCTTTGTTAAAACAGTTGTACAATATGTTATTTATAACTGGGCAGGTTGTATCAAAGTAATTCTTAAAGTCCCTCTAACTATTACAACAAAACTCCAAAGTTATGGTGATAGTTGAGGGTTTAAGTTTTATATTCTAACATGCCCCTGCAGGTTGAGCTCCCTTTTATGGGGCCAAACCTAGACTCATGCAACTGTTTTATTTTAAAAAAAATATCCGGATTAAATTCGTGGCCAGTAGGATTTGAACATTACCTCAACTTTATGCGGAGCATATACTATATGAAGAGTCTACATATGCCTTGTGATACAAAACATAGGTGAACTGGTAACCATCTGACAAGAGAGCAACATTTTTCATGTGGCAGCATTACTAAAACATGAGATAGGGAGACTATTTAAGTATATCAAATGAAGATGAACTTGTTTCCTTAGCCTAGTAACTTGCACCATGGTTGAAACTTGGCTCTTTCGCTTATGGTGTGCAGTCGTGTATTAAGTAAGATTCAACATCTCATGTCTGTGGTATCATCCTCCCCGCCCCCACCCGAGTAACTTGCGTTCTGCTCGAAACTTGGCTCTTTTGCTTATGGTGTGTAGTCGTGTACTAAGTTAGTGAAATTCAAGCGTCGGTATGTGCTACTCATATGCACGCGCCGAACCGGTCCCCCCCCCACACGGCTGGAGGTCTCGGAGCGGGCGCAGGTCGCGCGTGGGGCTCCAGGAGAGAGACTGCGCACACACACACACAAAAAAAAAAAAAAAAGAACACTTGTTTCATCTTCAACAAGTATTCCCGCTTTACTTGGTGAAGGGAGTTTTGATGTTCTACTTGCTCATTACTTGTATAATTATTAGCTACCAAATTTTCATACTTAATGAATGACGACACACCTGTCCTGGAACCTCATCAAATCATAGATGAAGTCAAAAAAGAGAACATACAATACCTTAAGTAGCATGTCCCCAGCAACTATGATTCCTGAGATAACAAATGTCCGTGTTAAAGCACCTGATCCAGTAGCATTATTACCTTGAAGTATAAGGGCTACCAGACTAATTTCCAAAAATAACATTCCGGAATTCGTGAACAATGACAACATGTTCCAAGATGACTGCTTAGCAGGGTTGCATTGCATTGCCTGTTTGGAGAAGAAAATCAGAAAAGTTAATCTAACAGTGAGATTAGAAGAAATGCACAGTCAAAGAAAAAATTTGATTGTTTAATGCACAATAGAATAGTTCATGTGCAGAAGTGCAGATTAAACCAAGTTAAAAGATTGTATAACCACATCAATACTGCTCCCAGATGAGTGACAAGGTCTTGTCTGAAAAGTTAGTCTCCAAAATTTTGTTCTCTTAAAGAGTTAAGATTTTAAAGCCAATTAATTCCTAAAAGAAGCAAATAATCTAGAATTTAAATGATCAAAAGAAGGAACTGAGGCAACAGTGAAAGAAAAAACAAGTAGTATATTGATACATCTTGGATACATCATCAATGATAAAATATGCATGTTAATCAACTATATGAGCAATCATATTCTTTCTTACAAAACTGAACAGATTATATAACAGCACTGCATCAACATATCAAATAAAATTGTGAATCCATTGTTTTTACATTCAATTTTGACTTTCTGTGTGATCAACGTTGTCTTTAATATGTAATATGTTGCAAGTTTAGAATATGCCAAGAGGACTATTGACATGTATCCCCTAACTCCTCAACCCATGTTCATTTGGCCGTTCCCTTCCCTAGCCATTTCTACCGAGAAGATGTGAGCTTATCTGTTGAAAAACTTCCATCATTCTGGCAGCCATAACCAAGATAACTTTCATTTATACAGCCAAATTTGATTCCCCTCTTTATTCCTTCATAAACAAACAAAACTTCCCTGATTCTAAATAATATTTACTTTGCAATGTCAATACAAACATGCACAGTCATCCCTTTCATTTCTTATAGCCTCTGATAAAGCCAGCAGACATCTTGTTTCATATTAAAATCAACCATAATTTATACTACAATACCCAAGTCTTACTGAAGCTTGATTCATTGATTAAAAATTCTTTTTACGTTGTATCTTTGATCTGACTACACAAAAGTTCAAAGTGAGACTACACAAAGGAGAAAAGAGAGAAAATATTCTTGCTCAAAAATTGCTGTTTATGTTGTTTGACCTGACTACACAATAGCTTCTAACCCCAAAAATTTCTCTTTCCTCAATTATTCAAGGTTCATATAGTAGGGATCCTAGCTCTCGAAACTCCAGATATTCACTTCAAAGTCATTATTATTTATATTTATTATTAGTATAAATAATAAATAAATGTTCTACTGAATCGTAAAATATAATGGTATTAAGTGATTAAAATATCAAAACACTTGTATGTTTAAAGTTTTGGTTATAAAGAAAAAATGTTTGTTTGAGTATAAACCTAAAAAAATCGTAAACATTTTGGCCTAAAAAATGATCAGAAAGAAGATCTAACAGATCATTTCCACAAGTAGCTATTTGTTTGAGTTTAGACCTCAACTGGTAAATAAGTTCCAGTCTGATCTTTGAAAGCCAAGAGAGATAGATAGATAGAGAGAGAGAGAGAGAGAGAGAGAGAGAGAGAGAGAGATCTGAAGTCGATATTACTAACATTTGGCCTTTTTTAGGCCAAAACATCACCTGATATATCAAAAAAATAATGTACTATCACTAAAAAATTGCAAAATGTGTAAAGGATATTGAGACTATACCAGTTTACCACAAGCCAAAATGATTTATCTGAAGATATATCGGCCATGTCTGGGATATTTAAAATAATGGATCTCTCATAAGTGAGCTCCATGAAGTGATTCCTCCCTCGCGATGCTAACAATGCAATGATGACCTTTAAAGGGATGATCAAGGCAACCCACCTGATGACATACCTAGGTTTGAAGTTTTCATCACTATGGAAAAATGAAGGTGGATGGGTGCCTCAATAGACAACAACTTTGGAAGTATTCTAATGACATTTATCTAAACCAAGGGTCTAAGGTGCAATATGCTTTAGATTACCAAATTTGTAGGATAATATCTTGGCGGGAGAGTAAACCTTTAACTCTTCATCATAGAACCAGGAATATCTCCACATGGTCAGAGATGACAGGGACTATGGATTCTCATTACCTTCCTTTAGGTTACTTGAAATTCTTCATCTTCAGTTGTTAAGAGTCAAGCAAGATCCAGATACACGGATGCACACAGTGATTGATCCTTTTAGTTACTAAAAAGAGCAAGTATCTAAAGGTCATAAATATTTCTTTTAGTTAGTAAAAATAGAAAGTATTTGAAAGTCTTTCTTTTTTGCCAGGTACTTGTCAAGGACTCAAGGTTAAAAGATTACGCCTGAGATGAAGCATATTAGTTTTGGCCCATAGAAAAGGTTGCATATATTATTTGTTAAGCCTGAAACTGAAAGGGCACGTTTGGGCTACTACTTATTTTTATGAAACCTAATAACTTATTAGTTATTACTATTTTTTACTTATTCTTTCAGATGGCAAAGTGATTTTTTAACATCAATAAGTAAACCTCCTTATAAGTGACAAAAAAATAAGTTGAAAAATCCCAACTTTTTTTTGGGCCCTACTTATGAGGAAAAATTAGCTCCGTTTGGATACCATAGTGTTTTACTTGTTTCCATGGTATTTTTTCTAAAAATAAAACACCATATTTTTGAAAATCATGGTGTTTTTTGAGCTAAATCATCCTCAAACCAAAAACACAACACTTATTTCAAAACACCTTTTAGGTGTTTTAAGTTTGGTGTTTTAGTTTTGAGTTTAAGAATGTGTTAATATAATATCTAAATATAATATATTAAATATAATTAATATAGAGTTATTATCAATATGCTTATTATAGTATACTATACTATACTATATTATAGTTAATTTAACATAATAGTAATATTTATTAAATAATATAAAAATATAATAAATAAAATATCTTATATAATAATATAATAACATATTAAATACCAATATTTAATATGTTAATAATGTATTATATAATAAACAAATAATAATAAAAAATAAATAAGCAAATAAAAAATAATAATAAAGTTAATAATGAATAGTAATAATGATAAATAAATATACTATCAGCAGTATAATCACGCGTATAAAATTATAACTTTTTTTAATAATAAGATTGTAATAAATTAATAATATACAATAAGTAAGTAGAAGTAACATATTTAATAATAACAAACATGATAATAATATTATTATAATAACATATGTAATAGTAAATGTAATATAATATATAAATTACTTAATATTAGTGTAATTAAATAATATAAATTTATTATATAAGTAAAATAATTTTTATTAGTCAAGGATATTTATTGCTAACACAATGTTAATGTAAAATATATTTCATAATTAATAATGATTTTATTTATATCAATAGAATAATAATATAGTTATTAAAGTATATTAATAAAAATTCTATATTCTAACTACAAAAACATATACATAATATTATCAGTGAATATTAAAAAGAGTATTATAATATATTATTTATT
>NC_033800.1:118572164-118575402 GCF_001876935.1 Asparagus officinalis
TATAACTCATTAAAGTACAATATAATATTATAATACATTATACAATATTATATTGCATTGCATTTAATACTTATAATACTATAATAATGTAAACTAAATATTATAACATTATATTTACAATATATTTTATTATAATTAATATATAATATATTAATAATATGTTTAATACTAATGTTATAATGGGTCAAACTAGTGTTGACCAAAAATACTTAACATGGTGTTTTGAAAATATTTTAAGGAAAAAGCACAACACCAATGTGTTTTTTTACAAAAACACAACAAGAAAAACACTATGGTATCAAAACAAAGCCTAAATACATAAATAAAACTTATCAAACATTGTCTTGGAGACTTACACGAAAAAAATTGCTTATAAGCTAAAATAAATCACTTCTCAACCATGCTCTAAATTAAAGCAATGGGCTTAGTAATGGTGATCAATAGTCATGAATCTTGATTCATTAGTTGCAATCCTAATAGAAATTATAACACATCAATTAGATGTTTGAATACAAGATTGAAGGTTTTTAACACAAGCTATACACGTGGAGAGACTACAGAGCGAATACATCTCTTTGGCAACCTAAACAAACAGGCACACTTTAGTAAGTAGTGGTTGACCAAGTTTTAAAAAAAAAGTAAAATAAAGCCCCGCTTAAGCGGATTTTGAAGTGGAAGCAGCCCCAAGCCGCTTCGCTTTTGATGCTTTTAATGATATTAAGTGTTATTGGCACTATTTACACGAAAATGCGTCTTAAAGCATCAATGTTTTAAATAGTGAGTGTCTAGCTTGCCTAGGCACCTACGTAGACCTAGGCGCTACCAAGGCATCTGCCTACCTAGGCCGGTGGTACCTGCGTCGTCTGCCTAGGTCTTGGAAGCGCTTAAGAGAGCATAAGCCATTTACGCGGATTTGCATCTCTTAGGTTTCAATCATGATTTACTCAGCTACAACCTCCACGTCCTCTGACCACGTCCACTAATTATGAACACTTTCTATATCTCCTCTGACTTTCAGAAAACCTCCTTCCCTATTTAAACAAAGAAAGAAATTTGCCTAGACGCACGTCTGATACCTAACACATTATATAACAATGATATTGTAACTAAAAATAAAAATAAAAAATCGTCTAGGCCCCACTTAAGCGCCTAGGCTCTAGGCGTCGGGTCTTTGCATCTAGGCCACCTAGCTTCCTGTAACCTTGTAAAGTGCGTAAAACAGGTTAAAGCACTAAAAACGCTTTTTTAGTGCTTAAACAAAAGTGAGATGTGGGCATTTGAGCTGCATTTTTGTACCCGATCCGAACCCGACCCATTCTTATTACTTGAACCCCCTTTCTTTCTCTTCCCTTTGTGATTCTCCCGTTTACAACTGAACCCAAGAAACCATAGAGCTCCCAATCCTACCTCCTCCTTTCACCGCCTCGTCCACCTACTCTCCTTCGTACACCGCCTCGACGAAGATCAGCTCCTCCGCTGCCACCGTTGACAATAGCCTGTAGTAGCTCCTTGATGAAGCTCTAACAGCTTCTTCCAGACCTAGACCACAACAACTCCTCGACAAAAATCCTCCACCGCTAATTCCCTCAACTACAATTCTCTTCACAGCCTCTAGCTACTCATTGATGAAGTTTCTTCACTACTGATTCCCTCAACTCGATCACTTTTTCACTTGTCGTTTTTTTTCACTTTGAATTGTTTAAACCCTAAAGAGCCTAAGTGGAGTCTCGTCTCTTCCCTCCGCTTTCCTCTTTCCACAACCTTGTTGTTGATAACTAATCATTTTCATAATAAAAATCCAAAAGTAGTTGTTCAAAGTCTATACATAATCCACTAAATAGCGCCATGAAAATTATTGTGCAAACAAAGTCGTTTAAAAGGCTGTTTAAAGATAAGAAGACATTTCCTATCAGTAGCATCGCTAAATGCACGTTGTTAAGCATCTGGCTTATGTGCCTAGTGACTTTCATCAGCTCTCAGTAGTACTAATGTCAACAGGTCTTATATTGACTTTCATGTTTACTCTCCACGCTCAACATCAAATAAGGACAAATAGGCTCGCCAAATTACTTTATGTTGTAGCACGTTTTTGGTTGGTCTTGATTTAAGTTTTTATTTTTCTCTAGTGTTTCTACTTATGAACCCAGTAAAAAGGGCTTAAATCTATGAAAAAATAAGATGGATGATGAATCAAGTTACTGCTTGCTTTTTGTCATTGATTCACTACACATCTCTCCCCCCTTGTCCTCTTTGATCCATTATTTTTCCTCTTTTCTACCCCAGAGGCGAGGCTAAAGAGGACAGGAAGGGACACTCGCATCCCAAACTTTAATGAATTAGAGCTTAAGGCTTTGCTTATTTCCTAGAGATGCGCTGGTCTTGACCCATTAAAAGTTTCATGCACACTCAACTAATACATATCCCAACTCATCTCAAGGAAATAATCCCTAATATACATATGGGTTTTTTTTTAAATATTAGTCTCTTACATTGTTCATATATTGAAATTAGTTCATCAAATCATTGAAATATATTTATGTCCTCTCATCCTTAAGGTACTTTGAAATTAGTCCCTCTAATCAAGGGTACAAGTAGCAACTAAAGGGTTGAATTTCAAACAAGTTATGAGAACCTAATATCAACTTCAATGATTTGACGGGCTAATTACAAATAATTTTGAGGGACTAATTTCAAAACAACTTAAGAATTGAGGGTCCAATAGAAACTTCAATACTTTGAGGGAGTCATTTCGAAATATGAAATATTTCAGGGACTAATACCAAAATAATCCTTTCATTTATTATGTATATTTTAGTTACATGTATTACAAAATAATGCCTCCAGTTAAAATATTTAAAAATGTTTTACCATTTCCCTAAAATGTTAGGTTTGTATGTTCTTGCCTCAATTTTAATGCATATGTGAATCTTCACTCGATATTATATTATTTATTTTTGGGATATTTGAATTGGGTTTTCTTAAATTAGGCTTTTTTTTGCTATCATGGTGATTTCCTTGTGTTTTTCTTAAAAAAAACACCACGGTGTTGTGTTTCTCCCTCAAAGGGTTTGTAAAATATCATGATGAGTGTTTTTTGTCAACACTAGTTTGACCTGTAACATTAGTATTAAATATTAGTTATAAAAGAATACATTAAAATTAAAATACTATAATATTTATTTTATATTATTATATTATTATTATTATTAAATATAATAAATATTATATTATAATGCAT
>NC_033800.1:118575690-118602932 GCF_001876935.1 Asparagus officinalis
TTTATTATTATATTATTTTAACTAATTTTATTTATTATATTATTATTTTAACTATATTATAATATAATACATTCAACATACTACATGTTACTACTTAATATGTTATTATTTTATTATAAAATTTATTTTAATTATTGATACATTTTATTTTATTTTATTTTATTTATTAAATATTATCAATATATAAGATTAACTATTATATTATACTATATTATATTATATTATAAGCATGTTGATAATAAATTATATTAGTTATATATGATATATTATGTTAGATATTTTATTAACACCACCTTAAAGTCAAAACTAAAACATCAAACTCAAAACATCTAAAAAGTATTTTAAAATAAGTGTTGTGTTTTTTGTTTGGGTAGTTTTTAGCTCAAAAAACACAATGGTTTCTAAATGTATGGTGTTTTGTTTTTGGCAAAAACACCATGTACACAATGAAACCACCATGGTATCCAAACGCTGCCTCCACTTTTAAATTAATATTAGAGCCTTTCTACCATTAAATTTAGTTAGCTTATTAACTTTTAAATTAGTTTCACTTAACTAAGTAGACTTGAAATTGCGCTTCCTTAGGGTGTGTTGGTATCTGATTCTGTTTTAGAGTTTCCTTTTTTATATTCCAAACTTTAAAACGAAACATATTTGGGTCTTGAGTTGTTTTTCTTTTTTTTTCCTTTTTTTTGGGCAAAAGCCTTTCAGTCCAAAACAAAACGGATAACTCAGAACTCCTTTTAGGCGTGGTTTGAGTCCTTCGTTTTTTGTTTAAACCCACCCCACACCCACCTACCCACCCCACCCCATCCCCACCTCGGCGGGGCGATGCAGGACGGCTCATATCCAAAACATAATCATATTCTCAGCCTTAAAGAAAATCCTATCTTCTCCTTCTCTCATCACTGCCTCCATCTCATGATCACTGCCACATTCTGCCATCACCACCATGAATCCTCACCACGACCAAAACATTGTTCAGATCTCTATCCTAAGATACTTGTTCTTTCTTGAACCATTTAAGCCTTCCTCGCACTCATTGCTCCTACGTTCTTCTCTTAGAATCAATGTCTCTTTCATCTTGCAATAATTGATTGCAAATCTTGCCCTAATTTGGATTTTCTTGATGGATTGAGTTTTTCCCCTAGTTCGTGTCAAGTTCACTTTGCCCTAATTTTAAATTTGAAGAATTTTTGAGTAGTAATGATAATTTTGAATGCTCTTCTCTCTCTCTTTTCCCTATTTTATCTAATTTTACTTTTCTATAATAGTGAAATAGCTAAGGTGCTTCCTGCAATGAGAACATATGTCGCTAGTCATCGATGGCAGGCAAAGGCGACAGTCAACCGCGGATGAGGGAGACAGTCAATGGTCAAGGCAGTCAATGGTTGTCGAGGTGGAACTAGTGTTCACAAACCAAAAACTCATCATAACGTTTTGAAAACAGTCATGGTGTTTTGAAAAGGTTTTGGAGAAAAAAACATGATGAAATGGTGTTTTGAAAACGATTTTGAAGGAAAAAACAGCATGGTTACCGCTCACACCTGGAACTTGTTGGGAAAGTTGAATTGAATTCTACTAGCTAGAGCCTTTGTATTGTATGCGGAAGACAATCTTGTTGACCACAACATAGAAGGAATGATTTTAATCATAAGATATTTGATCATTACTGACATTGAGCCCCCCAACTTAACAGTCCTGGACTCATCGCTGTCATTTGCTAAAATCTAGATAGCAACTGACGCTCTCTTAAAACCCCTATTTCCTTCTTTATGGACCACCATTTTTTTGTTATCAACACCCCTAATTTAGGTCACATAATAAAAATGAGATTTTTATTCTAGTTATAAACTCAGGACAATATGGAATTACCTGAAGATCAGCCAGATTTCTTCTTGTTCATTGTGTAGACATCCTAAGAACTACCTTTAAAAATCTTTTCTTTTTTTTTGGGGAAAATTGCTTCTAGGCCCCAAAATCCAACTTTCAATGTGCTCCAACTCCCCATATTTTTTAAATGAGCTGCAGCCCCTTGTTTTTGAAAAAATTATGTCCAGACCCCTCCATCATGATTTCAGCTCATGCCAGCAGATGATTAGACATATCAGCTCATTAGACATGCCAGCTGGCTTAAATCCTAATTTTACCCTCCTCTTTTTCATGCCAGCAGATGTTAAGTCTTAGGGTTAACATGTTAACTCTTACAGATAACATGTTAACTATTAAGAGTTAACATGTTAACCGTAAGAATTAACATGTTAACCCTAAGAGTTAACATGTTAATATAATAATCATGATCATCGCCGGCCACGCAAAGTTCCTCGAGTCGGCGCCAGCGACGGAGCGAGGGAGGGGGCAGAGGGGGACCAGAGGAGTAGGAGGGAGGTGTAGGGAGCCGTTTTTGCACGGTCGAGAGGGAGACGGTGGAAGAGAGGTAGGCCGAGCGGAAGGAGGCGGCAGCGCTTGGGAAGGCGTTGCGGCCAGAGCGAGGGAGGGAGGCCGCGACGGGCGGGGCGGAACGCGAGGAGGAGGGAGTGTAGGGGTAGGTGCAGCGCGTGAGGGAGGCAGGGGAGGGAGGAGGCGAGCGGGGAAGGGAGGCTACGGCGCTTGGGAAGACGCTAGCGGCGCGGAGCGGCGAGAGGGAGGCGAAGCTGCGGGAGGGAGCCGGGACGAAGCGGCAGAGGAGGAACAGAGGAGGAGGAGGGGGGTGTAGGGGAGGGGTAAAATCGGGATTTTTAAAGAGGTTGCATTGAAACTTGAGGAGAGGGGCCTGGACACAATTTTTTCAAAAAAAAAAGGAGTTGCAGCACATTGTTGAAAGTTGGGGGGCTGGGGCACATTGAAAGTTGGATTTTGGGACCTAAAAGCAATTTTCCCTTTTTTGTAATAAAAAAACTTTCCTTTACAGCTCATTTTGTGGTACAATTGGTTTAAGTGATGCTATTCAAATATATAAATAACATTTTTATCCCTAACTAATAAAACAAAATTATACCACAACTAATATTCAACGATTCTAATACTTACGCTGTCAAATACAGTGATTCTTTTACAAACTGAACAAATCAAGAAATTGAACATGAAATCAACATATGCCACTCAATCAACCTAATGAAACAAATACAGTAATTTCTATACAAAGTGAACATATCAAGAAATTGAACATGAAATCAACATATCCCACTCAACCAACCTAATGAAACCCTAATCCCAGCAAAAAACCAAAGCAATACCAAGAAAAGGACTGGTTACCTGAAGAAAGCACCATAAGAGGTTGAGGACGCTACCAACCCACAGAAGCGCATAATACGAAATCATAACATACGATCTCCCATAACTGAGCCTTGCAAAGCTGTTCCTCGCTTGAGAAGCTAAAAACGCGACGAAGATCGTCGAGGGGACGATCAGGGCGAGATTGAAGAGGAGTCCGTGGCAATCCAACAGCCACCACAAGAACCCCGATCCTCCACCGCCGGAGACCACCGGAATATTTGGCTCCGGCGAGACCGAGAGGGGGACGCCGGACAAATTTTGAAGGAGCTCTCTCATCTTTCTTGGTTTTCGAGGGAACAGCATCACGAGTTAGGGTTTTGGGAAAATTTGAGAAGTAGAGACATTAAAAAACCGTAGAGTAAAAAAGAGGTTTTTTTTTTAAAAATAGCTTTTTAGGGGGAAGGTAATGGTTTGGTATCGTTGAAGGAGGAGAAGAAACCAACGAATTTGGAATTAAAACAAAAGCTGGAGAGATTTTTAGGGGTGAAAAGCGAATTATCTGAACTCAGAGAGCGTAAAAAAATAAAAAATCCAAACACTGTGACGCCCACCGTGGGGCTCGAACCCACGACCACAAGGTTAAGAGCCTTGCGCTCTACCAACTGAGCTAGACGGGCTGGCGCTCTTTTTATATACTACAAAATATAGTTGTCCCCTCACGCACAGCAATGAATTTTATAATCTTATACTCCAATTCCTTTAAAAAAATATAGATCTTATACTCCGAAAAGACTTACAATATCAACTTAGATGAGTTGATGGTTCTATAGGGCATAATATGATTTGTTTGTACTCAAGACATTTACGCCTCATTTCATACGCGAGAATGAACTCAAATAAGAATGAAATGGAAGAATAAAATGGAACGGAATGGAATGGTTATTCGCATTCTCTTGTTTGGGTGCGTTTGTAGAATGAAGCTAGAATGAAAATCTCATTCACGTTCTCATGTTTGGTATCACTAGTTCACAAGTGAGAATGAAATCTTATTTTCTATTAATACCCTTACAACAAAATAGATTTTTAATAAGATAAAAATAAACATTAATGATAATAACTAAACAATTTTATTTATGCGTAGGTTATATTAATCTAGCTATGTTTTATACTAATGCACATATTATCTCTCAAGTGTATATTCTGTTTATATTTTTTAAACAATACTCATTATTTCTTAGTCTTAAAAAATTAAAGAAAAATAATAAAAGAGTATCACATTTTTCATAGGGCCAAAAATAATATAAAGAATGATATCCACAATCCACGGTTTTAGATATCAAAATTAACTCATTTGATAAATTATCAATAGGGGTATAATTGAAAATTACGTAACTAATTTGATTCTCATTTGAATGGGAATGATCATTCCTTATCAATTCACTTGGAATGTTTATTCCCACAAAAAGTGGGAATGGTCATTTCCTGTGAATGGTTATTTTAACTTCTAAAAAATAGGTATGTGTTGTATCAGGGAATGAGAAGTAAGAATGATCATTTCATTCTACCTCAATCCCGCATATCAAACGAGACGTTATAAAATAGGCAACTGACGGTTTAGACAGCGTCCACAAAAAGAGCGGTGTAAGGACCGGGTCCGAACTAAAGGCTAGTTTATGTTCAAGCCAATGTTTTCTTAGGGGAAAAAAAATCAGATGAAAGACTTGAATGTAAGAGATGATATGAAAAGATAAAGATTATACTTCGGTTTTTTGGTTGTAGGGGGAGCCTTATATGTGACGCGATAAACGTGGTCAGTTTTTTGGCTGCAGGGACACATTTATCAACCTACCACTAATTGGTTTCACTAGTCAATGCATTTTTGACAGAGGCAATAATAGGCTTAATTTTAACTATGCTAAGACGGTAATCATGATAACATCTACATGCGATAGGTGATTAAATTTGGACTACAATGTCACATATGTTGATTAGGGGGGTTATTCATTGGGACATTAGGTGGGATAATGGGATAATTTTACGGATTCTATTTCTTAGTGTTATTCATTGGAACAATGGAACAATGATAATATCTTTTTGTGTTGTTGGTTTTTTGGAACACTAGTGAGACAATTTCACCACTTGGGATAAAATTATCCCATTCATATACAAAAATATTGTCCCACTAGAAAAAGAATGAGCTCCAAATATCCGAACATGGACTTTCTTAGGCTTCGTTTGGATACATGGTGTTTTCCTTATTTTCCTGGTGTTTTGCCCAAAAATAAAACACCATGAGTTAGAAAACCATAGTGTTTTTTGAGCTAAATCATGTCCAAACCAAAACCACAATACTTATTTCAAAACACCTTTTAGGTGTTTTAAGTTTAGTGATTTTGGTTTGAGTTTGAGGATGTGTTAATATAACATCTAACATAATATATTGAATGTAAGTAATATATAGTTATTATCGACATCATTATTATATTATATTACATTATACTATACTATAATATAGTTAATATTAGTAATATGTATTAAATAATATAATAATAATAATATCTTATTATATAATAATATAATAACATATTAAATACTAGTATTTAATATGATGATAATGTATTATGTAAAAATAAATAATAATAAAATATAAATAAAGTAATAAAAATTCTAAAAAGTTATATAACAAATAATAATATAATAAGGATATTATAATATACTATACAATATTATAATCACTATATTATTATTACATTTTAATAAATAAACTGTAATAAATTAATAATTATAAAATATCACATAATAGTAACATATTTAATAATAAAACAATAATATTACAATAATATATTGTATAGTAAATATAATATAATATGTAAAATATTAATTATATTACTTAATAAATAATATAATATATTATAAAGTAAAATAATTTTTATTATTTAAAATAATTTATTGCTAAGAAATGTTAATGTAAAAATAATAATTGATAATATAATACATATTTATTTATATCATAAATTATTAATATATTTATGAACAGTATTATTAATAAACTCTAACATATTAGAAAACATAATATATTAAATAATTTTAAATATTTTATAATATTATTAATTATTAATAATATACTAGTAACATATTAAATACTAGTATTATCGTTGAATACTAGTATTTAATATGTTTATATGTATAATAAATAATAATTAATAATAAATATAATTATGATATAATAATATATTATTACAATATTGTGATTAATTTTAATAATAAAAACAATAATAGAATAATAATATTATAATAATATATTTGTTAGTAAATGTAATATAATATGTAAAATATTATTTTATACATAATAAATAACTATACTATATTATAAAGTAAAAATAATTTATAATAAAACTAGTTATTGCTAAGAAATGTTAATGTAAAAAATAATATATTCATAATATAATAATATTTAGTTAGTTATGTCACAAATTATTAATATATTACTAAAGTATTATTAATAAACTCTAACATATTAGAAACTATAATATATTATATAATGTTAAAATATTTATAATATATTTATTTATTAGTAAATATACTAGTAATAATATTAAATACTAGTATTTAACATGTTTAATAACATAGTATATAACGATAACATAATAATAAAATATAAAAACTGATAAAAATACTAAAACATTTATTTGATAATAAATAATAATATAATAATATACTACATCAATTTATAATCACAATAAATTATTAATTTTTTAATAAATAAAAAATTGTAATAGCATCATAATTTATAAAATATTATATAATAGTAACATATCTAATAATAAAACAATAGTAAATAATAATATTATAATAATATATCTGTATAGCAAAATACAAATTGTATATAAAATATTAATATATTACATAATAAATAATAGTATATATAAAGTAAATAATTTTTAATAACTATGACCAATTTGTTGCTAACAAATGTTAATGTAAAATAATATATTCATAATATAATATTATTTATTAATATCATAAATATTAATAAATTATTAAGTGGTTTTAATAAACTCCTAACATATTAAAACTATAATATATTATATAATGTTAAAATATTTATAATATATTAATTTATTAATATATACTAGTAATAACATAATATTAACATTATTAATTATATTATATTATATTAATAAAAATATTTTTTTTTTAAAATATTATATAATATATAACAATAATAAATTTATATAACAAAATAATTAAATATATTATTATTTAAAAATAATGCATAATAATTATAATATAATATAACACATTAAAGTGTAATATAATATTATAATACATTACACAATATTATATTGTGTTATATTTAATATTTATTATACTATAGTAATGTAAACTAAATATTATAATATTTTATTTATAATATATTTTATTAAAATTAACATATAATATATTAATAATATGTTTAATATTAATGTTATAACGGATCAAACTAGTGTTGACCAAAAACACTCAACATGGTGTTTTAAAAATACTTTAAGGGGAAAACACAACAGTGTTTCTTTACCAAATCATAACAAGAAATATATCATGGTGTCCAAACAAAGCCTTCGTTATTGGGGCCTGATCAATGGAGTTTTAATCCAAATAGTAGACTTATGTTGTTGTTGTTTGGTGGGAAAATTGAAGAAGAAAAATGAGAAAATGAATTTGTATTATTCTCTCTGACAGACTCAGAAAAAGAATTAATTACAATTCTTTCTTTGCAATCTCTCTCTAACAAACTTAGAAAAAGAAATTACAATTCCCTCAATCAGTTTCCCGAATTACAAAAGAGAGAAAGATTGACGGAGATCCTTCCCTTTGTTTAAATGTGGGTTCTTCACGGTAGCGATGAGATGCCTCCCTCGAACTCGTGTCAAGTTTGCTTCTTGTTGACGATCCGACGTTTAAACTCGTGGAACACGGTTGAATCCTCTTGATTGATGTCGAGGATAACTTGTGTGGTAAGTTTGAAAATAACTCTTAACGAGTTAAGGAACTCTGAGCGAGTTATAACTCTGTGGAAGAGTTAATTGGTTTAACCAAAATCAATTTCAAGCCAAAGGAAAGCTCCAAGAGTAGCTCCAAAAGATCCAAAGATTGCCAAGATCTGATCTGCCAAAGAGATCTCTCTGGATCCCAAAAAGCCAGCCTTTTGCTGATCTCTAGATCCGAAATTGTTCAAAAGATCTAAAAAGATCCCCCCGGACTCAACTGATCTTTTTTAGCTACTTATAGGAGATTAGGGGGTGTAACCGTCCCTAAAATCGCTCATTTGTAGGGCTTATGGGATGTAACTACCCCTTAAATCACTCCTGAGTGGAGTTGTGATCCCCTCAGATCGTGAAAAACGGTTTTGAATCTGTTCAGCTCGTGTTTGAACGAGCCAAACGCAAAATCTGCATTCTTGCATGAATTTTGTGTTCGAACGCAGTGTCTAGAAGCTCGGAAGCAGCGTCTGGAAGCTCAGACGCAGCGTTTGGAAGCTGCGTTTGCAGCGTCTGGAAGCTGCGTTTGTAGCGTCTAGAAGCTGAGTTTGCTGTGTTTGGAGGCTACGTTTGCGGCCGAACATGAGCTGCGTTGGTAGCTGGATCTGAGTTGCGTTTGGCAACGGATAGAAGCTGTGTTGGTAGCGTTTAAGAGCTGCGTTTGGCAGCATTTAGGAGCTACATTTGCAGCTGGGTTGAGGCTGCATTTGCAACTGGATTGAAGCTGTATTTGCATTGCTTTGACTCTGGAACGAGGCCACTTGCATTTTTATTTCTGGGGTGCAGAGATGAGCTCTACATCTTGAACCAAAGAGATCGTTGACTTGTAATATCTTTTGTCAGAGCGTTGCAAAGATCATCATCTTATAACATTTATCTTGGCTCCTTGAACTATGAGAGTCGTCAGATTGTAACTCCCGATGTTGATTGTAAAGGTTGTTGAATTAGAGCTTTCATCGGTTATTGTGAAGATCGTCAGATTATAACCTACATCAATCTACGTAAAAGTTTTTAAATTGTAGCCTTCTGAAAGCTATCAAATTATAACTTCTATCATCGGTATTTAATGGGGATCAGCTATTTGCAGTAATTTTTAGACAGCCTACAGAACCCCCTCCAAAGTTTTTAAAAGTTCGCGGTTGACTATGTTGAATTTTTAAAATACTTTGGATCTAATTAAACTCTAATCTTGGAGTTGTTGATTCCTTGTCATAAAGGAGTTGTTCTCTGCACCCGCTTCGAAGGCATCTTGGTTAAAGAGATTTGCCACGAACCTGAGCTTCGAAGAGAAACTGTAGCGACGGTACAAGCTACTCACGAGCAGAAGCTCTCAAACGTCACGTCACGACTCACATCCATTCAGCTAATGGGCCCACAAACATTTATAGGATTTTTTTGCAAACTCTCAGTCATCAACGGATTTGATAAGCCTTTACCGACTACCATTTGAGATGGACTAACATGTGAATTGTCTAAGTCCGTTCTACATATAATATTGTGCTAAAAGAATAAACTCTCTTAGACTTAGTGCTATGATGACGAATATATAGACTTGGTCAATTTCACGGGAATGGACTACCCGGCAACGCGTGTTAGGCATAGACTTATCTCTAATTAAGGATCGAGATAAAGTTCCCCATGCGTGTAAGGCATGGATTTTGATACTATTAATAACAACCTGTCATAATATTGAATACATGGGCTTTGCCATTTTTACGGGAATGCGCTACACGGCAGCATGTGTTAGATGCAGACTTATCTTTATTTAGGGATCGAGATACAGTTCCCCCATGCGTGTAAGGCATGGATTCTGGTGTTGTTAATAACAACCTGCTACGATATTGAATACGTAGGTTTTTTATCCTTTTCACGGGAAAAGACTAACTGATAATGCGTGTTAGGCGTAGACTTATCTCTATTTAAGGATCGAGATAAAGTCTCTCATGCGTGTAAGGCATAGATTCTGGTGTTATTAATAACACCCTGCTATGATATTGAATATGTAGGCTTTGTCGCTATTTCTTCCTATATTATGTTTTCACTTGAAACACTGAAAGAAAGTTAGAAGTACCAGAGGTGTAGTATTAACTTGACATGAATTTTTACTTAGAGTGAAATTTAGAAATTTTTTTTATTATCACTAGGATAATTCCATAAAATCTTTAATCCGCTAGGGATTTTATAATAAAAACTTGCTATTCTTATTAAAAAAGGATTAACAAGTTCATTAGGGGTTTTGACTGTTAGAAGTGTGATGTTAACTTAACAGTATTTTATGAGCCTATCGTTCTATTAAAAAGAGTCGATAAGTTGATTTGGTCGTCAGATGTGTGATATTAATTTGATAGGTATTTGTTACGATCGAAGCAACTTTGAGGACTTATCTCTCTTTTGGAGAGAGTCGATAAGTTGATTGTCAAAGGTGTGATATTAACGTGACAGGAATGATTGTCAGAGGTGTAGTATTAACGAGATAGGAATTTGTTACGATCGGAGAAACTTTGAGGACCTATCGCTCTATTGGAGTGAGTCGATAAGTTGATTGGTTAGATGTGTGATATTAACGTAACAGGAATTTGTTACGATCGGAGCAACTTTATGGACTTATCATCCTATTGAAGAGGATTGATAAGTGGATTGTTAGAGGTGTGATATTTACGTGACAGGAATGATTGTTAGAGGTGTGGTATTAACGTGACAAGAATTTGTACTTATGATTTGAACAAGATTTGAAGATTTAGCGTCTTGCTGAGGAAGATTGCGATTTTGAGTAATTTTGAGAACTTATCATCCTAATGAAGAGGATTGATAAGTTGATTGTCAGAGATGTATTGTTAACGTGACAAATTGAAAGTGATGCAAATTGAATTCATACTCTGTAGGGATGATGATCGTCAAAAGTGTAAGACGATGTAAAAGATTCATTACTCTTAATCCAGTGGATTCCAAGTAACCAACCCCCAGTCTTGATTAAGACTTAACAGGGGGAAACTTTACAGTTGACAGTGGTGTCTTTTTGAACATGACAACTTAAAAAATTTATTACTTATAATCCAGTGGACCACAAATAAACCAACCCCCAGTCTTGAACAAGTCAGGGGGAAAAGAGGTAGACATGGCACATCGCCTAGTGGGCCACTATCCGTCAAGTCGTTCAGTGATATTGGAGTATAATGCTATGATTGGAATACGTCACACAACAGGCTGTTATCTAAAAAGTTTGGCTATCAGAGGTAACTGTTAACGTGATAGCTTTGTGGACCCACCATCCTATTGAAGAGGATTAGCTTCAGTGGTCGTAGTATCTTCCCCTTCTGACTGAGAAGATTAGGTTTGGTCCCATTGCTCAGGTTGATTCTGCTTACTTTGTTTTTCGGCTTCGACCCTGGTAATAATTTTTTGAGCCTGTTCGTCTTGAGAGATTAGTTGTTTCTAGAAACGGCATTTTGTAACCCTCATTTGTGCTAGAAGATTGGTCTGTAAGTTGTGTCGACGGGTCTCTACTAAGGTAGACTGTGTCATACCTGACGAACATTAAAGAGGCATGTTTCAAAACCTCTTTACGAAGGCTTTGACGAGCTCCCTCTTCTTCTGCTTAGTGGCGGGAAGGGTATGGATGGAGACTTCTGTATCCTCTTTAAAGAATCTTAACAAAAAGAATCTCTCTAGATCCGCCCACTTTTGGATACATCCTGCAGGTAGTTTCCTGAACCATTTAAAGGCAACTCCCTTAAGGGTGCCAATGAATAATCAAGCTAGTATGATATCATTTGATATCATATTCCCAGACTGTGACTTGAAATGATAGATATATTGATTCGGTGATCCCGTGTCGTTAAAAGTTTATAGCATCGGGACCTCAAACTTTGGAAGATAAGGGGTTGCATCCCATTCGACGGGATAGAGCCTAGCAACTCTCTCGTCTTAAAGCTCGCTTTTGTTAGCAATGGCATTGAGGCGGGCTTCTAATTCTTCCATTTTGGCAGATTGGAGATTTTGCTCGTTCTCGGTCTCTCTTTCTTCATCAGAGGAAGATTCCAGGTTGTGGGCTTCTTGGTCAGAAGCAGCATCATCAACTACTTTTTCCTTCCCTTTACTTGTGTGAAGTCGGGATGAAGACAATTTTCCTCTCTGGGAAGATTCTTGCCTGGGTGGCGAATCTGTCTTCTAAGATTTGACATTGTCTGCGAAAATTTGAGTCATGAGGGTCAGGAGTTCATTGAGGGTCTCCTGCTGTGATTTGAGTATGGCCTCCTGCTCGTCAACCCTCTTTGAGAGGTCTTCAGAATTTTCTGCCATGTGGACGAAGCTCCCATGTCCAATGAAAGAGCTTGATGATTAGGACTCTGCAATGGTTGAGTGTTCATCCTCAAAATTGGTTCCTCTGGCTAATCTTCGATAGTTAACTAGAGGAATGGCTCCCGTTCGAGTCCGAGTATGTTGATAAATTCTATTAGACCTATTCAGGAGGTCTTTCAAGCTAGAAGACTGATCTTTCTCTAACTCATCGAAGCTAGGGACTGATGATCTCCATCTGCCGACCATGTTAGAAGTGACTCCAATGTATTCATCCTCCGATGTCTTCTTCATGTGAGAATGGTGCTAGTTATTGAGCAAACCGATGTTCGTTGGTTGGTTGAACATCGACAAATTGGTTGTGCATGAGCAGCACTGACATCCAGAGAGAATCGCAAAAATCAGTCGTTTGCATTGGCATTAACAAGCAACTTGTTGTATCGGCCTTTCTCCCGATCTGAACTCTCTCAAATCTATTACAGAAACTCGAGAAGAGTTACTCGCTGATCGTGAGGTTTGAATTAGAACCCTAGTCCATGATTGGACAGGACTGGTTCTTGGTGAACATGGATCTGGTTGAGATGCCTTGAATCCATGGACTTCTTATATCCGTCCCTTAATCTAGTCGCGCTATGCAGAGTATTCGAGGGTCTCGCTGTCCGGTCAGCGAACCGAGGGTCTAGGAGGCGGCGCTTCCCTAGCCGAGGGATCCGAGGGGAGTGGACGACCCCCCAACGAGGTTCAGGGCAGCGTCCCGAAGCTCCACTATATACACCAGACTCTGTATTGGATTTTAATGCTTGGGACCAATATTGTTGTTCGAAGTCCATATCGATCACCTTGAACGCGGCTTGACACATCGCGCAAGAAATGTGAGGGTCACGTTTGAAAATGGGAACGTAGGCCTGAAGTCTACATTTTCGTTGAGCAACACAGGCCTGAGGTCTGCGTTTTGCTGGTGAAACGCAGTCCTGAGACTTGCGTTTGGAATTAGGAACACACTCTTAAGAGATGCATTTTGTTTGAGAAACGCACTTTTGAGGGCTGCGTTTTGATGTTGGAACGCGCCTCCGAGGGTCGCGTTCTGGCCTCTGAGGGTCATGTTCTGGTTGATCAACGCAGTTCTAAGGTTTGCATTTTAATGTTGGAACGTGCCTCTGAGGGTTGTGTTCTATTTGGGAAACACACCCCTGAGTGATGTGTTTAGTTTAGCTTATGTGAGGCTCGTGTTTGGGCACATAAAAGCGAAGCTTACGTTCTAAAGTAGAAACACAGAGCTCATGTTAAGGCTCACAAACACGGAGCTCGAGTTGATTGGAGGATCGGTTCTCTTAGAGTTGTGCTCGTCGTCGGGATCTCCTCCTTCGTTGAGCAACATTCTTCTTGGCCTGTTTCAAGGCCTTGGTGGCGTCACCATCTGGGTTGACCTAGTTTGTCGCCACAATGGGCCTCTTGCGACCCGATACCCGTAGTCTTCGCGTAGGTTTGTCTAAAGCTGAGCCCACTCCATCGGAGGAGGGGCTGTCTGAGTAATCTGGCCTAAAGGAGAGGTCTTCCTTGGGTGTTTCGGCTGTAATTGGAGCAGTTGGAGATTTAGTCTCTTTGGAGACTTTGTGGATATTGTGCATAGCCTTGGGGCTAAGGGATCCAAAGGAAATAACTTCCTCATACTTTGCTTGATCAACCTCTACCACGAGAGTTTCGACCATTGTTCCAGCGAGGTTGACGTCGGAGTACGCCACCACTTCTTCGTCAGTGAAGCTAGTCCCTAGCGGAGTCGTCATCTTTTGTTTGGTAGGAAAATTGAAGAAGAAAATGAGAAAACGAATTTGTATTATTCTCTCTTACATACTTAGAAAAAGAATTAATTACAATTCTCTCTTTGTAATCTCTCTCTAACAAATTTAGAAAAAGAAATTACAATTCCCTCAATCGGTTTCCTGAATTACAAAAGAGAGAAAGATCGATAGAGATCCTTCTCTTTGTTTAAATCTGGGTTCTTCACGGTAGCGATGAGATGCCTCCCTCGAACTCGTGTCGAGTTTGCTTCTCGTTGATGATCCGACGTTTAAACTCGTGGAACATAGTTGAATCCTCTTGATTGATGTCGAGGATAACTTGTGTGGTAAGTTTGAAAATAACTCTTAACGAGTTAGGGAACTCTGAGCGAGTTATAACTTTGTGGAAGAGTTAATTGGTTTAACCAAAATCGGTTTCAAGCCAAAGAAAAACTCCAAGAGTAGCTCCAGAAGATCCGAAGTTTGCTAAGATCTGATCTGCCAAAGAGATCTCTTCTGATCCTAAAAAGTCAGTCTTTTGTTGATCTCTAGATCCGAAAATGCTCAAAAGATCTAAAAAGATCCCCCCGAACTCAGCTGATCTTTCAGTTATTTATAGGCGATTAGGGGGTGTGACCGCCCCTAAGATCGCTCCTTTATGGGGCTTATGGGATGTAACCGCCCCTTACATCACTCTTGAGTGGAGTTGTGATCCCCTCAGATCGTGGGAAACGGTTTTGTAACCGTTCAGCTCGTATTTGAACGAGTCAAACGCAAACTCCGTGTTCTGGCATGAATTATGCGTTCGAACGCAGCGTCTGGAAGCTCGGACGCAATGTCTGGAAGCTCGGACGTAGCGTCTGGAAGCTGCGTTTGTAGTGTTTGGAGGCTGCGTTTGCAGTCGAACATGAACTGCGTTGGTAGCTGGATCTGAGCTGTGTTTAATCTACGTGAAAGTTTTTAAATTGTAGCCTTCTGGAAGTCGTCAAATTGTAAATTCTATCATCGATGTTTGATGGGAATCAACTATCTGTAGTAATTTTTAGACAGCTTATAGTTACAATAATTACTTAATAGTTATCCTTTCAGTATCTAGTTGTGTGTTGATATTATGATGCCCAGACTCAAGAGGATAAGAGAGATGACTAGGGGTTAAAAATGGTTCGTATTTATCCAGACCGACCGCAACCGTATCCATTTAGAAAGCGGATATGGTAGGAAAAAATTAAAACCAGTCGGATATAGTTTCGAATAGGGTTACGATTAAGATTTTTTATCCGGATATAGTTTCGGATACGGTTATCGGGTCAAAATTACGGATATGGTCCGGATATCCGGATATTTGAAATGGGCTAAGTATAATACTTGTATTGGGTCGGGTCTATAACATATACTCATATTATCCGCAACCCGATCCAAATTCAACTCAATGAAACAATTCCAGAGAGTTAGCAGAGACCCAAACTCATGTTATCCGCTGTTCTCTAAGCCGCCTCCGCCTCCGCCTCCAAGCTGGCCCTCCGCCATCCGAGACGCGGCCTCCGCCTCTTGCTCCGCTTACGCTTTCCCTGCACCTCCGCCTCCGCCTTGCTTCTGCCTCCGCCTCTTCGCAGCTCAACTCTTCAAGAAGTCCGCGACCGCCTCATCCTCTTGATTGACGCGGCGATGACCATCGACGACGTCGAACCTCCTCTTCTCCTCCTCAATTTTGTATATCACTAAGGTGAATTCAAAACCCTAAGCCCTTTTTTTTTTTGATAAAAGCCCTAATTTCTAACATTTGTTGACTGAATTGAAAAATCCTAATTTATTTGATAAAAATCCCTAACCTATTAGCCCTAATTGTTTTTAGTTTCATATATGATAGTAATTTACATCATTATATTTTTTGTTTGATTAAGTTTATAAATTTTAATGAATAGGTATTAGAATCATGTCGTATAATCCATCAGTTCAAGCTTCTAACGAAGAACCCACAGTCTAACCCCCGCGGTTGAACCGGTCATTGAACCCATAGTAGAAGAGTCGTCTAATGAAACAAAGTCTTCTGAGGTTTGTCATACATAGTAGCAACAAAGTCTATGAGGTAACTTGTTTTACTTTGTAAGTTATGAAAATTATATGTATTTTTTGACATATCCTATTCATATCTATTTTTCCAAATATCCGATTAGTATCAGTATCATATCCGTATCCGATTCTCTAATATTTGAACCATATTCGTTTTCGTTTAACGCGAATATGGTAATGTTTTTTTCTTACCGATGAATATCTGAACCATATCCGTATCCGTTTTTAGAAAATGGTTATGGTTATGGTAAGTGTCATATCTGAATCGTATCCAAACTGAATGCACCGCTAGAGATGACAATAAAGGGTTCAAAAATAAAATAAAAATAAGTATACGTACATATGAATGGATCAGCACTGTCACCGTCATGTGATTGCTCACTTTCTATCATCTTTATGACAAGAAGGAGCCAAAGCAAAGATTCCTCATTCAAACAAGGAAATCTATTGAATACTAATGATTGGTTCCTTAGATTTTCTAACTGCCAAAACTGCTGATGCACATTACTATCACCTTTATTTTTTTCATGCATTGTCTTTGCTTAGGTTTGGGATCTCACTTGGAGTTAGGTTTTGTTTGCATGTTGACCCGAGCCTAGAGCAATCAAGTCAAAACAAAGTCACCACAAACTCTCACATTGCGCTGCATCCCACATTTTTATTTAACTAAGGCCACTTGAATAAGTTCAAATGGTGATAAGAGCACTTCAACTTGAAGCATCCCCTTTATTTGTTTCTTGCATTAATTTTCTTTTGTCCCTTTCTGCCCATCTGTCATCAAAGGGTCGTTGTTGAACCTCGCCTACATTTATGTAATTGTGACAATTTACAATAAATTGTTTGCGCCTACAAGATGAATCTTTTGAATAGGTGCATTTGTTTCTATAAAAGGGACATCAAATTTGAAGAGATTGTTTTACTTGGTCATAATCTTTATTGAATAGGAGCATTTGTTTTACTTGCTTTTCCCTATTGCCAGGGACGGATCTAGAATGAATTATTCGCATATCGATTAAGTCCTTATATCGTTATATATCGTCTCAGTGATCAAAGTTTCTAGATCAACTCCTGCCTATTCCACTCCTTCAAGTATGACATTTTAAGTGCCATTAGGTTATACAAATAGCAATGCATGTTTATGTCCTTTTACGGGAATGTATGCGAGTGAGTGACTGTGCAAGTGCTAAAGAAAGATAAAAAGATTGATGGAGTTTTTATCCACAACCTATCTCGTTAGCACTAGGAAACTAGAAGAAGAAGAGGAAATTTTCAGATTAATTAAGTGTATTTCTCAACTATGGGTGATAACTAGCCATGCATGGATTGGCTTGGTAAGAAATGCCAAGGTTTATCGTTTGCTGTTAGTCCCTAGGAAATTCTTTGACATGAAAACTATTAAGATACCTTTACGAGCCTCCAAAGGATTTTCATGATTTTATCATACGAGAAATTTGGTTTTAGAGTTATGAAAAGCCAATAATGAATAGATATTCAAATTTCTTCAAGAATTAATAAAACTCGAAATAAGTAATAATTGTGCCCTTGTATGAATAGTATTAGAAAGAAAATTAAGGGATAATTAGTCTATAATCTCTGCACACAATATGTACATATATCTATCATATGATTATCTGATTAGTGCCCTCTGTACAAGCGTTATACTTGGATTAGAACGCCCCGCACCAGGCGGAATATGGTTCACATTATCTCACATAGTGTGTTCTCATAGGATGGCTAACGTTAGCTAACGTCCGTTTATAGTGACGCATTGAGCCAAGCTGGTGCTCATGTGGGGATCTTTTTGTACTCACACAGAAGAATAAGAAAGACGCTGACTGACGAACACCTGGACATCTCCGCTAGTCTCTATCACGTGACTGCAATAAAAGCACACTCGGTTAAAACTTACATGGACTCCCTCGTGATCTCATCAAGATGAGGACAAAGGAGAGATATTTCAATGAATCTTTTGAATGCAAATGATTGGTGATGATGCTGAAGAATCAAGACTCCAATCACTTTCTCCGTTGCCAGCGTCATTGTTTCTTTATTACCTTCTGCTTTGCTATGTTCTGCATTTGGATGAAGGGGGGGTAGGTTTGGGATTTCAGCTTGTATGTATGTTTGTTTATTATCCTTCACCTTCTATCAATTTACAAAGTGTTAGACCCCATGTAAAGTCCCCGCATTACATCAGGAACCACGCTTGGAACAAGTATGTCATGTCCATGGTTTGGCGACAGGAAGAACATCCAAGCTACACTTCTAAAGTAGTGCCAACATAATATTGACTTCTTCGCTAATCTTAACACTTCATAGCCAAACTAGCACAAGACGCAAGTAAGAAACTGCTCGTGAATATCACCATCTCTTCTTGCTGTTAGAAGTATTTCAAAATTTGAAATCTGATGTCGTGTGCGACGCAATGAAGCTATCTCCTCCATAGAAGGAATGCAAGAGACAAAATTCCTACATTGATATTAAAGTATTTCACAAATTGGGATCTGATGAAGATTTTCAGCTCAAGGACATGAAGGCTGAACATGAAGTGTCCCAACCGGAAAAAAAAAATGGAAGTCCTTTATTTTTGGATGCACGGTACAAAAACATGGGCCAAAACACTCTCTGAATAGCATTTTAATTCCAAGATTAAAGAAAAAAAAACTAGATAACGGGATTTACCGTAACATCATACTATAATGGGATAGTCCTCATTTGACTACGAATACTTATGAATCCTGTGTCATTTCTGATGATATTTCTATCCTTTCAATTTTTTAACAAGAGAACAACAAGCACTGGAGGCACATAAAAATGATGAGGCAACACATATCCTGCAATCTCACTGACCCAGCTCACAGCATTTCCTTGGTAAACATTTTTTCAATCCTCAAAACTAGAAAAAATATTCAGAGAGAACAAAAGAATTCCATTCATAGGACCGAAAGCTTTCCTGCTTACTTGAGATAAAAGTAACCCTTTGTGATCCACAAGTGTATAATAATATACATGACAATTAAAAAGACCAAGGAAAAGGGGGGCAAAAGGGAAAGGTGCAACTAACATCATACCTGCAATATTTGCGCCCTGAGAAATTGCAAGAAAACATCATTTCAATGCTGAAGCCATCTGTCCTTATCTACAACCTAGGTTTCATCATATTCCTTTTTTATAATAGTAGGATGTAAATATGCTATCAAGCCTCCTCTCCCATTCAAAAACTGACGCAACAAGCTCCAAAGTCTCGTCCCAACTTCAAGAATATACAAAAGAGACCTGTACTTGAGCAGAGAGAAGGAAAAAACAAGAACAACCCAACCACTACTCCTCTCATCTTCCTCCTATCTGCACTTGGAACATAGATAACACAACTTCTACTTGCATGTTCAGTAGTGGCACGAAGACAGTTCCCCAAAACTCAGGAGGAAAGTTGATTGATGAGGGTAACCACAAAAAATTGAATCAAAATATCGACAACTCAAAGTGAGAGAAAATTCACCCCATCGGGGAGATTTCTAGGCAAGGCATGTGCCGTCACATGTCTCTGAGGAAAGGAGCGACGAGGGACAGCTTCGGATGTCGATGAACTCTCGACACCTTCACTTTGAGTCCGACCATGGAATTTTGCAAACCGGTTCATAATGGAAATTCTCTCCAAGTCTTGACATTCCAATCTTACGTCCAATAAAGATGCCCTCTTATCCAATCTGAAAGTTATTAAAAACAAGTATAAGATGAGAAAGGCTTTCAAAAGAGCCTAAAATACCTGTCATGCCTTTTTAAAAATGTGTTTTGTGCAATGAAATTGGAAGATTCACCACATTCAACTTGCTCTGCATATCTTAAGGTCTATACATGAAAAATCATGAATGATGATCATATCTCACAAATGGTTGCACAATTAACTGTTTTACAGCAATACAAATAAAGGAACCTCCTGATGCATGATTTAGACTCTATTCAAATGCATGTTTTAGTTGACAATTTTTTTTTTTAAGTTTCGTCTATATATCAACAAAATAAAAAATGGTTCAAGCAGAAAGCTGATTAATTTATATAAGATATAACATTAGACACCTAATAAATAAACGTGTATATGTAAAATATCTACTGTTCATTCTATGTGTTATAGCATAGACAGATTTAGATCCGCTTCACGGAGGTGCTTAGAAAATTGGATACTCCAACAGGACCCTGTCCCTACCTACCTACCTACTCTCTATATATTTACACAAACACATGTATACATGCATATGTATAGAGACAGAGGGACTTGGATCCTTCTGAAAAGATGAGCCATATCCTTTCCCATCGGAATTCAATGTTATAGCATTTGTTATTTATAGTCCGCTTTGTTGAAGTTGATTTACGTCATTTTCATTTGAAGTGTCCACAACTAATTTATACATATAAAGAGGGAGAAAGATTAATTTTGATCATTATGGAGAGATTTGTAGACAAATTCTCCCCATAGGAATTCAATGCCAAAGCATTTATTTTCATAATCCACTCTGTCAAAGTTTGATCTACATCATTTAAAGTACCTATCATTAAAATTTCAACTATTTTAAATATCTTCTAATAATTCAAGCAAAACGAAATTGATGATTGCAGACGATATTTTCCTTAGATCTACACTTAGAACATATAAAATATTGAATTTGATCAAACAATTAAAAATCCTTATAAACCAAATTTTCTTAGGTTTTAAGTGTTTTACATTGTTAAACCAACACACTTGACAAAGGTTGTTCAATTGTGCCTTGATGGATGCATTAGCAAAAGAATTCAAAAAAGTTGATTTTTTTTTATAATTCTTATACATTACATGATGTAGATCAAATTTAGCGGAGAGGAAAACTTTCATATGAATTGTCAAACAATAAATCCTATCACTCGTAATAACTTGCAACCTAAAGAGCACACAATTGAGAATTTGAGATGGAAAAACCTTATGACATAAAGTCGCACAGAGCCGACAATTTCACAAGTTTCAACTCTAGCTTCCTATATGCCTCAAAGTTACAGTTCAAAAATAGTTACTAATCTTCTGTACATCAACCATAACTGACACAATTATAACATAATGCTTTTAAGATCTGTTCTTCATGATATTCAGCCAAATAACTAATTCAGTAAATCAGCCTAACATAAACATAGTGATGGCCAAGCAGCCAACTCTTCGCTCAAAGGTTCTTCACTTGTCGAGGCCTTCAATGTTATTTTACTCCTAAAACAAACTTAGTATTTACCTACTTTTGGAAGTGAGAACATCTTTCCCTGACCTCACTATTCTTCACTTATTCATGTTGGAGATGCTCATGATTTGCATCATATCATCATAACCTCAAACTTTCTTCTCAATCATCCTGCTATCCATCTCACGTCCTAAACTTAAATGATCCATATTTCGTCACTGTGAGTTTCATGAAAAAATTACTAAATTCACTTGCAGTGTTCTCCTTTGGTTTCCTATATGACTAGTTGTATGCAATTCTATGATTTTCTTTACACCTAGTTTCTATATGTAAACAACAATCATATTATTGCTCAAATCTTAATGCCGTTGAGTCTCACAACTCTACGCTTGCTCTGGATTATCCTAAGCTTTTTAATTATTCATGATGCAAGACACTAAGTGACCCAGATAATATTACTTAATTTTTATTAATCACACACCCCCGTGTCAACAGACAATCCAGTAGATCCATAATACCATGAAAGCAGTACACCCAATTTTGCAGACACATGACAAAGTCAGTGGCTAAGCCAAGTGCATGGAGCAACCATATGTAAAAAAATTAATTTAAAGCCAAAACATAATAAATGTATGAGATGTAATAGCTTCGTGAACCAACAGACTAGTTCACACTGGCCCAATTCAAACTGTCCAAATTATTGCACTTTTTACATTTTAAAAAGTCGCATTTAACACACATTGAATGATTTCATCATACTTTCTTTTATCCCAAAAGTTAACATGTAACCTCATTGATAAAAGACAATGGATAACGTCTCAATTTCAGAAGACCAATCTGCGGAAAGTCCCAAATATGCAAGTTTGAACAATTCAATTGTACATGTTGATGTTTTCATGCACATAATGTATGTATACATGAACGCAGATAACTGGAAAAAGATAAGCATGCTCATACATGTTCACACCAAAGCCCGCATATAACATTTAAAGTTGTACTTGTTGAGTTCTATATCTGTGCTAGTATTTGCCACATAACACTCTCACTCAACTCCAGTGTAAAGCTCTTCCACTTAATGCTTGTTTATCATAACTAACACAAGAAGTCCTCAGAAAATTAGTCTCCAATGCGCTCCACTAAGTAGAATATGAGCCCAAGTTATCAATGGAGCACATTAACAATTAGGTACAATAAACACAATCGCTTACAGAACTAGTCGTCCCATCTACTCCTCTATACAAATGGGAGAACCCAAGATTCACTATTCATGATACAATAATGCTACCATAGAATTATTACTGTAGCAGGTCTGAAACTAGATACTCCGGGTTTTTAAAAGCACTGTAGCACACTGGGATACTGTAACAGAGGCGAGATACTGTAGTAGTTCAAAAAAGAATAGTGTAGCAGTTAACCGGGAATATTATAGCGGAAAAAAAATATGTCTGCTTTGCACGGTGTTCACACTAGTTATATTCTAAAGGTTAATCAAAACCTGACCCAGCGCTAATTTCTTTCAGGATATAGATGAGATGACTTCCCAGACATGTTGTACTCGAGGTGTAACTAGTGTAAATAGAATAATCTCAGCTTGTGATACACCTTGCATATACATAAGAATCTAAAATTAACTGATAGATTAAATGCTAAATTAAGGATTTAATGCATCGCATATCATGAACTTTGCCACTAATTACAAAGCTGAAAGATATTCATATCTGATAATGCTCAATAAATTAATATAACATAGCACGTTGATTTAAAACCAGGCATTGTCAAGCTTTTCCATAAACTGCATCTAGTTAATAAAGTATGTAGAAGGGATTCGTTGTGAAGTTATTTACTTTCCAAATATACTAAGGTGTATCAGATTCTTGGATAGTTTCAAAAGATGAAGGAATATTAACAGAGGCATGCTACATATCCATGCAACACCGTTCAGCCAAATGTGTGTGCTGATAATGTAATATAACATTAGCAAACAATACTTAAAAAATACATGTGAGCAAGTCGAGCTCCCATTCAAAACCGCATCTCAGTAGAGTTACATGTGATGTATAAAGATGAAAGCTTAGTTAATAAAGAGGCTGTGAAACCTGGGAAGAAGAAAAGACAGCAACATAGAGTAGAAGGATATGAGAACCACCAAGAAAATAAAAAACAGTGAAAATTTGATGCTTACCTCAAAAAGTCATTTTCGAGATTATTTGATCTTTCGATGAAAGTTCCCACAAATCTTGAGAACTGGGTGTTTCCTTCAGTTTCAGATATCTTAAGCTTTCCAAATATCCTGGAAAAGTTGACAAGTTAATTAGGCTACACCTCCCAAAGACATGCATCATTTAAAAGTTTAGGTAAATCTTTCCATGGTCAATATTACCCTTGATCCTTTTCGATGCTACATTCTAATCCTATCCTAATTAATATTTTTTTTTTTGTTATTACCAATTAAAACATAATAAATAATATGATGATGATGGTAATATGAAAAGTCATCCAACTTTTCATCATCCAACTAGCTTCGTAAAATAACAAAAAATAACACAGTTTAGAGCTTTGTCTTTTCTATTTTTCTTTCTTTCTGGTTGATTTTTAATTTTTTTTAATTTTTAATGTTATCTAAATAAAAACAAAGTTTTTGAAATGAATTCTTAGTTTTAAAACCGATTTGATGGTAGTTTACGCAAGCGTTGATAGAGAACAGACTCCTTGTAGTATCCCCCAATTACAAAGAGACTCCCAGTCCCTGTAGTTCTATTTGTTGCATATAGACCCCCTGTAGTTCTACTTGTTGCGAATAAACCCTTGAGTGATCTTAAAATCATTGAAAATGTTTGAGGTGGTGGATAGACCCCTTATAGTTCTATCGGTGTGGATAGACCCCTTATAGTTCTATCGGTGTGGATAGACACCCAATTATTATTATTTCTTTTTGACTTTTAAAAAGTGTTGAAAAAGTTCAATAATGGGGTGTATTCACACTTAGGCCAATACTATAGCGGGTCTATTTGCAACAAGTAGAACTACAGGGGATCTGTTCGCAATTAACCCTTTATGCAAATTGACGGTGTAAGGTATTCTATTCATAATCATACTACCCATACTTTCAATATACTTTAATACTAATTGTTATGTTCCCTTTTACTAGAATTTCGCTTGTTGCACTTGCATAGTTCGAAATAATAACTCCACAATTAATATCAAAATTTAATTATTAAGTTTGTCAACGGAATTTCATTAATTTAAATGCATACAACATTTCAGGAGATACTAAATTCACTGACATACAAATTTCATAACCACTAACACTGAAATTGTGTCCATCTCTTCAATTCAATTAATAATAAGATTTAAATATTAAATCCCGTGAATATATTATTGTTACATGAATATATTATTGATTGTGAAACGCATGCATTGAGATAGATAAATAGCACTATAGCATAAAGCCATAGTCAAGTATGAGGTATAATTAACAACAACATATGAATATGAAATTGGCAACTCAAGATCAATTCTTACATATTTCCACTGTCTGAATCCACGCGATGATCACTTCCTGGACAAGATATTGTGCTACAAGCATCTCCTAGTATTAACTTAGCCATTAAGTACATAATGCTTTCATAAGATGCATTTGAATCTGCACGAAGATATCTCGCTGGTACAGAGGGAAGAATTTGTTGCATTAGCTGGGTTGTGAGTATAAGCCTACTTCTGGATCTCGCCATTCCATCCTCTGACATCTCAAATTCCTGTTCCAACTATAATTAAAATGACAACAATGAGATCCCACAAGTGTATCGCTCTGCAGAATAAAACATTTTCTGAAACAAACTACAGCGGAAGCACACCTTCTCAATTAACCTATTGGAAGCCCGAGCCCAATCCTGCTCCTTTGTGCTGTTATAATTTCAAAGCTTTCGTCAATTAATCAGATAGAACTGAATTAAATGGAGGTGATATGTTTTCAGTTCCTAACATTGAGTAAAAACACTTTGCATGCATTTACTTTATTGAGAAACATTGTTGGTAAGTACAGAACCTGATACTTTGCAGACTACTGCGACCTTGGGTCACCTCCTTATGCCATGGCAGAAGATCTATTGTTGCACCTTTGTGCTTCTTTGACGTCAGAATCCTATTGTTTTCAATAACCTGCAATGGTGACTTGCCAGGAGAATGGACATCATGATTGGCAACAACAGCTGTGGATAATGTACTTTGCTGGAGACCGTCAACCAGACACGTGTCTTTTTGTTCTGGCACAATACAATGCTCCATCCTGTCAGACACTTTAGGCGAAACATAATTTGGACCAGAAGCTTTGGTGTTCCTCTGGAAATTACCAAGTCCATCAAATCTTGCCAGAGTCTGACCAATTTTTTGGTTTCCATATCTCTCAAACCACAAGGGAGCCATTTGAGGACTAATATGCAGTCCTGGAGAAGATGATGGTGGAGTTTTTCCATGCGGATGAGAATAATTCTGAAGATCATTATGTCTAGAGGTCAATAAATCCTGAGATGGTACTTCTCTGTCGATGCCTTGAGTAGGTGCATTTGCACTATTCTCTTTATTATCCCTTGACGAAAAGCTTAACATTTGAACATCGGCTGAGGATGAAATGTTCTGTGAAATTGCGCCCTTTTCTCTGGAAACTGTGTTCTGCTCGTAATTATATCTTTGCCCCGCTATCCAGCCCATCTGTGAACTACCCATTCCCAAGGCTGCTCCTTTAAGCCTCTTAGCAGCCCTTCCGGTTGGATCAGGATCTGCCCCCTTCATTGACTGCATTTGCTGCAAAAGGGAGTAATTATTTCCCCCGGAAGCGGCAAAACTTGTAAGGGAAACTTGTCCCTTGTGCCCATCACTGGCCGAGTCTTGGACATACTTTGCCTTACTGAGGTCCCGCTGATGTAGGGGAACAGCGGGCTTTCCATCCGCATGATGCTCGGCCTCTGGTTCCATCAAAGTACCTCGCAGTACACTACCTGTCTTAAGATCAATATCTACCTTATCAGGAGGTGGCATTTGCTTTGAGGTGCTATCTTCTGCAGAATGATCTTCGCCATAGGCTTCTAGCTGTGAGTTAGTGGAACAGGTGCCAAACTTAGATGAAGCACCTTCTCCTTTCCGCTTGTTTTGATTACCTGGCTGCTGTTGGACTTGTAAAGTCCCCTTATCATTGGAGAAAGGACTTCGAGGCACTACATTTGAAATGACCTTTTGAGACTGCAGTCCAGATAGGCGTTGTTGAGATGATATGTTTGTCCGTACATTAGGCGATTTTGCGGAAAAGCCACCTTGCTGAGACACAGATGGTGTAGCAACAGGACGACCAATAGATCTTGTTTCTCCAACAGGCATTTGTTGGCCTGAACTTCTTAGATGAAAAGTTACATCTCTGGGATGAGAAGGACCTGTATTTCCAGGATAAATCTGTGAAGCAGCAGGAGAAGGCATTGATGCATCAGAAGACTGATCAGGTTCAGATACATCATGAGACTCTTGCCTCTTCCCAGAATGAGAAGACTGCTTAGCATCATATTGTGATTGATCATTTGATCTTGGTGAAGATGCAGAAGAGAAGCGGTGCTGCTTTTGTTGTTGCTGCCATTGCAGTTTTTGTTGCTGCCATTGCAGTTGTTGTTGCTGCTGCT
>NC_033800.1:118602942-118605199 GCF_001876935.1 Asparagus officinalis
AGAATAGGCAGCAGCTGCCAATGAATTGCCTTGAAAGTTGGAATACATGGCCTTGTTATGTCCAGAAAGAAAAGATTTAGCCGCATGGTTTTCTCTCTGAGCTGTATCATCAGAAGAAGGCACAGATTGAACTGAAGTTGTGGAAAATGGCTTTGATTGATCTTCTCTTGCTCTTGAGTCGTGATTCCTTTGGAAATCATGAACAGCTTGTAAGGAAGCATGTGAAGGAAAACTATGGTCTGAAGCAGATTGCCGTTGAGACGGAGGAGCCAATTTTAAACCAAAGCCTTGAAATGAAGGTGACTGGTTAGACTGGAGACATGAAAAAGACCCATCAGAAGGATGTCCCCCAGGCCTTCCGGATGATGTATTCTGTTCAGAAAAACCGAAGCTTTCAGTTGTTTTCCCTTCTTTTGATTGGTCCACCTTATGAAGGAGCTCAAGCATATTTTCACTACAAGGAAATACATCAAAATTTGAGTTAAAATAATAGTATAGTTATCATAAAACCTAACCAAAACTTTCAGCATCCCTTACGCTGACACAACCACAAAAGTATATGAAAAACTGAAAATACATTATTGTGGATAAATCTAGCAAAGAAAATGTGTTTAGGTGTATAAGAATCTTAGTAGAGAGAAGTTTTCTTTAAAATACTGAGGGTATCTTATAAAAAATCATTACAGAAAATACAACAACAAATAGATAAATCAATACCTTGACAAACCAGCTTTTTTGTTCTCATGAAACTGAGAAGCTGATCGACTAAAGATAGGTGTAGCAAGATCACGAGAAATGTCATCTCTATGTTGCATATTTTCAGCTGCTCTTGCATTTCTTCGCAAATCACTCAAGTGTCCCTATAAATACGAAAAAGAAAATTAAGGATCTCCAGTGATGAATAGGCAAAAAGTATATGAAACAAGCTTTCTTCTTCTAACAAAAACATCTAGCTCAAATAGTCATGCAAGCTCTCTTCTCTTTTTGCAAGTGACAGTGATTTATGTATCTAAGGAGAATCACTGAAAGTTCTTCATTTCAGCTCTGGAGTAAGAAAAAAGGGTGGGGAGTGCATTTTGGGGGGTGGGGTTTAACTTTCCAGGTTTTAGGGAAAAACTAATTTGATGACCACAAAATACCTGCTGACTGGTTGGGTTTGGGGGGTGGGGTTAACTTTCCAGGTTTTGGGGGAAAACTAATTTGATGACCACAAAATACCTGCTGACTTGTTTCTTTATTCAAGTTTGGACGGTTGGAATTGGCAGAAAGATTGCCTGTATAGGAATCTCCGCTATGCATCATAACGCTATTGGTATGAGAACCGGGTGCTTCCCTTCTCCCTATCGAATTAGTGAATACTCCACTTCCAGTAGCTTTCCACATGCTTCCATCATGATCTGTTTCAACATTCATTGTTCTTTCTGTATCATTGGCCTGTATTCTCTCTTCATTGTCATACAAATTTGAAGAGTTACCTCCAGCAGGTGCTAATGATTGTGTATTCCAGTCATCTAGTCTGCTACCAGAGTGGCCATGCAAAGACACCTTCTGTTGATGAGCCCAGGAATGCTGCATGTTATGGGGATTGAATTCCACCTCTGAAGAATGTGTAGAGCTTGCTGGTTCTTCAGGTGTCTGTTCTGTCCACACACCATTGGATGTATTATTGAATTGTGTTTGCATATTGGTAATACCTTCATTTAATTGCTTCCCTTGGTGAGTATGATCAAAGGGCTTGTCGACGGCTTCTTTACAAGGCTGTTGAAAGGACTCGTGGAAAGTATCAGCTGATACTCCATCAGTCCCTTGACAAGAGAAATTCATAGACTGATGGAAATTAGTTGTGGGTTGAAAATTTGAGCTTGCTCTGGGATCATTACATAATGGAAGAGGATTTGAAGCTAAAGAAGATGCATTCTGAATGTTCTGGTCATGCCATGCTTGCTGCTTCCTACTATTATGTTGCAACATAGCTGAATGTTTCCCAGTTGACAGTTCTGTCTTCTGGAAGCTCAAGCCACTCCATTCTTCATTTAATCCCGTGTCACTACTAGAAGCTTCTACAGCCTCTTGCATGAGAGCACTCCAACTCCCACTATTTAATGTAGGAAATGAACTAAAACAATCACTACTTTGCATAAGGTCCCCAGGAAGATAGCCGCCCATGCTTCTGTCAGTATTCACCCCAAAGGAAGTGTCCTGATTTCCACCCTCTGTGCTGAACAACAGTTTCTCTTCAGTAGCATCCATGTTTGCT
>NC_033800.1:118605209-118634325 GCF_001876935.1 Asparagus officinalis
TGCTTGCTGAAAATTTCCTGATGTAGCAATAGCATTCTGAAGCAGGCTTTTCCCCTGAAACCTTTGCTCAGAAAGTGAAACACCATCCTGTAAGTTGCCTTGATCAGGAACTGCAGATTGGTCACTCTGGAAGCAATTAAATGCAGATAAGTTAGTTGATGGGTCTTCCACCTGGTTTACTACTGGCGAGAAATCCTGCGGAGTTCCCTGTGTTCCTTGGAACTGTGATTGATGGTTCAGCAAGCCCTTTGTGCTAGCAACAGGAGTACCAAAGAAAGACTGATCAGACTGCTGTGGGGGGAAACCAACATCTCGTACTGCTTGACCTTGATCACGTGGAAACATAAGCCCATTATGAATTCCTTGCATGGATGTTCTTTGCGCCCAATTAGTATTCCCAGAAAGAAACATAGGAGAGCTACTAGGCAACCTTGAGTCACGTCCAACAAGCTCATTCGACCACATGTTATTAGATGGATGGTTAATAGGCATGCCACAAAGAATAGCCGGACTCTGATTGCTGCTTGCCTGTCTTCTAACATCAGACAGTTGGCTAAGTGAATTCTGCTGGCTTACTCCTTGTTGCAGCTGCATTAAATGCTGCTGCTGTTGCATCTCTTTTAACTGTTTATACAACAAGTGTTGTTGCCATAATTGCATGTCATTAACCTTTTGAGGCTGGATCGTGGATGCCTGTGTAATTCCCGTGTTTTGGTTTCTCATCATCTGATGACCACCAAGGAAATCAAAGTTAACATTAGCTTCGGTTGCCTCGGGTCTATCAGAACTTTTTGTCAGTGCAGAACTACACCGAGGAACATTACTCTTTTGTGATCCAAAGGAAGAGGAGCTTCTCTGCGTTAAGTTATTACTATCAGAGACCATAGCATCTCCCTGAAAATCTGCCTGAGCAGACCCTGTCTGAAGACCTTGAGAACCATGCATAAAGCCATTCAGATTCAACTGTTGGTTCCTTAACAGGCTTCTGTTAAGGTCTGCCTTCTGCAGTGAATTTGGGCCCAAAGGTGTTTGTACAGACTGCAAGCCAATTCCTTGCTCAGAACCTGTTACAACCAAATCAAAGCATAGCTGCATAAGTTTACTTGCTCAATTTTAGCTACCAGACCAATTAATTAGGTTACATGTTAAAGATAGATTATCTTATTCTGCCACCTCTTCAGTTAATGTTGGCTGATTATGGACACAAATGAATGTGACCATTTAATCTTCAATCTGACAAGCTGACCTATCACATGTATTACATAATAATTGTAGGGGGGGAAATATGTACCTGAAAACTGGGGTGCATAGTTCTTCGAATTAAAAGCAAGCGCCGTTCCGTTCTGCCTGTGGATACTGACCCATGGATTGTTGTTCAAAATTGGCCAAGAACCATTTCCTACTTCAGATTGATGGCCCTGGGAGGAGGTGTCTTGATCAAAGAAGTTATGGATATTTTCAGGAATCTCATTCTCAGGCATAGATAGGAAACTCTAGCCACAATGAAAAAGGCTTTGATACTAGAATGAAGGCTAACAACAAAAAAGTATATACAAACTTCAGGAGCCCCTACGTCCTGAAAAAAGTAAAAATAATGGCCAGTTACAAAACCAAGAGCGAACATAAAATTTTCTCAATTCACTGAAACATATAAAGGAGGCAGTTGCATTAAGTACCAGTACAATCTTGATAGTAAATCATTACAAATCTCACCTACATAATCAAAAGTTTTAACACTAATAGTAACTAAATCCATTCTTATGTCTGTTAGATAGACGTCAAAAATTTTATTGTCTTGCTTTCTGCAAGCTGGTTTACTCCCTTAAAACTTTCCATCCTGTAATGGACTGAGTAGATTGACAAACATTAGACAAAACAGCATAGAAGATAAGAATCATGTGTCTGAGGTAGAAGAAATCAAAAATAGGAATGTCTTCAATTATGAAGTTAACAGGAACCACAAAAGATTGATATTTCTTATTTAAAATAAAGGAAAGGAAAGGAAAGAGAGGACTAAATCAGTTCTGAGAGGAGAAAACATAAGCTTTTTAAACGTGACACCAGTTCTATCATCAAGGACGTAAAGTCCAGAGTACTAAACTTGAATGCAAAAGCATCTGCAGCTAACCTTCAGCCAAAAATCCATACAACTGTAATAGCTTGTAGCTCATGGATGTTCTACACTAACGATAAAATTTGATTGACCCTGTTTTTCCTTTAAGAACCATGTGAAGTAAATTGATAAAAATAATCATAGAAAGTTTTGTAAGGTCTTTTTGCATAATGCAACCAAATGAAATAGCAGACTGACCTACTGTTACCCAATGCAGCATGCGCTACTTAACAGAATTGAAACAGAGGTGTAGCTTTGATGTATGACAAGAAAATTTCATATTTCTATATCGCTAAATGATACAACTACGAGAAATGGAGATAGAATAAACAGCAATTGACTGTTGACACTTGACACCAGATAGATACAAATCTATGAGAGAAAGTACCAGCTCCAACACTTTAATCCCTAGGAGTCGAAAAATTACTTCTTTCTGTTGATTGATGGGACATCGGGCTACTACTCAACTGGCCTTGTTTTGAGCCTAAGTTCTTCCATATATGTGACCGACTTTCATATGGGAAGCAAACATTATTGCCCAAAACCCAAGTTGGTGGGTACAAAGGAATAGTTCTTTTAAAAACATCAAGCTTCAAAGAAATGTAGCATAAATAAATAAATGTTATCATCGAAGGCATCCTCACCCCCAACCCTCGAACACACACAAAGAAAGAAAAAGGAGGGTCATAACTTTACCCCGAATCTATTTTCGACTGACCTTAACATGAAAAATTAATTAAAAAAACCTGAAAAATCATGTCATCGTGTCTACTGGGTCTGAAGCAATAAACCTTTCTTGTTGTTATCCCGCATTATCAACAGAACAGCTTCACTGTAAAGCAAGTTGATAATTTAATGATTTCAAATCATCCTCATTCGTTAATAGACATCAAAAATTTCTAGGCTGCCTAAAACTGAGCTCAGATGCCAAACGATCACTGAAGATCATGAAATTTTGACAGCCTGGGAAATGCAAGAAGAAAAAAATTAGAAGTTCTGAAAGATGACAGTCAAATAAAAAAATTGAAAAAGTTTCTTAAAACTTAAAACAGAAACACATCATTAATTGTAAACGATAATATATATGGTCTTCAATAATAGAGGATAAACTTTTTCAGTAAAGCTCCAACTCTAAACAAAATTCATGCACCCATTCAGGAACCAAACTACAAAATGCAAAATCTGCAAAATCTTAAGACAGGTAACCTTTCCTAAGTTGCAAAGTACTAACTCATGCCGCCTAAATCTACGAGCCCATTAATTCCAACAAAGTCACAACACACACCAACATAAAAATCTCATGCACTCACTACAGAACTCAGATACTACTTAAGAACAAGAATCACAGAAAAACTTGCATTTTACCTCTTAACCTTAAAATAAATCTACAGTACAACCAACAAGCAAAACTTTTCAAACCCTAGAATCAAATATCCCATTTCCCCACTAATCCAGCTAACAAACCATCAAACCAACCAACTCTTCGAGTTCCCCACACAAAAATTACCCAAAAAAAGCATCAAATGCAAGCAAACTCCCAATTCCCAAACTCAATTAACCCCCAAATCGGACAAAATCAGACTGAAAACCGAACACGAGAAAAACCCTAGAAAAACCCACCAACAGAACAGGAGACCATCGATCCACTGAAATGGATTGCAGAGTTCGAGCTAACTTACTCGGATTCCCTCAGATTTCCTCAAATGGCGACCAAAATCGATCCCCAGATCAACAACTACGTTCGACTCCTCCTTCAGCGCTCCACTTCTAAAATTAGGGTTAGGGTTTCGACGAGATGCGAAAAGAGAGAGAAAGAGAGAAATTTTTTTGGGAGTTTTCGCTGCAAAGATAAAGTGATCGAAACAGTGCGAAAATTTCAACGAACAGAGAGGAGAGAGAGAAGAGGTAACTCGGTTCGGGTCCGAGCCTGAGATCCGACACCCGAAGCTGGGAGGTTCGGATCAATTAATTAAAATTAAGTTTTATTTATTAACGCGGCGGAAAGCTAGGAGAGATCTGAACCGTTCGTTTTCTACTTGTTAGGTGCGTGGATGTTTCGCGTTAAAGAGGGGAGATCGCAGCCGTTGGTTGGGTGATTATTTTGGGAGAGTTGTTTGGGATCGTTGATGGGTTGTTTCTAACGGAGGGATAACGGACGTTGTAGATTTGGGAGTTTTGGGCTGGGCTAACTTGGTTTAGGCCTATCTTTTATTGCCCACATCATGGGGTCGTTTGGTTGGTTCCCTAAAAATCAAGAAAAGGAAAAAGGCACATGAAAATTAATAAAATATTATTTTTATTCATTTTTATCCTTAAAACTCATCATAACATCTAATAAAATATTATTTTCATCCCACAACTCATCTCATCTCTCTTAAAAACAAACCAACCATAAGAAATAGGTCACATCATCCAACTCATCTCATCTCCATCACATCTCATCTTTAAAAATCACTCACATTATCCAATAATATGGTGGCAACTCAACTCATCTCATCTCATTAACATTTTATTTCCACACATTTCCTCTAAGGGCCTGTTCGTTTGCCTTAAAAAAAATGGGAAATCAAAGAAATGGAAAATGAAGAATTGTTTTGGAGTGTTCGGTTGGCTAAAAAAAAAGGAAATCAAAGAAATGGAGATGAGATGAGATGAGTTGTCACATTATTATTGGATGATGTGAGTGATTTTTTAAGAAAACTAGTTTTGATGTTGTTCGGTTGGCGAAAAAAAATAAGGAAATGAATTATAAGAAACCTATTTCCTGTAGTTTTCTTGTTTTCTTTTGTTCGGTTCATTCTTAAAAATAAGAAATGAAATGAGATGAGATGAGTTGTCATTGTATTATTGGTTGATGTGAAGAAAGATTAAGAAATGTGTTTTCATAACTTTTTGGGATGAAATGGAAGAAATGAAATGTTAATGAGATGAGGTGAATTGTTATAATATTTTATTCGATGATGTGAGTGATTTGAAATAATAAAAAGAGATGAGTTGAGTGATGTTTGGATGAAAATAATATTTTATTAGATGTGATGGATGAGTTGTTAGATAAAAATAATATTTTATTAGATATGGTGGATGAGTGGTTAGATAAAAATAATATTTTATTAGATGATGTGGATGAGTTGTTGGATGAAAATAATATTTTATTGGATGTTGTGGGTGAGTTTTAGGGATGGGAATGGAAGAAATTGATTATTTTGAGATTTCCACCATTTCCATTTCCATTTCTTGCTTTTCTGAAAACAAACGAACAGGCCCTAAAAAACTAGGAAATCGATTTCCTTAAGTGTGAGTCACATCATCCAATAATATAATGACAACTCATCTCATCTCATCTATTTTCTTATTTTTATGAATGAACCAAACACAAGAAAAGAACCTATTACAGGAAATATGTTTCTTATAATTTATTTCTTTTTTTAGCCGACCAAACAATCTTAAAACAAATTTTTTTAAAAAATCACTCATATCATCCAACAATAATGTGACAACACATCTTCCATTCTTTGATTTCCTTCTTTTTTAGACAACAAAACAATTTCAAAATAATTTTTTTAGAAATATGTTTCCTATTCTTTGATTTCCCTCTTTTTTTAGGCAAACAAACAACCCTAAAATCTAAATACAAGGTTGAAATACCTTTTAATCGTGGGCGACCCGATCCCGATTCAGCATTGTGTAAAAAATATAGGGTAATTAGAAAATTTAAGTTTTGGATGTAATGCATTTATAAAAATGCCTCGGGGACCCAAAAATAGGGGACCCTGAGTGGAAGAGGTGAGGTGTCGCCTCCCTATCCCGTGATGCACTGTTCGCCTCTCTGTCCCGTGATGCACTGTTCATGAACATTGCACGGGACAGGGAGGTGATACCTCACCTGTCCCACTCAGGGTTCTCTATTTTTTGGTCCCTGTAGTAGCACTCATGCATTTAATAATCTACAGCGTTTGTTGTTTATTACGATCTATTTTCACAAAATGGTGTTAAATTCACCACAAAACCCTCAACTTTGGAGGATTTGCACATAAACTCTCGAACTGTTATTTTTTTAATCTCACCGGGATTCTGTTTGAACTATGGGGTAATGTAACTGTGACTTTTAAACTTTTCTTTGCGGACTCATTCCTATGTATTTTTTTTTTTTTTGGGGGGGGGAGGGGGGGGGTTATGTCACATGAAAATGTCAAAGACTTAAATTTAGAGGCTTTTTCTCTCAGAAGTATTTTAGTTTTTTATTAATAATATGTAAGGGATCAGCCGGTCTGGTGAGAAAAGGTAAATGCTTTAGCGTGGTTTGTCAGGCACCCTAAAATTTGGGGTGTTTTGTGAGATAAAAATGCAGGGGGTTATACGCAAATCCCTAGTTTTTTAAAATTAACCCTTTTTCCTGTTAGATAAAAAAGTAATGTAATTCTTGAGTTTTTCCTACATCACTCATTTAAATCTTTAAAATTTTTAAATTAGTCCTTCAAACCACTAAAATTGTTATCTATTCCCTCAAATCTTATTAGTCATTTCAAATTAGTCTCTTCATTAGTTCCTTCATCTAGATTAGTAATTTAGGTTGGGTGAGTTGCCAATTACACATGGTGAATTATATTTCTACCATCAAATGGTTATTCCTCTCGTAGAATTCTAGAAACTTTTAGGGGTTGTTTTGTTTATGGATTGCATCTTGATGCATGTTATTTTTGCAATGATTGCAATGAATATTGAAGATGATTTACATGGGGTATAAAAAATGCAAACCAAAATTTATTTGGTTGGACATGATTTTTATTGCGGGTATGTGATTAAAATAATAGGCTCGCCTAAAATCATCATGATTTTAAGAGATTACATTTGATGCATCTATTCCACGTACATGAAAGATACCAAATAAATAGCTTATCTAATGAAAATCTAGGATTTTAAACTTGTGACTTTCATTTTTCAATGCAAAAACCACCAAATGTGTAGAAACAAACATCCCCTTAAAGAAAGTGTTTACACGAGTATAATAAGAATGATTCCTTTAAGAGAGAGAGAGAGAGAGACGTGTATAAGAACTCAGGTCTAGAGTTTAAACAAGTTAAACTAACAAGTACATATTTAGAGCAACTTTTAGAGAGAGAGAGAAGTGTATAAGAACTCAGGTCTAGAGTTTAAACAAGTTAAACTAACAAGTATATATTTAGAGTAATTTTTTTATAGCTAAATTATTTAGAATAACTTAAGAAGAGGGGTATAATTGAAAACCCAGGACAAAAAATTACCTTAATTAAAAAAATCCCACGAAATTCAACGGCAACTAAGCTAAAGGGACTAATTTGGAATGATTAACTAGCAGTTGTGGAACAAAATAGCAATTCCAAAGGTTTCGGGGGACTACTTTAAAATATCAATATCAGAAAAACCCAAATGTAAAGGCTTAATTGCACTTAAATACCATGTAGTTTCCTCTAGTTTGCACTTATATGCCGTCACTTGTTTTTTATAATATTTATATATCCTAAAGTTTTTAAATTTTGCACCTATATTTTTTTCACTTTCTTTGGCAACATTCATATACCCAAAATTTTTAAAACTTACACTTAAATATCCTAAAGCTATATAAATTTGCACTTAAATACCTTTAGTCATGTAAACTTGAGTGTACATACATGCAAGTATTAAAAACTTTAAGACATACAAGTAGGGGTGCATTCTGCTCGGATGTGGCTTAGATATGATACTTGCCACATTCATATCTCCTTACACATCATAGATATGAATATAATTACAGATATACCTCGGTAAGAAAAATTTATATCCATAGGGATACAACTGCGGATATAAATGCACATATATAAGCGGATTTGCATGCGAAAAAAAGGATGTGAGAAAATTAGATAATATTGAAAAAATATATTCTATGTGGACAAAAGTGTTATTTAATATGTTTGTTATATTTGAAAAGCTAAGATTACACATATTGATAATCAACATTAATCTTAAATCTATAATCTATAGAATAAAACTAGTGCAACAGTATGATTGATATATATTCGGATATTTCGGATACAGATCCCGAGATTTCACTACAGAACCATATTCATAACCATATCTTATTGGTTATATATTTGAGTAACCATATTCGTATACTAACGGATACGATTACGAATATTTCTTCACATACGAATACAATTTATCACTCCTATATATATATATACTAGTTTTTACACACGTGCAATGCACGTGATTTAATACCATGAGTATTTTTGGCAGTTTGTGCTCATTTTTTCTTTAAACTCTTACATCCCGATTATTTTTTTATGTTTGTTTAAATGGGATACACCTAATTTAAATTTTCATGTTGATATTTGAATTGACAAAAAACAAATATAATTTAAAAATAATTTGAATTTTTATATTATTTTTGACCGATATGAAACTAAGCTTTATTTGAGAAAGTATAACATTGCAAAGTGAAAAATATTAAAATAGTATTATACAAGGAAGGTGAATATTTAAAACCAATATGGGAAAATTATTGATTTAAAGTATGTTAAAACGATGCAAAAGAGAATATGAAGTTTATTCCTAATCATTGATAGACTTCATAAAAAAAATAAATTAAAGATTAATACTAACTCTAGTATACTTTTATATGATAAAAACATCCACATAAGAATATAAAAGTACTGAAAAAAATTCATGAAACTCCCTTCTAAAGATTCCTAATTTCACTCAAAATAATTAAATTATTCTATAAAATATTCATAAAATATTGTTTTTATTTCTTCTATTTTATTTTTTATTGGGTTAAGATCAATCCTTCTTCAGGTTTATCATTTATTATTTCTCGGACAATTCTAGAGTATTGTCTTCATCATCTACATCAATTGTGACATCAGGCTAATTTTGTATTTTTTATGCTATTATCTTTCATGGGCTCGTTAATTTTTTATCATCTCATTTAACTTTACAAAGAAGTCAAATGTACTTATGATGTTCAACACAAACTGCTCAAAATATAGACTTTGATTTTTTTCTATTTCAATGAGAATAAATATTAATTTCATATATATAAAATTCTTTGTGTTCCTAATTTATTACTTAAATAAATTAGAAGCTATCTCTTTATTTTCCTCTAAAATGAATTCTTCTGATGTGCATCCAATAAGAATTTCTGTTATTTCAATAATATTACCTTTGCTCTATCCCTGTCATTTTCCATAAAGATCTAAACTAAATACCTGCATTATTCATTACCAATTTCTCTTAGATTATAATATTAATATTTAATTTGAAGAACACAGTATGGAATTTATGAATACTTACTAATTTTTCTTATGTCTTCCATGGAGATTTTTTCTTTGATTAGGATAAAGTTATTAAATTATTTTTTAATGTAACTCATTCAGTGCTTCATTAATAGATATGTCTTATGTTAATGCCAATTCAAGTGATTCATTCACGTTTTCTAAATTTTAGATTTATTTCCATCATTTTTCCATTTGTAATGGAAATAACTCAATTCTTTTAAAGTTATCTCTAAATATTCTAATAGTTTCTTCATATGTAATTTCTTGTATTCTTTTACCCTATAAATATTATTAACGTCAAAGATTAAAGTTTCTAAATTAAAATCAATTAGTGCTAAGGTATAATATTATAGTGTTTTATCATTTCTATGGATTTAAACATCTATCAATTAATGTTACGAATGTATTTTGGCTACCCCAACTTATTACTAAAATTATATAAAATTACTTTAATTTATATAGTGCCGATAATTTTTAATCTATAATATTTTTAAAAAATTTATCCATTAACCGGATGTTTTTAATCAATTCTTATTGTTTTTGTTTACCAGTATCAACTTAGACTATTCTTAGATGCTGAAAATGGATAGTAAATCCCTAAATTAGAAATTTTAATATATATATATATATATATATAATTTTTTAAATGTTAGTATATTTCTTGTAACTCTAAAATTTTGAGGGTGTCTTTTGCAATTATTAAAACTATAGATTAATTTTGAAAAATATTAAATTTTAGCGGTCTACCAATCGACGAATTTGATGTGTGCTAGTTAAAAATTTTGAAAATTTAGAGTTTTTTTTACGATTTTTAAATTTTGAAGGAGTTTTTTAAAAATTTTGAGGTTAATTTTGGCAAATTTTAATTTTTTAGGTGTCTAAGGGTAATATCTTGAATTCATCTTATTTTATTTACAAATTTTAGAATTTTAGGGTGGCTTTTTATAATTTGAACTTTTGAAGGTGTTTCTATAATTTTTGAGATATTAAGGGTGTTAATTAAAAAATTTAAATGTCAAAAATTTTAGGTGTATCATGGTAATCTCTTGAATTCATCTGTGTTGTTTGTAAGTTTTAAAATTTTAGAATTTTAATGTGCTTGTCTGTAATTTAAACTTTTAAGGGTGTTTTTATAATTTTTAAGACATTGAGGTGTTAACTGTAAAATTTAAATTTTTTGCAAACTGATGTTAATTTTTTAATTTCATGTTTTTTATTTTAAGTTTTGAGACATTTGGATGAGTTTTATAATTTTGAACTTTTCAGGGTCTTTTCTGCAATTTTAAAACTTTTTATGGTTTTTTGCAATACTTCATGTATTATAATATGTTATCTACTTGTAATTTCTTTATCTTAACAAACTAATATCATTTTTATGTTTTATATATTTTATTAATATTAGTTTTTTTAATTGTTAAGCTAAACATGGTTCACATAGGATTAGGATAATATATGATTATGATTAGGATAGATTAAGATATAAATAAAATATTCAAAATAGTGAAGGGTAATATTGACCATTGAAAATTAGAATTTGATTATAGATAAGGTAGTTCAAACTATAAAGGGGTATATTTGTCTAAAAAAGATTTTTCGAACTCGTGCTTTTAAAAGGAGTATGATATGATATGATATATATCAGTAGTGCCAAAAATAAGTGAGAGTATATAAGTGCAAAGCAAAGCGATATTGGTTATTTAATAAGTGCCATTAACCCAAATTGTAAATGAAAATAAATACAACTATTTGGAAAACCATCTGATCAATCACTTTTTTTCCCTTCTTCTCAAAAGAATGCAGAATCGAAAACCCTAATCCAATCTCCGCGGGGTAATCAATTCTTGATCAAAAGTAATGGAAGCCGCGGCCGAGGAAGAACAGGATGGGCTCTCAGTTCATTCGCCAGGCCAAGCTCCCCCTTCGTCGGCCTCCTCTTTACCTAAAGTTCATTCACTTGTTATTTTTTGTCTTGATTTTAGTCCTTTGTTTTTTTATTTTTGAATATTGGACGTATAATTTCGTGATTCTGTTTTTTAATTGCCCAGGAGCACTCGCAGGTCGATTTGGAGCTGAGGATTTTGGAAGCTCTGGAAATCTACCCTCCCTCCAAATTAAAAGGTTTTCCTCCTCCTTATTTTTTTTATTTATAATATACTTGGCTACCTTTTTTGTAGTTATGTTGGAAAATTATCGTGTAAATGTGCCTATACTTATTTCAATCAGGAAGTTCCTTTAGGCTGCGTTTGGCAAGGGGTTAAGAAAGGAGGAGTAAGGATAAGGATTAACTTAGTTAATCCATCGTGAAGGGTTAAAAATATTCTAAATTCATTTGGATTAGATAGTTAAGACAATGAGTTAAGTCTTTTGTGTTTGGCAAACGAAGAAGGGGTAAGGAGATTAATTTCATTATTTTTAAAAAAATACCACTTTCGTCCTTACTAATAATTTATAAATAATTGTCTCATTAAAATAAAAGGAGCTTGAAATTATGTAAAGCTGATTATAAAAGTATTACAATTTGGTTTTATTCAATAAATGACTGTTCTGAAGGTAAATAAAAATAAATTATCATTTTTGCGTCATTTTAAAAGCTAAAGTGAGATAATGAGCTAACAAAATATTATATGGCTTATTATCTATCAATAAACCTAGCAAAAAAGATCTGATTATTCAAGGAAATTGAAACAATCTACTCAATAGCTCTATATAAAATTATATTTTTTTGCTCATATAAAGATAATAAAAGACACAATTCAACGTCATTATACTTTAATATTCGACAACTATTGATATCAATTATTCCATAGTTGTAAAACAATCCTGTTGCGAAGCTGCTCACCCCTTAAACTTTCATCTGCACCAACTATGTATTGGGGTCTTTTTCTTCCTCATCATCTTCATCCTCATTCATCTCTAATCCATTGAGCATATTAAAGTATTTATCATTTCCTTGATGCCTTGCAATAAAATTATGAAGAACACAACAAACTACAACGATTTTGATTTGAGTTTTATAAGAAAATAAAGCAGTAACTTTCAAAATTTTGAATTTTTGCTTTAAAATCCCCCATGCCTTATCTTCACAATTGCAGGAATATGAGATCCATCATTTGCTCCCAATGCTTTCTACAAATATAAAAGAAATATAAAGTTCTAATGTACATATACATACACACATACACATTTAAAAAGAATTCATAAAAGATATGCTGAGAGCTCTACCTTGAAGTATGAGAAGAAATTGGGATTCTCTCGAATCTTAGGATGAATGTCTACGTTAACCGTGGGAAGTTGGATATAATCTTGTTTCAAAGATAATATAACATTAAGCACATTATTAAAATGCCTACTAAAGTACTAATAGTCTCTCCTGAATGTTAAAATATCTCATATAATACTCGATTTGAGAGGGCATGCGAAATTTCGTATAAAAATATACATAGTTGTTCATTGCAGCTTAAATATCTAGTTGACCTTAAAGCATTTTTCTCAAGTAGAACATTTTTTAGCAAAAGAATTGCCTCAGAACTCATTCGGAAGCAAGAATATGAACGATCAAGATGTCCAGTCAACATATCTTCTACAAGCATATGATCAGAGAATGACCTAGTTCGACATGGACGAGGTACCTACTTCATCACATTTGATTGATTAATGACACTTGTATCATCTCGTTCCACATGTACTCATCCTCATCCTCATCATTCAAAAGCAACGCCTCTATAAGATCATCTTCGTCATCAAGTGCTTCAATATCATCAATACTAATATCGCTTGCAATATATTCAAATGCATTCATCTTCAACCAAATTAAAAATAAAAAAAATTAGACAATTTGTTATAAAGAATGACAGAAAAAGTGATAAAAGCATGAATTTTATTTACAAAACCTTATCCTAATTTTTTTTGGAAGCCGGCTTCAATGCATTACATTAGAGAAAAATAAAAAATAAAGCTGTAGTATAAGAAAATGAATATGACTACCTGCAAAAAAGATGTCTAGCTATACGATTTCATTACTACTTATAATTAATATTGTTGCAGTAAGATAAGTTTTTTTACCTCAATCCTGTAACGTGTATCAGGTGGTGGTATCTTCAATTGTAATTTCCAATCAGGAGAGCTGAGACATCAAGAGAAAGAAAGCAGAAATTAAGTAGCAGTCCAAAGAATCCACTGCTGATTAACAAATTATTCGCCAATTAAAGGGAAACCTTGAAGAAAGGGAAAATATGAATGTATAAACCTCACTCAACATTAAAGCATAGATGGTTCCTTCTTAGTGATTTAATGTGACGCCCCTATTTTTACACATGGTTGCAGTCCTAGATGAACTCAGATATGTCAAACATGTCATGCATCTACACTGTGAGACATGTTTCACCATCGCAGTAATATCTTTCTAGTGGAATCAATGACAAGTGTAGGTACAAAACATACAAAATAAGAGAAATAAATGCAATAAACATAACATAGAAAGAGATCCAAATCAACATACTCATGTCCTAACTGAATAAAAACTAAGTACAACTAATGTCTGAAATAAATATGAAGTAACTTAATACATAGAGTCAAATGAAATAGTACTAAGACACACAACCTTTACAAAATAAAATATAAGTCTAATGATTAACTAAACCATAATTAAATGTCTGTGGAGTATCAACTACTAAAAATAAGCGACGACGACTATGCTGTAAATCCGTCAACCTGCGGCTCTCCAACACTCTGATCCGCTGCCTGAAAAGAAGGAAAAACAAAAAGAAATATTACAGCATCAGAGTGCTTTAGCAAGATCATCTCCATCCGCTCCTAGGGGAAGGACTACTAAATATGATGAAAGCTCTACCTATTATGCATAGTCTATCTAAATCATTTACATTGTATCTAAATGAGATTAATATTTAGAAACCCACAGCACGAGACGTAGTACTTCGAGCGAAATAATCCGAACAAGAAAACCCTCATGTATATACCATCTCAAATTGTGAATTCCTAAATATCAATTCCAAGAAAACAATACAGAAAAGTAAAGTTACTGCAATATCATAAATATCGACCATATAACGCGCGCTACCCTTAGGTAGATGATGTGGATACAAGAACTAAATCTTCTGTAATTCCCAAACGTGAAGTAATCCGGTCATAATATAACTCAGCGGTGAATCGTATTCATAAATGGCTTCCGTCAAAAATTCAGGTTATCAGATATATCACAATACAATATCTCGTAAGGTTTTATAACTCATTGCATTATCATGCAGAACGGACTATCAAATCAGGCATCTTAAATATGTACACGGCTCATTAGTCTCATTGCATCACCGTACGGGACAGACTTCCACATCAGGTATCCTAAAAGTACGGCTCTCTAGCCTCATCACATCACCGTGCGGGACGGACTACCAATTCAAGTATCCTAAAATCACGACTCAATGGTCTGTACTAAGGACATATCGACGTACTATTCCAAGTAGTACTGAACTGTGCTCATCAACGATATCCATATATGCATACATATTATAATTAATTGTTAACTCAAACATGATCGAAACAATACCTGTAATAATCCTCTTCGGGATATCTGTGTATGTGCCACAACTCTATTCGTGTACATCCATGGTTGCAACTGTGTCATCGTACGTCTCGAACCTCATGTTCACGACTAATCGTGCAAGAAAAATCACCTCATACAAGAAAATAAGCGTCGGTCGACTGCCCCTAGGGCATCAGTCGACCGAAGGCAAATGTGCACAAAGTGCATTCGAAAAAGACCCTATCGGTCGACCGATTGCTATCAGCCAGTCGACCGATCAGAAAAGATTTAAATATCTTGGGCGACACAATCGGTCGACTGATCCCTAAGGACCGCTCGACCGATTATAGGAAATATGAAATTCTTCCAGGTTCTGTGTTTTGCACTTTTACTGAAAAATTGATTTTTATTAGCAGGATTAATTAAACATGATTAACTCTGTTCATTACACAAATATAGATTAGTTTAATCAAGATCACATCACCTAAGTATCATAAACTTAGGATTTAAACATCATAATTAACAAAAATTCCCAATTAATTAATAAACTAGGGTTTTAAACCACATTAAAACGTAAATTAACAATTAAATACGGCTCTAATGATCATGATCATCTATTTCTATAAATTACAGATTAGTTCAACTGATTTCTTCATGGGTTTAAGATTTTATATCACAAATCTAGGTATTGAAAACATCAGAGATTATAATAAGTCGTTACGCTACCATTTTCTAATATCATGGAATAGCATGGCCCGGGGCTAAGGTAACTCCAGTGGGAGAGCCGTGTTATGGGTGACCTTATTGCACGGTTCAGAGAGCACTTGTGTATGTGATGCAAGTGAACGTGTACGAAAAAGCTGTCGTAAAGTTTCGTTGTTCGTTCCGTCGTTGACCCTATCTATGTTTCTGCAAGGCCAGCACCGGATCAGCCATGATGGCTCCCTTTTAAGTCCTCAAGGGCCTCTTGAGATTCTCTCGTCCAATGCCATGGTTGGTTCTTCTTAAGGAGATTAGTCAAAGGTGCAGCCCGACCCGAAAAGTAAGCTTTAAGCATTAGATTAAAACAATTAATTCACTAAAACATGATTTTTAACTAAGGAAAAGGTTTGGAGGAAGATGATCTTGCCTCAAACGTCGTGTTGAACTTCAAAACACGTGCACGCAAGATCATTCTTCACCAAGATCGCGAATCCCGCCCTCCTCTCGATAAGTGCCTCACGAACTCTCCCAAAAATCACAATTTAGGGTTAGGGTTTTGAGAGGGGAGGTGGCTGCTGATAAATCACATGAAAAGATAAAAGAAAGAGGTTTAAAACGAGTATATATACTTGTATACATAACTAGGCCTGAAATGAAACCAAAATCGACCTGAACACAAACCTACACGAAGAACTGGGATCCTGTCTGTCGACCCGGCACAACTGATCGGTCGACCGGTCGAATATCATCGGTCGACAGATCGGCCTAGGCCGGTTGACCGACCAGAACGCAGGTTGACTAACAGTTGTGTCTGTGCATGGTTTTGTGCATGTTTACACTTGTTTATTCACATATATACACTGAATCGATCTCAAATCGATTCCTAGCATACTCAATCATTAATGAATGATATTTATCATGATATAACTCATTTATTATTATTTATCATAATATATCTAAAATTACAGGATTTTACACTTAAGCAACAATATGCACAATTAAGAGTTGGTCATAGAAGAAAATGTTTATGATTTCACTACCTTTATTGAGGAGATCAAGTTTCACTCCTTCATACTTTAGTACATTTAAACATTATGACCCTAACACAAGCCAATATAACTTAATATTCACATTCCAACAGTTTTCTCAATATCATTAGTGTGATACAATCAAGATATTCAGTAGAAAACATACATAAACAACTATGCATGCATAGAGTCATCACATACATATATGCAACTGGTTGTAAAAAAAATTCACCGTAGTCCACACATAAGTAGGTTGCTTTTAGCAAAGTAGTATAATTCCAGTTATGGAATACTTACAAAGAAACTGGCAATGAAAAAAAACTACGTTTGAGACAAAACAAGCATGAAACCCAATATATAGTCATATATGCCGTTTGATGAGGACAATAATGACAAATTTCCATATTTGTTTATTTAATTTTTTTAATTTTAGTTTTGAATAAGGAAGATTTGACAAGTTTGATCAGATCTTAATTTGAGAGATTTGATGGATTTTTCTATTTTGGTAAGGTTTTATTGAGAGATTTGACTATATTTTTTTGGTTTGTTTCCATTTTTATTGCACATTGTGTGCACATAGCTTTTTTTTATAAATAAGGTTGTATAAGGCCATTGAAAGGAGATGAAGATTTGAATGAAATTTTGTTACCTGAATTTGTTAGTGTGAAGCCTCATGGGTGTGAAACCTTAGGACCGGCCTCCTGTTCCTTCTCCTCCGCAAGCCCCGCCAACACCCCCTCTTCTCCTCCTCCACAAGCGTCGTTTACACCCTCTCCTCCTCCAGAGCCACTCTCTCTCGACTTTCGCTTAACAAGCCACCAGCCCTCGCCCACTTTTTCGATCAATTAATGGACGCCTCCTCTTCGTCCCCATCGACTTCCAATAGGTTATCACCCTTGATTTTCTTCTTGCAGCCACTCCATTCCCCTACATCGACGAGCACCCGAGTCCGATAGTGAGTCGTCGAACCGAGCGAAACACATTTGCAGAGTAACAGCTCGTAGGTTAGTTGTGATTTATTTTCCAAATTATTTTTTTGTTAATCTCATTTTATTAGTTAATTGCATGAGTATTCTATCTCTAAACTCTTATAATATATTTAATGTTTAGATTATATTTGTGAGTTGATAGTAGTTGAGCATGTGACTATTAAAATTTGATATTGATTGTAGAACTTATGCATGATAATGAATATTATAATTAAATTGATTGAGATGAGAATTATTCATAATTATTGATGCAAACTTTGTTAAATTTATCTGTCATATTAGTTGTTTTGAATTTAATTCCTGTCAAAGATCATAAAATTTGGTGAAAGGATGTGTTATTTGATTTAAATCGCTGATTATGATAGACCCATTGTCCCGTTTCACATCATTTTTGGTATCAGAGTTCTAGGTTAGAAATTTTTATTTATTTATTTCTAGATCAGTTTAATTGAGTCTTTTATTTGTTATAAAAAAATTACCATTCATCTCATTTAGTTAGTGCATACCATTCATCTCATTTAGTTATTAGTGCATGCACACTCTTATAAGTCTATCCTATCGATTAGGAGAGTCTAGTGAATCGTCTAGTGAGTCCAGCATGTCAGGCAGTACAGATTCCAAACTCCTTAAAAAATTCGATGAGCTAGTAGGACAATTAGGTACCGTAGCCCAGGAGTGTAGAGCTACCCGTGAGGCCCTGACAGACTTCCAAAATATAACCAATGAGAGGCTCGCTAAGCTTGAAGAAGTGCGTGTTGCCACTCCGCCGTCACAAGGTCAAGGGAATGATCATAGGCACATCGTTCATCGACTCCCACCTCAACCTATGCCTGACGTAGATGCTCAATACTTGAGGAGCATTAAGGTCGAAGCACCAACCTTGATGGTAAGCTCGATCCACAAGCTTTCTTGGACTGGCTGAAGAACATGGATCGTTACTTTGACTGGTACGTCTTGACATGACCTCAAAAAGTCAAGTTTGCAGCAATAAAGCTTACCAGACAAGCCTGCTAATATTGATCCAGTCTCGAAATGTTAAGGCATATTAGAGGTGAGTTACCAATTTTAACTTGGTGAGAAATGACCGACGAGCTAAAAAGAAAATACCTCCCGTCATCTTTCTATCAGAGATTGCTAGACAAGTGGCATCGAATTACTTAGGGAACCAAATCTGCAAAAGAGTACGTTGTTCAATTTGACGAATTGTTTACTCGATGCAACACCCTTGAGCAAGAGGCACCAATGAAAGTCTTATCAAAGTTTAGAGCTGGATTGAGAAGTGACCTCCAGACAACTCTTTACTAGAGGAATAGATACCCTTGAGAGAGCCTACGACTTATTTCAAGATTTGGATGAGGCTAAATCCCACCAATCTTATAGGAGTCAAGATTTTTGAACTTAGTTCTCCCATGCCACTACCTCTAGTCAACCTCAGAGTCGACTTAACCCTAGTTCTTCCTAGCCTAGAGTCGATTCCAAGGGCAAGAAGTCAGAGAGAGATACAAACTTAGCCCAATAATTCAGTGTTACAAGTGTCAAGGATATGGACATGTTGCTATCATCTGTACAACCCCGTTCAGAGTTAAAATTAATAAGCTGTCTATAACAGAATCAAAATATATTATGAGGAAACCGTTCACCAGGCCGTAGATTTGACAGAATCCAACTCTGACAAGAAAATCCAAGATAGTAAAATTGAAGAACCATGTACTTCCGTTTCTTTTGAAACTACACCTATAATTGTGGAGTTGATTGAAATTTCATACAATGACAACACTCCGATTATTTTCGAAGCTACCTCTTTGATCATGGAGTTCACTGATGTTGTCTCTGAAGTTGTTCCTGAAATTGAAACTCCAATCCTTCCTAAACTCACTCCAGCGATTGAAAACATTATTGATGTTCCCTACGAAGTCCTCCCAGACAAACATGAATCTATACATGACACCCAACACGTTCTTGATTTGGTCCTTAAAGCGAATCACTCAGATATCTGTATGGAAGTTAAATCCCAAACTGAGCATAGTGAAATAACTATCATATTAGATATCAAACCACCATGCATTATGTCGACAGTCACTCACACATACACTGATCCATTTTGGGAATATATAGTGATTAGGGATACAAGTTTGAGCACGAGTGTTTTCATTGATATTCGACCTAAGTTTGATATTTTAGATGAACCACATACCTTGCAGAGTATTTCCTTTCTCTCTTATGTTAAGCGCATAAAAACACTCATCTTTCATGCATTTGTTTGCATGCTCCTCACTATCACTGTTAGAACAGGAAATTTGTTATGCATATTAACGAAGGAACGTCTAATTATTCCATTTGATAGAGGACGTCATGCATGTTAGATACTTCGTTGAGTTTACATCTGCCATTAATCGTATTGTTCGAGTCCGCATTTCATACATAGTTATTTGAGTTGATTTGCATCATTTTGTTTTGATTTTCATTGATTATATATTGGGGAATCAGTGATCTAATTTGAATAAATACATTATTAATTGAAATGTATGATATGAAGGCAGAACATAATTTAAAACTGTTAATGTTGATATTTGAGATGGTTTGGACTTGTCCAATACAGTTTCTTTTATAGTTGTTTGAGATTTGACATGATATTTATGAACTTTTCAACTCTTGAAATAATTAATGATAACATTTATATTATCGATTTGGTCATAGTTTCATTCTTAATATTGATTGATTAAGCAGTTCACAATGTTTATTGACAGTCCACTGATATAAACCTGACCCTAGCCCATTGTTTCTAAGAGTTCTTTCGCTTTATCTCACTTCTATATATTCACCCATGCAGCAGTGAATTTTGATAATATTTAGATGAATAATTTATGATGTAATCTAGCTAATGATTTGAGATGCAGGAAAATAACTGACGGTTGATTAAGATGCAAACAAAATATATTGAAGATGACAAATTTCTGCAACTAACTCGACGAAGTCAAGTTTTCTCCCACCTGGGGAGAATGATGAGGACAATAATGACAAATTTCCATATTTGTTTATTTGATTTTTTTTCATTTTAGTTTTGAATAAGGAAGATTTGACAAGTTCAACCAGATCTTAATTTAGTTTTAATTGCGAGAGATTTGATGGATTTTTTTTATTTTGGTTAGGTTTTATTGAGAGATTTGACTATATCTTTTTTTTTTGGTTTGTTTCCATTTTTATTGCACGTTGTGTGCAAGTAGTTTTTCTTTATAAATAAGGTTGTATGAGGCCATTGAAAGGAGATGAAGATTTGAATGAAATTTTGTTACCTGAATTTGCTGGTGTGAAGCCTCATGAGTGTGAAACCTTAGGACCGGCGTCCTGTTCCTTCTCCTCCTCCACAAGCGCCGCCAACACCCCCTCTTCTCCTCCTCCACAAGCGCCGCCTACACCCCCTCTTCTCCTCTAGAGCCACTCTCTCTCGACTTCCACTTAACTAGCCGCCAACCCTCGCCCACTTTTTCGATCAATCAATGGGCGCCTCCTCTTCATCTCCATCGATTTCCAATAGGTTACCGCCCTCGATTTTCTTCTTGCAGCCACTCCATTCCCTCGCATCGATATTTGCAGAGTAACAACCAGTGGGTTAGTTGTGATTTATTTTCCAAATTATTTTTTTGTTAATCTCATTTTATTAGTTAGTTGCATGAGTATTCCATCTCTAAATTCTTAACATATATTCACTGTTTAGATTATATTTGTGAGTTGAGAGTAATTGAGCATGTGACTGTTAAAATTTGATAATGATTGTAGAACTTATGCATGATAATGAATATTACAATTAAATTGATTGAGATGAGAATTATTCATAATTATTGATGCAAACTTTGTTAAATCCATCTGTCACATTAGTTGTTTTGAATTTAATTCCTATCAAAGATCATGAAATTTGGTGAAACGATGTGTTATTTGATTTAAATCGCTGATGTTGATAGATCCCCTGTCCCGTTTCACATCACTTCCACAAACAAACACACTATTGCTATTGTATAAAGTCACAACCATTAGGCCTGAAGCTAGTATACAATGAATATATCAAAATCATTCTCCTTAAGATACATAAAACTAGTATACCATGAAGATAAAAAAAGCTACAACAATCAGGCCTAATGACAATATACCATGAATATATCAAAAATATTAAAATCAGGCCTAACGTTAATACATCAAGAAGATATCAAAATCAGGCCATCAGGCCTACTGCAAATATACCATGAAGATACATAAAGCCATAACCATCAGACCTGATGCACATAGCCACATCCATCAGACCTGATGCCAGTATACCATGAAGATATCAAAATTATTCTTCACCTAGAACACCGAAACAAAGAAACACCATGTTAATGCTAAGTTCTTCATTCTGTCTCATCACTTTAGAGTAGAATGCAGGGAAAAAAGAGAAGAAAAACCTGCATACTCCAGACAGACATATAGAAACACATACAAAGACACACATGCACGCACACAAACATCCAACAACTAATAGTACAAAAGGAAGAGCATTGGAAATATGACCTGCATGGATATATATAAATAAACAAGCAAAGATGTAGATGTGTTTATGTGTCAAGCAGTGTATACACTACTGAGCATGTTGACACTGTAAATCTTTCTAAAATCAGGACACTTGGGTTAGGATAAATTACCAAGAAAATCATAATATCAACATAAGAACTCTTTGCAAATCTTAGCCTCTTTGCAAAATATTATCTAACATAAAAACCATCCAACATAGGATATAATCTAAACATTTAAAAATCATAATTCGATTGTTTGACAATAAGAAAATCACTCTTTGGAACATCAACTTCAACTAAAAGCAAGAAAACATACTACTAAACTAAATATGAGAGCACATTTAACCCATCTATTAGTCTTGACTCTTGAGACTTGAACATAAAGCATCAATTCAGCTGAAAATTTTGTTTCTCTTTAAGTAAGCTGACAAATGACTCCATCTCCTGCATGTTGCTGTCATGAGCTTGTGACATTCGTGATTGATCCTGAGAAGTTTGAGAAAACCCTTTCCATCTTGGTTGATTAAAGGACTCACATTGGAACTGGTGCATTAGAGGTTGTTGATGTTGGAAATTATAAGTCAGTGATGGATAACTAGACATTGCATTTTGTAAATCTATTTGTTTCTTGAACCATGATAATAGCATTTGACCGTTAAGCATATTAACGACATGTCTATTCTCCTTCTTTTTAATAGCTTCTGCTCCTGCCACACATAGATCACTAGTTACACCAGGTAATGCCATTCTCTTATCCATGCACTCTTTCATTTCAGTAGGCACCCCTTTTTTGGAATCTACAAGTTCTTTTAAAATTTCAACTCGCTGCTTTTGGAGCTCAATCATTTTTGACAAATTATTTTCAATTCAATACCTGATACTCGACGACGAGAAACATTTTTAAACTTACGCTTTAAACCTGATGGTTGAGCGTGGTGTTTTATATTCAGAGTAGAAATAGGTATTGGTTGTGATGGTGGTTGTGTCCTATTAAAAGGAACCTGTGTCTCTTCCACTTGTACCTCCTCCGAATCACTCAAATCTATCTCGTTATTGTGTAGCCCCTCCGTACCCTCTAATTCATTTTCTGAACTAGTGCTTCCTTCACGCTCATTGAAATTATCAGTAGTCCCAAACCACCAGCGCTTCTTATTAGATGTGTTACCTCCATATAAAAAATTCATATCATCAAACTGGGAAAAATGTTTGTTCTTAATTCTTAAATACTCATTATTCTCCTGTGGTAGAAAATTCATAATAAATATATCATAGTTTTAATTATATAAACTTCAAATTTAATATTACTAGAAATTTAGATAATACCTTTATTAATGCCTCCTAATATTTTGTAGTAGGTGCAATTACCATATTTTTACCTTCATATTAACCCCAACCTGATTTATTTTGGAGTTTGTAATTAAGGAGATATTGCTTTTTCAAAATTTTATAACGGCTTTGCATTTGTGGTTTGCCTCTGTCCTCTTGTCCACTCCTGTCTTTATACTCATCGGTAACTTTTTGCTATTTTAGTGAAATGACCTCCATTGTTCTTTCCTTTAAGAATCATTTCCTTTAATATTCCCAACAAACAATTATCTTCAGTTATAGTCCAATTCCTAGCTTGAGGTCTTGACTGCCCATCTTCGGGTTGAGATTGTGACATGAAGTTCTTCTTAGCTATTCTATATCATTAATGAGAATTTTAAAAGACGTTATTCAATTGAACAATAAACTAATCAATTATGATCTAGTTGAACTACTTAAACAAAATTTAACTGCATTCATTCCTAACAAAAACATATAACCATCAACACTCAGTCTTAAAATAATCAATTTTAACAAGAATTCAATCCACATGTATACATCTTATAATTGCATTCTTTCTGAACTAAAAAATCTAATCTACAAAGCAATCAACATTTGGTCTTAAAACAATTAGTCTTTACAATAATTCAATTCACATCATATTGGATTCAATCCAAATTCAAAGCTACTTTGCTAACAATTTTAACATTTTTCTTAAAAACATATCCAAATTCCCTCTGTTAAGCCTCTATTTCCAGCACTAATAATGTTTACAATATTAAATGTAAGAAATTGTAATGATCGCAAAAAACATAATTAAAGAAGGCACAACAATTTAGTGCATAGTTCTATGTATAAAAATTAGATTATTTTTTTTTCTTCAGAAAGGTAAGGAGAAAGTATGGAAATCAAGAAACAAGGTTTTATTTAGATAACATTCCATTTAAGTTAGCAAAAAAAAAATCATACATTTACTAAAAAGGCGAACTCTGCATATGGGTGATTTGCTTATAATTTACATGATATGATAATTTATTTGGAACAGATCGTGAAAAGATGGGATCTGTGCTTTTTTAGTAATTTTTCACAAAAAATTGAATGATTTAATAACTTGATGTTGGCTGATCTGAATCTGTACGTTGTCATCGAATGCGATTGTGATTAGGAAAATGCTAATTAAGGAAAATGCAAAATCAACATACCTCAATTCCTTTGCCTCCCATCACTTGAGATCCCAAATCGGCTGAAAATTTCTCTCTTCTTGATTGTTCCCCCTAAAATATTCATATTAATAGTTGCGAAAGATCTCTCAGGTGGAAAAAAGTAGAGGGAAAATTTTAGAGGGAAATTTTGGAGGGAAAGAAGTAGAGGGAAACAATTTGGAGGGAAAAATTGTTTGCTGGGAATTTGACTATAACTGAAAGATTTTCTTCCGAATTTCGCTACCTAATTCCCCTAATTCCGCTGCCAAGATCCAGATGAAAATATTCCGCCGCCTACCCTCGCGTGAGAAGGCGGAACAAGGCTTGTTCCACCTTCTTACGAGGAATAGTTAACCCTTCAATTCACGGGTTAAATGAGCTGTTAGGCTCACGTGTGGGTTACTCAACCCTTGGGCTTTTTTTTTGTTTGGCAGGCTAATGGAGGGTTAAACCCCCTTAACTCCTAATTTAGCCTCTTGCCAAACACAATCTTAGTAAACTTTGGCAATCAAAATGGATATATGTATGTTAGTGCAATATCATAAAATTTAAAGATTTTATTTGAAATATTTTTATTTTTGTTTCAATAGCATTCTAGGACTAGCATTTAGTGTGTTCCATATGGAATACTTGGAAACCGAAGTCACGACCATTTTCTGTCTAGTTTGTATGATGGGATACTATTGTGATCAACTACTGTTAGTGCGAGTGGCGGATCTAGAAAAGCTTTTTATTGTAGGGACGATAAGTATCTATTTACCCAAGAATTAAAAATATAATATTGTAAAACAATATTCTTGACTCGTGGGTTGAATTCCCAACTAATATGGGCTAAAATTGAAAGGAGTGCAAATATTTTTAAATTACAGGGGGCGTATTGTAAACTTAGATGGTTGTGTAATGTAATTTTACATAATCTTAGGTTTGCAACTGCCTCCCTAGGAGTGCATGTGTATCCGCCCCTGGTTGGTGGCAATACATAGTGTAGGTGTTGGCCTTTTTTGTTGAGTTTATTACTTTCTATAACGTATGGCAGTGAGTTTCCCTATGAAGACCTTCATATAGCTTAGTTTTCTATTGATGACCGGCTTAGTGGCAGAAGGGTTGGGCTGACCTGGTGGTAATTCTTTTTTTAATTCCTGCGTTGCCAGAAAAAGTCAATAACAATCACACTGTTAAAAAGAACTTAAAAGTCATTTTCATTATTTTTAATACAAGAATATTAGGTACACGGGCGAAATTCTCCAAAATTTTTTACGCATGAAGTACATGATGGTATAAAGTATAAACTAACTGCCATAGTATTTTTCTGTATAAAGTCCAGATAGTGTTTTTCCCTAATTTATAATGTTTAGTGGGGTTTTTTTTGCAAGTTCAGGGGACCTAGAGAAATTTACTTGCTCAGGGTTCGTCATCCGGGAACTAGTTGAAGGGTACCACTAGAGGAAGATAGCTGTAGGTTAACTACTTGGAGGCCCGGAGGCGGTAATCTGTCCTTGAAATCAGTACTAGTTGCATGCCTGTCCCAAAGGCTGGAATATCTTTTCATTATTTAGATCTGTAGGATAAAGTTTTTAGAAGAATTCCAACAACTCTCAATCGCTGCCATGCGGGAATGAGTGAAATAAGTTGTTCATTATCTTACAAGTCCATGTTACGGGTTGCCTAATTCATAAAGTTGTAATATCCTTTTCTCAGTCTTTGTTAGTGAAAGTATGAAATTGGTGTTGTATGATGTTGATCTTATGATCCTTGCCTGTGTGTCCTGTAGTTATGGTTTTTTGGATCCATATCCTTTAAATTGGTGTACTATTTATTGTGTTGTGAAAACCTAGTTAGGTGCTAAATGTGAACAAGGCAAGATTTTGACGTATCTAGTCTCAAAAAGAAAGTTAATACTTGTCAACTGGAACCTTTTTGTACTACTATCTTTCTTCACTACTGTCTATATTCTAATGCCAGATGAGCATGCTTAATAGGCGTGCATCGGCACTTTGTTCTTTATGGGCTGATGGAGTTCATGCAGAGGAGGTAGATATGCCCTTTTCTAGTTTATGGAGTGAAAATTTATACTGCTTGTATATTTATGAGCAATATGATCTTGCAGCTTTGACAGACACTTCTCAGCAGATGAAATTTTGCAGTTGTTAGATCGGTTCTTCAATTTGGAAATGTTGGTATGAAGCTTAACTTCCACTCATATTAGATAATGGTTATGATGAGAGCCATCTTACGATTATGATTAATTCAAGGAATATTGTTAACCTCTTATCGTTTTTATGCATTTTCTCTTGAATTTTTCAATTGGATTTCCGTTGAGGAACATATTGAATCTGTGAACTTATGTGGTAAAATTGCATGCTAGTCTTGTAAATTGTGTGCTAGTTAGGAGCCCCATTATGAGTGATATCCTAATAAGTCCTAGAAAAAAATTTAAAGGCTCTGGCAAAGATTCTTGAATCTTTTTGTTCCTTATGAATGGAAGTAGCAATGCTACCTTTGAGAAAAAATATAAATCATTTGCATGCTATCTACCATCTTTGCTTTTTTGGATTAGTACATGAGATGGTTATGCCTTTTTAGTCAAACCTTCTTAGTTTTCTCATTAAGCACTTGATTATCCTACTAGGTCATATTTGGAGGTGACGTCATCATTTTCATTGTTGTTCGTCATCTCTAGTTGCCGAAGTGCCACAGGACCAACTGTTAAGGCCTAATCCTTTCTAATTAAGATCCGTCGTTTTAGCTTTCTTCTTGAGTACTGATCATTAGTGGTTCTCAACAGACTATGGCCCTAGTATTACTTTAGTATATATTTTTGTCAGTTTGTGTGAAGGAGAACATATCACCAGAGTGAAAAATGCATATACGTATTCAAATTTCATCATCAGTCACTTCTATGTGAATCATGTGACTGTTACTCCTTTCTGAGAAAAGTGGCTAACTACACATTAAGTGCAGATTTCTATAAATAAAGCAGAAAATTTTCTTCATAAACTTTTAGGATGATCATGGGTAATTGTTTGGAGATCTTAACTATTTTTTTAATGGAGAGGGAATACTGATTATTGTTCTTAATCAATCTCATTTTGTGTGTAGTGGCTATTTAGATGTATCCTTTTATATTTGAGATGCAATAGTGCAAAAATAAATTTATTTTATTTTATTTTTCGGTTAGTTATGGTTCAAGGTTGTTGTTTAACCATCTTGTATGATCATGCAATTTTCTCATCGACAGAGTTGGAGAATGGGTATTTCTTCATCCAATATTTTGCATGATTCATGCAAAGGTAATTTTGCAACTGCCCTTCTTCCAGTTCTATAAATTTCATATGCCTTCTCCCTTAATATAAAAAACAACAAGGGAAAAACAAGACGGCGTATATTTGAAATTTGAAAGCCACAATTCTCTTGGATGAAAGAATAAATTGCCAGATTAAGTCAAGTCTGATGTTCCAATCATCAAAAATAGAAAATGAATTAAGACTAGCTTTACTACACAATCTGAATCGGTTGAATGTCTGCTACAAATGAAATATGACCTTGGACTTTATGATCCCTTTATTTTCGCTGCCTGATCAGTTTCTGTGTGCTTTTTTAGTGTTTTTCTTTCTCAATAAGAGTTAATGTGAATTTTGTGTCAACAAGAATTTACACCATATATACACTCTTCAAGCATATTCGTGGTTTAGATTCTTTTTAATATTCTTAAGTGCCCATCATCTTGTTAAACCAAGTAAATACTTGACCATTTGTGGCCATCATTCTTTTTGGATTCAGTTAACGCTCATGAGTTAATAAATGCCTAATGCAACTTTCTCCTTTACAGTAGACCTGCATTTCCATATCCACGGTTGATAGATCTTGACGAAGCGAGGATTAGCTTGGCATGCATCTGATTGGAAGTTGAATGTCTCAGAAAATTTTAATATGGGTCATTATAAGTTCTGATGTCATATTACCTGCTTCAAGAGAATGCCTTTACTTCTTTTTTTTTAATTTTTATTTATTTATTTGCTTTGTGTTCAAGGGTTTTCGCAGATGAGTGTTTGTTGTAGTATTTACGCTCATAATCAAATATTTTCTGTTTGGGCCAATGACATAGAAATACTAATTGTATATGGATTTTACTTTATCTAGAAACCAGAAGATGATGAAACAGACACTTTGAATCAAGAAGAAGGCTTTTCCCTACCACAGCAGTTCTTCAATAAGGAAGAACCATGAGACCGATTAATAAGGTATTGTCGTTTCCGTTATCACCTTTGCTATGCGAAAACACAATGCTCTTAAGCATTCAATCAAAATTTGGTTTCCTTCAGACCTTACCTCCTCTGTTTATGATCTCAAAGACTTGCTAGTTTTTGGCATATCAGCCCCCCGTTTTTTTTTTTTTCTCAGAACC
>NC_033800.1:118634335-118674335 GCF_001876935.1 Asparagus officinalis
GTTGCTTTACGCTTGGAGAATCAAGGCCACCTTCAGTTGTGCTTCTGGTGTCCTCCAGTAGAAAATACAGCAAAGCAGCCGATGATGGAAGAAATCATTGTAGTTTTTCTCCAGGATATGAATACTACAGAGGACATGGTATACTCTCGATAAAATTGAAAGATATACGTCTGTAAAATTCACTTTACCAATCAAGCCTTTGTTTTATAGTTCTTTTGTCCCTCCGAACTATGATTGCTTGTTTGTTTTGTCCTTTGATTGTTGATTTCCGATGAGTATCGCCCTTTTGTTGCTTATTTGTTTGGTCTCGAGATAGCTTTGCACCATGGCAGCGTTACGTAATTGCTCTTGTTATAGTTTCTGCTTTCTGTATGCAAAGGGTCTCTCCAATGAAAGTTGAGTTCCCCTAAACATGATCGATGCAGATTTATTGATTTCATATAGCTGCATTCTTGTCTTTTATCTCTAGCTAGTCTCCCAGTGTTGTGTGCATGATGCAATACATGCGTGAAGTACGAAAAGAGTCATGTGGCTGAATGTAGAAAGAAAATTGATATAGCAAAGAACTCACCGTAACTCATGTCAATTAAATTTACAATTTCTCAATGCGTAAATCATTACTCATACTTAGAAGCAAACATAGTAGATAATAGAGGTTGAAGAAAGTCAGAATTTGTATGCATTATAATAAACGCACAAAAGATATAGGCAGAGAGACACCGAGTTGAAGACTTACATGATTATCCACGGCCAGAGAGGTGAAAACCAGAGGTCTAAGAGGGTAAGTGGATGTGCATTTGTTTTAGTTGAAACTTATAGTTACCTAGGGATAGGGATATTAGGATACTAAAGTACGAATCTCCATTCAGGTTGTGAACTTGGAATTGTTGTTATTATTATTTTTTTGTGATAATTTTCCAATTATGTCCCTCGCATCAATTTCAAATTATAGTACTTTTTTTAGAACATTACTCGGAATTTTTTGAAATTCTGACTTACAAAGGGCAGGACAAAGAATTATGACCAAATTTCTAGCTTTCTTTAAATGATAAAATAAGGCTTAATGTATTTCGAGTAGACTCTCTTAGTCCTACCGGTTAATTTCCCAAAAATCAATATCCTCTTTTTTCCGAGGGTAAAAGAGTTGAAAATTTTCACTCAAGGAGCTCATCTGCAAAATCAAACTACAAAGGTAAGAAGTTTTAAAACGCGATTTCACATGGGGTATATGTGTAAATAACCTTATAAATAATGTACGTAAAACATCGTTCTTTGAGATACTAATTCACATAGGAAGAGAATTTATATTTTAGACACTATTCAACAATGCATTTAATGGTTAATTTTTTTTTTGTGTTGACAATATTTTCTCAGTTGGGTCATCCCCTTCAATTCCATGTTCTTTTTTTTTTGAAGTAAAAATAGTGGGAGACGCCATATTCAAAAGATATATTATAGTGGTCTACATTATACGCAATAACTATTGACGTTTGTTGAAGCTGATTGCCGAAAAATGGGAAGGAGGAAAGGACGCCGGCCGTCACCCCTTCTAACAAATTAAAACCATCAAACCCAAACAAATGAAAATAAAAAGTGCATATAACAAGGCTATAAGCGAAAGATACAAAAAGTAGAGCTAAATGCTCCAGAATCCCAGAAATAAAGTTTATTACAATCATTGACGTAGAAAGAAAGGAAAGAAAGATAAAAAGTGCAAAGAAATGAACTTTGCGAGAGCACACGTTAACAATATTGCTCGAGAAAGCCAGCTTAATTATATGCTGCAGGGTATAATCTGGCTTAGGAATTGGTGTCTAACCATTTATGATTTATCCTCCCAAAATTTGATTCTTGAACCCCTCACCTAAATACCGCCTGACCATGCCTGTCAGAGAGACTGGCTGACAGAAACAACATCATACCAAAACTTAGAGACGGATCTATAGTGTGGTGTACCATTAAAGGGAGAATTATGTTTGCCATAGAAGTTAGAAAAGAGTTGTGGCCACAAGAGAATCATTCTTCATGAATTTCCAGACCCATTTTGACAAGAGAACATAATTGAAAGGTTGTAAGTTAAGAACTCCTAGAGCCCCCCCCTCCTTTTTGGATCTACATACAGATTTCAATTCACCAAACCTTTGCAATTAGAGACTGATGAAGAACTTGAACCATCCGAAAGAAAAGTTCTTCTTCTGATCTTGACTATAGATTTAGACATCCAAATCCAAATGGAAAGTTTGAAAAAGGACATATAGTAGATAGGGAGAGAAGATAGGACTGAATTAACAAGAGTTAATCTACCGCCTATTGATAAGTATAATTTACTTTTCCAAAGAGAGCTTTTTGTTAAACGAATCAAGGAGAGGTTGCCAATCTCTTTTTGTAAGAGAACCAAACTTGAGAGGGAGACACATATATCTGAAAGGAAGAGAGTCTAGGGAGCAGCTCATGATTTTGGCTATGGATGCACCTTTGTTGGAGAGCTTACCATGATGAAAAAGTCTCGTTTTGGCATAGTTAACGCGGAGACCAGAAATATCCTCAAACAAGTAAAAGATTATTTTAAGAATGGAGATGTCATGATAAGAAGCCTTACAGAAAACAAGAGTATTGTCTGCAAATTGAAGGGATCTAATGAAGTTCAGAGGACCTTTAAGGTTAAGTTCACATAGGTCACCAGGGTCAATACTGTTGTTAAGCTTTCTATTGAGAACATCCGTGACAAGGATAAACAAGATAAGATATAAGGGATCTCCCTGTTTGAGACTATGATGACATTGAAAGAATTTAGAGGGGATGCCATTAACAAGGATGGAAGATTTTGATGAGGAAAGGGTATGCTTAATCCAAATGCACCATTTATTACCAACACCTTTGGCTCTCAAAAGTGGAAGAAGAAAAGGCCAACTCACAGATTGAAAGCCTTCATAAGATTAATTTTGAAGATACAAATATCCTTCTTTTTAGAACAACAATTGTGTATTATTTCACTTTCACTATCAAAGATGATGGAATCTAGAGTAGATTTTCCTACTTAAAAGACAGATTGAGAATGATCAACAAGAGATGAGACGTGGGATGCCAGTCTATTGGCTAACACCTTAGTGAAGATTTTGAACAAGCCATTGAGCAAACTAATTGGTCTGAAGTATTTGACTTGATTGGCCCCTTCAACTTTAGGAATGAGAGTGATATATGAGGTAGTAATCTTGTGGAGAGGAGAGGCATCTAGATAAAGACTATCAAAGAAAGAAAAGATGTCTTCTTTGGTACAGTTCCAAAACTGTTGGTAAAAGAAGATTAGAAAGCCATCGGGGCGAGGAGATTTGTTAGGATGCATGGAGAAAACTGTCTGTTTTATCTCCTCATGAGAGAAAGGGTAATCTAAAGCAGAGGTTGATTTTGTAGTTTGGACGTAAGGAGTTCCAGTCTATCTCAAAAGAGGAATGAGATTGAGCTTTAAAGAGAGATGAGAAGTAGGATAGGAAAGCTTCCTGCTTATCATATTCAGAGGAGATAAGAGTGTTGTTATGGAGAAGAGAAGGGATGAAATTCTGCCTTCTATGAACTAAGACTATTTTGTGAAAGAAAGAGGTGATGGAATCACCTTCTTTGAGTTAAAAGATTTTGGATCTTTGCCACCAATACACTTCTTCATCTATGGTGATCGTGAATAATTGGATTTTCATATGCACACGGTGGGAGAGTTCAGAGTGAAAGAGAGGTCTAGATTCTTCTGTAAGAGAAGGTAATCAATTTCAAACATGATTTTTTTTCTTTGGACTAATGATAGACCCAAAAATATGTTTTTCCCACCATTTTAATCTTCTTATCAAAAGCTTAATCTTAAGAAATAAGATGTCAACAGCGGAACACCATTTTAATCCTTAGTAGGAATTCTTCAGAACTTTGTACAACTCTCATAGTTCCTCACTTTTTATAGAATACCAATAGTCTATTACATTCTATTACATTGTTGTATATTCTACTACACTATTCTACTCTACAACATACTATGTTCTAGATGACTCTATACATTTTGGAATATTTTGAAATGTTTAGAGCATTCTAGACACATCTAAAATACTCTAGACACATCTAGCACATTCTAGATTCTTATAGGAAATTGTAGAATTACCATATTGCGATGTTTATGTGGCAAAAATAAGGCGGGATGTAACATTCTCCCCCACCTAATCTGGTGACGTCCTCATCAACCCTTCTTGATACACTTCAATCTTCTTTGTGAATTGCCACAATACATCCGCAGGTTCTCAACTACCTCACTTTCTGGTAAGCCCTTTCATTTCACTAATATTCTTTCTTTTGTGGCACTCTGTGTTTCTGAATGAGGCGATCGTCAGGTATCTCTTCAACATCCTTGCCGTAGGAGAAAACCACTATTGTAGGTGCCCTTGACGACTGACCTCGGCTTGGATCTTCTGGATCTTCATGATAAGGCTTTAGCATACTCACGTCAAACACTGGATGCATCTTTAGCTTTGGCAGTAATTCAAGCCGATGGGCTACCTCACAAACCTTCTGCAGTACCTCTAATGGGCCTTCATATTTCCTTATTAACCTTTTGTGTATCTTTTTGAAGATCTTGTGTTGTTGTGGTAGCAGTTTGATCATAACATTGTCTCCAGGTCGAAAACCCACGTCCCTTTGACTCTTATCCGCCCATTTCTTCATCTTCTTAGTGGCTTTCTCCAGGTACATCCTTATCAAATCTGCTTGTACAGATTAGGTGTGTGTATGCGTGCGTGCGTGCGTATACGCGTGCATGCGTGTACGCATGCGTGCGTGCGTATACACGTGCGTGCATGCGTGCATGTGTGTACGCGTGCGTGCATGCATGCATGCGTACGTATATGCGTGCATGCATATATGGTGAGAAAATTGTAGGTGGGGTTAGGGTGTGTGCGTGCATTGTTGCAAAAATTGTGTGTGCGTGCGTATAATACATAAGAATATGCCATGATACTCTCTCCGAAACATATAATACATAAGAATATGCCATGATACTCTCTCTTATTGCTATACTTGTATGTCATGCTATGTTGTTAATGTTTGATTTATATTTGTAGGCCGGGACTTCTAGACAAGGTGGAGCTGGTGAGGAGGATGATGATTATGATGACCAGGAGGACTAATTTGTTTTTTTACCTTTGAAAACAATCAGTGTGTGCTGTATAAACAATATTTATTATGTTGGGATATTTTTATTAAAATATATGTGTTATATATGCGTGGGAATGAATATTATACTGCTGATTGAACATGGTTTTAAATTTATTATATTATTGTACATGTATTTTTAATTTTCAAAATAATTTTTTAAAAAAATATTGGAAATATTTAGCCACGGATTAGCGGTCGCTATATACTCTTTTAGCGACGGAAAAACATATACGGGGACATGCTAATAGCGACAGAAAATCCGTCGCTAATGGTTTTTCTTTTTTTAAAATTATTACAGCGACGGATAATTTCTGTCGGCATTTCTTTTAGCGACGACGAAAAATCCGTTGCTAAGAATTTTTTTCTTTTTTTTAAAAAATAGAGCGACAAATTTTTTGTCGCTAATTTTCCGTCGCTGAATTTTAGCGACGAAAAATCCGTCGCTAAAAGTAATTTTAGCTACCCTAAATGTACGGACGGTATTATGGCAACAGAACTTTATTTTTTTCGTCGCTAAAAGTTTTAGCGATAGATTTTTGACTTTTAGCAACGGATTTGTTCGTCGCCAAAATTCCTGTATCTAGTAGTGCCTTTAGCTAAGAGTATGATGTAGGAATTTACCTTAGTACTTGTTAGCATGCTCTATTGTGTGAGGAGTAAGTGGTTGTTGTCCCATCACTACCTTGAATGGACTCTTACCAGCCGACCCATTTTTCTACAAGTTGTATGAGAATAGGGCAATATCAAGCAGCTTAGCCTAATCTTACCGATTGACACTCATAACATGTCTCAAGTATAATTACAATAAGGCATTGAACCATAGATCCATCTATGGGTCGAGGCTAGTGGAATAGTGCAGCTTAGATCCCAACATCCTAAATAACTCCGTCCACAACATTTCGGTGAACTGAGGGTCTCTATTGTTGACGATGTGTCATGGCATGCGCTAAGACTTCACAACATGCTTAAACAATAGCTTCACCATCTTCTTCGCAGTCATATCTGGTGAAGCAGGGATAAAAATAGCATACTTGAAGATTTTTTCCACCAAAATGATAATTGTCTCGTAACTTTCAGACTTAGGTAATATCACGATGAAGTCTATGGTCACTGTTTCCTATGGACGCTCCGCAATAGGCAAAGGTTGTAGCAAGCCTCTGGGCAACTAATTGTCTACCTTATCTTGTTGACACATCAAGCACGTCTGCACATAAGTCTCCACGTCATCTCGTAACTGCGGCTAATAGTATGCAGTTTTAAGTAGTGCTTTGGTATATTGTTTGTCTGGATGTCCATCCACATCGAATCATGGCATTCTTGCATAAGGTTTCTCCATAGGTTACCCCAACTTAGGAACATAGATGCGGCTCCCTTTTGTGTAGAGAATGCCATCCTCCTCCCAAAAGTTTCTAGTCTTGCCCTCCTTGGTGAGGGCCATCAAGCTCTTGGCGACAGGATCTTGATCCATGCCTTCTTTGATCTTTGAGATGATATCTCCATGACCCATGATATATGATGCAGCTCCACCTTCTTGTTAAGCGCATTTGCCACCACATTGGCTTTGCCTAACTTATACTCAAAAGTATAGTCATACTCAGCTAAAAAATCTTACCAATGAGCTTGCTTTGGTGTTAACTTCTTTTTGTGTTTGGAAATAGCTCATTGCAATATTGTCCATCTTAATTACGAACCTTGATCCCAATAGATCATGCCTCCACGTCCTCAGGTAATTCACCACTACGATCATCTCCTTCTCTTGTATAGTATATCAACACTCTGTATCTTGTAGCTTCCTATTCTTATAAGCTATTGGATGTCCATCTTGCATAAGCACACCGCCAATAGTGAAGTCAGAAGCATCAGTCTGTATCATTCAGCTTTTCAAAGGCTTCTCGACATCTACTCATCCACGCCTATGATATGTTCTTCTTCAAGAGATCAGTGAGTGGGGCCACCTTCTAGGAGTAATCACAGATGAACCGACTATAGTAGTTTGTCAATCCGAGGAAAGAATGGATCTAGGGCACCTTGGTTAGCTCTTTCCACTCCATGATAATTTTGATTTTACTCTTATCCATCATCAACTTCCCACCCTTGGTCTTGTGCCCCAAGAACAATACCTCTTCCTTTGGAAAGGAGCACTTCTCCTTCTTCACATATAATTCATTTTCCTAGAGAAGTCTAAACATAGTTTGGAGGTGGTGGATGTGCTCTTCTAGGGTAGAGCTATACACAATGATGTCATCTAAGTAGATCACCACAAATTGATCTAGATAGGGCTAAAATATCTTGTTCATCAATGTACAAAACATAGCTGGGGCATTTGTTAAACCAAACAACATTACAAGGAATTCATAGGAAACGTACCTCATCACGCAAGCAGTATTCGGCACGTCCTCCATAGTATTCTCACTTGATAGTACCCCGACCTCAGGTCCAACTTGGTGTAGAACTGTGCTTTCCCCAACTAATCGAATAAGTCAGCTATCAAAGGAATGAGATACTTGTTCTTCATGGTGATTTTGATTAGGGCCCAATAATCCACTCCACACACATTCTCAGTGATCCATCATGCTTCCGTTGGAACTGCACGGGTGAGCCATAGGGCGACTTAGATGGTTGAATTTGTCCAGATTATAGCATTGTCTTCAACTACTTCCTCAAGTCTTCTAACTCTGGAGGATCCATAAGGTATTGGCGCTATAGGTGGTAGTTTCGCACCCAACATCAACTCTATCTGGTGATCAATGCATTGTCAGATTTGCATCCGAAAACGGTCAAGCATCCGAAGCCCTATCCATTGGGGTGGATTCAGAAGAAGGAGAAACTGAATGTAGTTGATCAATGCACTAACAGATTTGCGCTCCACGAGTCGTATATTGACGAGGTCACGTGCGACGTCGTTCCATTGGATGTTTGTCAGATTATATTGGGTAATCCGTACTTATGAGATAGATATGCGATCTACGAGAGGCGGGCTCAGAAGTATACCTTCACTAAGGATGGTGAAAAGTTCATATTTCGTTCAGCATCTCTTCCGAGGGAGACAAGCTTGGGGACGGTGACGTGAGCGAAGAGACTAGTGAATGCAAGCAAGAAGTTTGTCTTGCTGTGCATTAGACTTCCAGAAAAGCCATCAATAAAGGATTGCAATTTAGAGCGAACGGTGACTACGACGAGACGCGGGACGAATGAGTTGTTTCCGATCGGACGTCGAGACCGGATTCCTAGCAAGGCCAGGTAGTGCAGAAAAGATGGAGGAGCTCAAGAGTTTCCTCAGCTGAAGTTCTAACTTGAATGGGATTTCAAGTTCCTAAAGAGGGGACCCATGATACGGGTGTATCTTCTCTTTGGAACTTAGCGATCCTCATGAGAGCTTGAGGATAGATGATTCTCATAATAGCATGAGGATAGGGGTGTAAAACAGTTCAGTGGGACGCACGTGGAAGCGTGGAACGAGACGGCGAGCAGCAGATTTGAAGAATCCAGTTTTTAGCTCGTGAGTCGACTCATACATGAACATGAGTTGACTCATCAGGTTGAGTCGAGTCATGCCTGTCATGAGTCGACTCACGAAATCAAGCCCTGTTAGCAAAAGTCTTTAACCAGTCGACTCATCAGTTATGAGTCGACTCATATGAGGTCATGAGTCGACTCATCTCAGTCATGAGTCGACTCATCGACGGTTTCCTGGTTTGGTTGGGTTTCTGTTCACACGAATTCCTGTTAGTTTTGGGCTTGGTTATTTACCAAATTACCATCCACGTCTGTACACCTATATAAAGGATTGTTTTAGGGTTTCTAAGCAATCAGAGGATCTTAGATAAGAAATCTAAAATCTTAGAGAGAAATTTTAATCTTTGTGTTAGGGTTTAGAGAGGATTGAGAGGTTGTTCTCGATTCTAGTAAGATTGTGAGGGAGAGATTGTAATCTTTTGTTCTTCATAATCTAGAGAAGGTATTTTCCTTCGCCATACTGAATTGTTCTTGTGTTTTAGTTGTCTTCTTCTTAACCCACCTTTTGGTAATTCCTTCGCCATACTGAATTGTTCTTGTGTTTTAGTTGTCTTCTTCTTAACCCACCTTTTGGTAATTCCACGACCAATGGGTGCTCGCACGGCAACTCGTATCAAGTTAGTATCAGAGCGATCAGATCCTATGAAGGGGACATCCTGTGTATGGTCCTGACTCGATCGCAATACAAGAAGCTTGGCGAGATCCTTATTTCATTAGAAGGAGTCCAGGTTTTAAGGAGGAAGAAGATGGCTGAAGGAGACAATTCCACGAGGATTGATGCATTGGAGAAGCAGATCGAGACGATAGGTTCGACTCTCACACAACTCGTCAGTCTTATCCATGGAGGTGGCAAACAAGGTGAATCCTCTTCGAAGAAAACTGCTGAGTCCAATGTGGAAAGAGTAGATTCAGATTCCGACGAGGAGGAGGAGACCGTTAAGGCTGCATTGCATCAAGGGGTAAGAATTCTTATCAGAACCTAAAGATTGACTTCGAGGTGGAGATTCCTGTTTATGATGGGAGTGTTGACGTCGAGAGGCTTGATGACTGGATCGAGCGGATGGAGACGTATTTTACTTTTTATGACTATTCGTTGAAAGAGAAGATTGTGTTCGCGACTTTGAAGCTTTCAGGGCACGTGTTGACGTGGCGGAAATCCTACTGAAAGCAGGAGAAGAAGGCGCTGTCGTGAAACAAGTTCAAGGAGTTACTGAGGAAGCAGTTCTACCCGGTGGGATTTCTTGAAGAGCGTTGGTACAAGTGGTACGGCTTCCGCCAAAGGGTCAATCAAACCGTTCAAGAATACACCACGGAGTTCCAGCAGCATGCGATGGTCCTCAACATTATGACAGAGGAATATTCTGTGTTTATGAAGTATATGGTGGGTTTGAACGATTACATCCGAAAGGAGATGAGGCTATTCACGGTGGAATCAATTGCAGAGGCGAGCGTGAAGGCTATTGCTCTCGAGGGCAAGCAAAAGAAGGGCAACGAGGCTAAGAGAGACTCCAAACAGACATGAGGCGAGTCTAGTGGTTCTCAATCTAAGGAGGAGAAGAAGAAGGGTGATCTAGGGAAGGCAGGGCTGATTTGTAGTCACTGCGAGAAGACAGGGCACACAGCTGATCGGTGCTGGGAGAAGTATCCTCATCTCAAGCCAAGAGGGTTGAAGAAGGAGGAGAAAAAGGCATACATGATAGCTCAAGGTCCGAAAGAAGTCCCGAGAATGATAGAACCCAACAGCAGTCTTAACCTTATGGCGGGGAAGCAGACCACGAAAGAGGACGACGACCCGAGAGAGCAACTCTTTGTTCTTAAGTTGCAAGTAAAGACCAGTTTGGTTGATGCCATTATTGATTCGGACAGTGAGAAGAATTTGATATCTGAGGCATTGGTTCAGAAGCTGGGTCTGAAGATGGTCAAGCATCCGAAGCCCTATCCATTGGGGTGGATTCACAAGGAGGAGAAACTGAGTGTAGTTGATCAATGCACTGTCAGATTTGCGCTCCACGAGTTGTATATTGATGAGGTCACGTGCGACGTCGTTCCATTGGATGTTTGTCAGATTATACTGGGCAATCCGTACTTATGGGATAGATATGCGATCTATGAGAGGTGGGCTCAGAAGTACACCTTCACTAAGGATGGTGAAAAATTTATATTTCATTCGGCATCTCTTCCGAGGGAGACAAGCTTGGGGACGGTGACGCGAGTGAAGAGACTAGTGAATACAAGCAAGAAGTTTGTCTTGCTGTGCATTAGACTTCCAAAAAAGCCATCGATAAAGGATTGCAACTTAGAGCGAACGGTGACTATGACGAGACGCGGGACGAATGAGTTATTTCCGATCGGACGTCGAGATCAAATTCCTAGCAAGGCCAGGTGGTGCAGAAAAGATGGAGAAGCTCGAGAGTTTCCTCAGCTGAAGTTCTAACTTGAATGGAACTTCAAGTTCCTAAAGAAGGGACCCATGATACAGGTGTATCTTCTCTTTGGAACTTAGCGATCCTCATGGGAGCTTGAGGATAGATAATTCTCATAATAGCATGAGATAGGGGTGTAAAACAGTTCAGTGGAACGTAGGTGGAAGCGTGGAACGAGACGACGAGCAGCAGATTCAAAGAATCCAGTTTTCAGCTTGTGAGTCGACTCATACATGAACATGAGTCGACTCATCAGGTTGAGTCGACTCATGCCTGTCATGAGTCGACTCACGAAATCAAGCCATGTTAGCAAAAGTCTCTGGCCAGTCGACTCATCAGTTATGAGTCAACTCATATGAGGTTATGATCGACTCATCTCAGTCATATGTCGACTCATCGACGGTTTCCTGGTTTGGTTGGGTTTCTGTTCACACGAATTCCTGTTGGTTTTGAGCTTGGTTATTTATCAGATTGCCATCCACGTTTGTACACCTATATAAAGGATTGTTTTAGGGTTTCTAAGCAATCAGAGGATCTTAGATAAGAAATCTGAAATCTTAGAGAGAAATTCTAATATTTGTATTAGGGTTTAGAGAGAATTGAGAGGTTATTCTCGATTTTAGTGAGATTGTGAGGGAAAGATTGTAATCTTTTGTTCTTCATAATCTAGAGAAGGTATTTTCCTTCGCCATACTGAACTGTTCTTGTGTTTTAGTTGTCTTTTTCTCAACCCACCTTTTGGTAATTCTGTGACCAAAGGGTGCTCGCACGGCAACTCGTATCAACGGTAACTCGTATCAAGTTAGTATCAGAGCATATCAGATCCTGTGAAGGGGCATCCTGTGTATGGTCCTTACTCGATCACAGTACAAGAAGCTTGGCGAGATCCTTCTTTCATTGGAAGGAGTCCAAAAATTAAGAAAGGAGAAGATGACTGAAGCAGATAATTCAGCAAGACTTGATGCCATGGAGAAGCAGATCGAGATGATTGGGACTACTCTCACCCAACTCGTAAGTCTCTGTAGGCTGTCTAAAAATCAATAGATAGCTGATCCCCATTAAACACCGATGATGGAAGTTACAATCTGACGACTTCCAGAAGGCTATAATTTGAAGACTTTCATGTAGATCGCTGAAGGTTACAATCTGACGACCTTCACGACAACCGATGAGAGCTCTAGTTCAACAGCCTTCACAATCAACATCGAGAGTTACAATCTGACGACTCTTGCATATCAAAGAGCTAAAGTAAAGATTACAAAATGACGATCTTTGCAAAACTTCGATAGAAAGAGACTACAAATCGACGGTCTCTTCAAATCAAACTGTGGAAGTCCTCCTCTCACACCAGCATCAAGACGCATCATGTTCATAGCCACGAACGCAGCTCAACGCATCTCATACCGCAGCTCAACGCAGCTCCAACCGTTGCTTAACGCAGCTCATACCGCAGCTCAACGCAGCTCCAACCGCTGCCACGCAGTTCATGTTCGGCCGCCAATGCAGCTTCCAAATCGCTGTAAACGCAACCTTCAAACGCTGTAAACGCAGGTCACATCCAGCTCCAAACGCAGCTCAGATCCGCTGCCAAACGCAGCTCAGATCCGCTGCCAAACACAGCTCTTAAATCGTACAAACGCAGCTTCCAAATTGCTGTAAACGCAGCTCAGATCCGCTGCCAAACGCAGCTCTTAAATCGCTGCAAATGAGCTTCCAAATTGCTGTAAACGCAGCTCAGATCCGCTGCCAAACGCAGCTCTTAAATCGCTGCAAATGAGCTTCCAAACGCTGCGTCCGAGCTTCCAGATGCTGCGTTCAAGCTTTTAGGCATTGCGTTTGGACACAGAATTCATGCCAGAACGCAAGCCTGCGTTTGACTCGTTCAAACATGAGCTGAACGGTTCCAAAACCGTTTCCCACGATCTGAGGGGATCACAACTCCACTCAGGAGTGATTTAAGGGGCGGTTACATCCCATTAGCCCCACTTAGGAGCGAATTAAGGAGGTGGTTACACCCCTTAATCCCCTATAAATAATTGAAAATCAATTCAGTTGAGGGGGGCGGTCTGTTGAAACTTCTTGGCAGCGAAAAGAGGATCCTTCATCCTTCGGTTGGAGCTTTGGAGATCGGCAACAAGATCTTCTTCATCCTTGGCTTATAACCGACTTTCGGTTAAATCAACTCTTTCATAGAGTTTTAAACTCGTTCAGAGTTCTCCACAACGTCAACTTGCCACACAAGTTCTCCACAACGTCAAATCGTGAGGAGAAGACATCGTTCCAGTGAATCAAGATATTCGGATCGTCAACGGAGAGCAAACTCGACGCAAGCATTCGAAGGAGGCACTCCATCGCTACCGTGAAGAACCCAGTTTTAAACAAAGGGGAGGATTCAGATCAATCCTCTTCTCTTTTGTAATCAGGAAATCCAATTGTAACTGAGATTAAAGGAATACAAATCAATTTTTCTTCGTTTCTTTTACTGCAAAATTTTCCACCAAACAAAAGATGGCGACTCCGCTGGGGACTAGCTTCTCTGACGAAGAAGTGGTGGCGCAATCCGATGTTCATCTCACTGGAACCACGGTTGAAACTCTCGTCATAGAGTTCGATCAAGCCAAGTTTGAGGAGGCCCTCTCCTCCGAATCCCTTAGCCCCAAGGCTATGCGTAAGATCCACAAAGTCTCCAAAGAGACTAAAGATCCAACTGTTGCTCCTATGCCGAAGGAAGACCTCTCCTTTGGGCCAGATTGCTTGGACAGCCCCTCCTCCGATGGAGTGGGCTCAGCTTCAGCCAAACCCGCGCCAAGACGACGGGTATCGGGTCGAAAGATGCCCATGGAGGCGACAAAGGCCTTGAAGCAGGCTAAGAAGAATGCCGCTCGACGCAGGAGGAGATCCCTACGACGAGCACATCTCCGAGAATATCGATCATCAAGTCAACATGAGCTTCGTGTTTGTAAGCCTAAACGCAACCATGTGCTCTGCGTTTCTGCTTCAGAACGCAAGCCTAGGAGCGATATAAGAAGTTCATGGATTCAAAGCATCTCAACCAAATCCATGTTCACCAAGAGCCAGTCCCATCCAATCATGGACTGGGGGTTCCAATTCAAATCTCACGATCAGTGAGTAATTCTTCTCGAGTCTTTGCAACAGATTTGAGAGAGTTCATATCGAGAGAAAGACCGATGCAACAAGTCATTCCTACGGTCGTCTCGGAATATCAATGCTGCTCATATGTGGCCAAACTATTGGTGTTCGATCAATTTACGAATGTTGCTTTGCCCAACCAACGACGATGTTCTCACAGGAAGAAGTCTCCAGAGACCGAATATCCTGAGGTCACTATCAATGTGATCGCCAGAGGGAAAGCCTCAGGTCCTAGTTCCGATGACTCTGAGACAAGTCGTTCGCCGACCGTCAGAGAAATCGCTAACGAGTTTGAAGGGATCTACCAACGCACTCGGACGCGAACAGGAGCCATTCTCCCTGTCAACTATCGGAGGTTAGCCAGAGGAACTAATTCCGATGATGAACACTCAGCCATTGCGGAGTCTCAATCATCAAGTTCTTTCATTGGGCATGAGAGTTTCTTTCATTGGGCATGAGAGTTTCACCCACATGGCAGAACATTCTGAAGATCTTTCAAAGAGGGTTGCTGAGCAAGACGCCATGTTCAAATTACAGCAGAAGACCCTCAATGAACTCCTAGACCTGTTGACTCAACTCGTCGCAGACAAGGCTAAATCTCAGAAGACAGATTCGCCACCTAGGCAAGAATCTTCCCGGAGAGGAAAAACGTCTTCATCCCAACCTCACACAAAGAGAGACTGAGAACGAGCGTAATCTCCATTCTGCCAAAATGGAAGAATTGGAAGCCCGCCTCAATGTCATGGCCAACAGAAGCGAGCTCCAAGACGAGGGAGTTGTCAGACCCTATCCTACCGAATGGGATGCAGCCCCTTATCCTCCAAAATTTGAAGTCCCGACGCTACAAACTTTTGACGGCACGGGATCACAGAACCAACCTATCTATCATTTCAAGTCACAGACTGGGAATGTGATATCAAACAATGCCATACTGGCTCGATTGTTCATTGGCACCCTCAAGGGAGTTACCTTTGAATGGTTCAGGAAACTGCCTGCTCGATGTATCCAAAAGTGGGCGGATCTAGAGAGACTCTTCCTGTCAAGATTCTTTGAAGAGGATACAGAAGTCTCCATCCATACCCTTCTAGCCACTAAGCAAAAGAAGAGGGAGTCCGTCAAAGCCTTCGTTAAAAGGTTTCGAAATATGGCTCTGCGATGTCCAACAGGTATGACACAGTCTACCCTAGTGCAGACCTGTCGACACAATTTGCAAACCGACCTCCTAGCCCGAATAGGGGTTGCAGAATGTCGTTCTTGGAGACAATTAATCTCTCAAGGCGAACATGCTCAAAAGATTATTGTCAGGATCAAAGCTGAAGAACAAAGTAGGCAAGATCAACCTGAGCAATCGGACCAAGCCCAACTATCACCTGAGCAATCGGACCAAGCTCACTCTTCTCAGTCAGAACCGGAAGATACTACGACCACTGAAGCTAATCCTCTTCAATAGGATGGCGGGTCTACCAAAACTATCACGTTAACAGTTACCTCTGATAGTCCTTTTTCTCCAAATTTTCCTACCAATCCTCTTCAATAGGATGGCGGGTCTACCACAACTATCATGTTAATGATCACCTCTGATAGTCCATTTTCTCCAAATTCCCCCACCAATCCTCATCAATAGGATGGCGGGTCCACCAAAACTATCACGTTAACAGTTACCTCTGATAGTCTATTTTCTCCAAATTCCCCCACCAATCCTCCTCAATAGGATGGCGGGTCCACCAAAACTATCACGTTAACCGTCACCTCTGATAGTCCTTTTCCTCCAAATTCCCCCACCAATCCTCTTCAAGTAGGATGGCAGGTCCACAAAACTATCACGTTAATAATCACCTCTGATAGCTCATTCCCTCCAAATTCTCTTGCCAATCCTCTTCAATAGGATGGCGTCCAACAATTATCAAGTTAACAAGATACCTCTGATAGTCCTTTCCTCCAAATTCTCCCACCAATCCTCTTCAAGTAGGATGGCGGGTCCACCAAAACTATCACGTTAACCGTCACCTCTGATAGTCATTTTCCTTCAAATTCCCCCACCAATCCTCTTCAAGTAGGATGACGGGTCCACAAAACTATCACGTTAACAGTTACCTCTGATAGTCAAACTCATCAGATAATGGCCTACTAGGTGATGTGCCTCTATTCCGACTTCATGGATAGTGCCCCACTAGGTGATGTGCCTTGTCTATTTCTTTTTATTCCCCTGCTAAGTCTTAATCAAGACTGGGGGTTGGTTACTTGAAATCTACTGGATTAAGAGTAACGAATCTTTCACATCGTCAAGTTAACATTACACTTCTGATGATCATCACCCCACGGAGTATGAATTCAGTTTGTATCACTCCTAACTTGTCACGTTAACAATACACCTCTGACAATCAACTTATCAATCCTCTTCAATAGGATGATAGGTCCTCAAAATTGCTCAAATCGCAATCTTCCCCAGCAAGACACTAAGTCTTTAAAATCTTAGCATCAAAATTTATCGCTTTTGATGATAAACTCACTTAGCAATTCTCCCCAGCGAGACGCTAGTCCCCAAATTCTTGTTCAAATCACAAGTACACAAATCCTGTCATGTTAACACCATACCTCTGACAATCCACTTATCAATCCTCGTCAATAGGATGATAAGTCCACAAAGTTGCTCTCATCGCAACATAAATTTCCGTCATGTTAATATCACACCTCTGACAAAATCAACTTATCAATCCTCTTCAATAGGATGATAAGTCCTCAAAGTTGCTCTGATCGCAACACTTCCAACTTATCGACTCTCCTCAATAGAGCGATAGGTCCTCAAAGTTGCCCTGATCGCAACATCTTCCTGTCACGTTAATATCACACCTCTGACGACATAATCAACTTATCAATCCTCTTCAATAGGATGATAGGTCCTCAAAGTTGCCCTGATCGCAACATCTTCCTGTCATGTTAATATCACACCTCTGACGACAAAATCTACTTATCGACTCTCCCCAATAGAGCGATAGGTCCTCAAAATTGCCCCGATCGTAATATTCTTCCTGTCACGTTAATATCACACCTCTGACAAAATCCACTTATCGACTCTCCCCAATAGAGCGATAGGTCTTCAAAATTGCCCCGTTCGCAATATTCTTCTTGTCACGTTAATATCACACCTCTGACAAAATCAACTTATCGACTCTCGTCAACAGAGCGATAGGTCCTCAAAGTTGCTCCGATCGTAACACTTTCCACTTATCGACTCTCGTCAACAGAGCGATAGGTCTATAAAATACTGTTAGGTTAACATCACACCTCTAACAGTCAACCCCCCCAATGAACTTGTTAATCCTTTTTCAACAAGAATAGCAAGTTGTCATTATAAAATCCCCAACGGATTAATTATTTTCTGGAATTATCCTAGTGATAATAAAGAAAATTTCTGAATTTCACTCTAAGTGAAAATTCATGCCAAGTTAATATTACACCTCTGGCGCTTCCAACTTTCTTTCGGTGTTTCAAGCCACATAGGAAGAAACGACACCAAAAATCCATACCTTCACGCATGAGGGACTTTATCTCGATCCCTAATTAGAGACAAGTCTACGCCTAACACGCGTTGCCGGTTAATCTTTCACCGTGAAAAAGACACCAGGATTCATGCCTGGGGGGAATCTATCTCGACCCCTAATTAGAGATAAGTCTGCATCTAACACATGCTGCCGGGTAGCCCATTCTCATAATAATGGCAAAGCCTACGTATTCAATATCGTAGCAGGTTGTTATTAATAACGCCAAAATCCATGTTTTACACGCATGGGGGACTTTATCTCGATCCCTAATTAGAGATAAGCCTACGCCTAATACGCGTTGCCGGTTAGTCTTTTTCCGTAAAAATGATAAAGTCTATGTATTCAAAATCTTAGCATCAAGTCTAAGAGAATTCATTCTCTTAGCATAACGGTATATGTGGAACGGACTTAGACAATCCACATGCTAGCCCGACTCAAACGGTAGTCGGTAAAGGCTTATCAAATCCGTTGATGGCTGAGGGTTTGCCAAAAATCCTATGCACGTTTGCAGGTCCATCAGCTTAATGGATGTGAGCCGAGACTTAAAACAGATGAGCCAAAGACAAGTCTCAAAGACTTAGTCAAAAATGCACGGAAGCCACTTCCATGTCTCAAGCCTTCGAAGCAAGTGCAGAGAACAAATCCTTTACCACAAGGAATCAACAGCTCCAAGATCAGAGTTGAGATCCAAAGTATTCCGAAAATTCATCCCAGTCAACCATGAACTTTCGAAAACTTTGGAGGGGGTTCTGTAGGCTGTCTAAAAATCAATAGATAGCTGATCCCCATTAAACACCGATGATGGAAGTTACAATCTGACGACTTCCAGAAGGCTACAATTTGAAGACTTTCACGTAGATCGCTGAAAGTTACAATCTGACGACCTTCACGACAACCGATGAGAGCTCTAGTTTAACAGCCTTCACAATCAACATCGAGAGTTACAATCTGACGACTCTTGCATATCAAAGAGCTAAAGTAAAGATTACAAAATGACGATCTTTGCAAAACTTCGATAGAAAGAGACTACAAATCGACAGTTTCTTCAAATCAAGACGTGGAAGTCCTCCCCGCGTACCAGCATCAAGATGCACCGCGTTCATAGCCACGAACGCAGCTCAAATGCAGCTCCAAAAGTTGCAAACGCAGCTCAGATTCGGCCGCCAACGCAGCTCATGTTCGGCCGCAAACGCAGCTCCAAAAGCTGCAAACGAAGTTCATGTTCGGCCATCAACGTAGCTTCCAAATCGCTGTAAACACAGCCTTCAAACGCTGTAAACGCAGGTCACATCCAGCTCCAAACGCAGCTCAGATCCGCTGCCAAACGCAGCTCAGATCCGCTGCCAAACGTAGCTCTTAAATTATACAAACGCAACTTCCAAATTGCTGTAAACGCAGCTCAGATCCGCTGCCAAACGCAGCTCTTAAATCGCTGCAAATGAGCTTCCAAACGCTGCGTCCGAGCTTCCAGATGCTGCGTTCAAGCTTTTAGGCATTGCGTTTGGACACAGAATTCATGCCAGAACGCAAGCCTGCGTTTGACTCGTTCAAACATGAGCTGAACGGTTCCAAAACCGTTTCCCACGATCTGAGGGGATCACAACTCCACTCAGGAGTGATTTAAGGGGCGGTTACATCCCATTAGCCCCACTTAGGAGCGAATTAAGGAGGTGGTTACACCCCTTAATCCCCTATAAATAACAACAAACTCAACAGAGTTAAGGATCGGATTTTTGATAATCAGATCGAGGAGTTGGATCGGTTGGAGCTTTTGAGATCGGCAACAAGATCTATCGCTACCGTGAAGAACCCAGTTTTAAACAAAGGGGAGGATTCAGATCAATCCTCTTCTCTTTTGTAATCAGGAAATCCAATTGTAACTGAGATTAAAGGAATACAAATCAATTTTCCTTCGTTTTTTTACTGCAAAATTTTCCACCAAACAGTCTCATTAACAGAGGGGACAAAAAGGAGGAATCTACTTCGAAGTGGAAGAAGAAATTCGTCGAGTCCGATGAAGAGAGCGAGAGATTTGTTGTAGAGGGGGAGACCGAGATTGTTAAGACCGCTGGACATCAATGGGGTAAGAATAATTACCAGAATTTGAAGATTGACTTCAAGGTTGAGATTCCTGTTTATGATGGGAGTATCAATATGGAGAAGCTAGATGATTGGATCGAGCGTATGGAGATGTACTTCACTCTCTACGGATATTCATCCAAGGAGAAGATAGTGTTCATGACTTTGAAGCTTTCGGGACACGCGTTGACGTGGAGAAATTCCTATTGCAAACAGGAGAAGAAAGCGGTGTCGTGGAACAAGTTCAAGGAGCTACTTAGGAAACAGTTCTTTGCAAACAGGAGAAGAAAGCGGTGTCGTGGAACAAGTTCAAGGAGCTACTTAGGAAACAGTTCTATCCAGTGGGGTTCCTTGAGGAGCGTGGAACAAGTTCAAGGAGCTACTTAGGAAACAGTTCTATCCAGTGGGGTTCCTTGAGGAGCGTTGGTACAAGTGGTATAGCTTGCGCCAATAGTATAATTAGACCATTCAAGAGTACACGACAGAGTTCCAACAGCAGGCGATGGTTCTAAACATCGTAACAGACAAATACCCCATCTTTATGAAGTACATGGCGGGTCTGAATGATTACATCCGGAAGGACATGAAGCTGTTCTCGGTCGAAACCATCGCAGAGGCGAGCGTGAAGGCCATTGCCATTGAGGGCAGACAGAAGAAGGGCAACAAGATGAAGGGAGACTCCAAACCATCGGGGAGCAAGCCGGGTGGCTCTCAACCCAAGGACGAGAAAAAGAAGGGTGACTCGGGGAAGGCAGGATTGACATGCAATCACTGCAAACAGACAGGGCACGTGGCTGATCGTTGCTAGGATAAGTATCCTCATCTGAAGCCAAAAGGGTTGAAGAAGAAGGAGGAGAAGAAGGCGTACGTGATAGCACAAGGTCGTAAGGAGGTTCCCGCGATGACTGAACCGAATAGCAGTCTCAACCTTATGGCAGGAAAGCAGGCCATTAAAGAAGACAACGACCCGAGGGAGCAGCTCTTTGTTCTGAAGTTGCAGGTTAAGACTAGTTTGGTGGATGCTATTGTAGATACAGGAAGCCAGAAGAGTTTGATATCTGAGGTATTAGTACAGAAGCTGGGATTGAAGACGGTGAAGCATCCGAAGCCCTATCCATTAGGGTGGATTCAGAAGGAGGTGGGATTGAATGTGGTGAACCAGTGTATGTTCATGTTTGCACTCCATGAGTCGTATATTGATAAGGTCACATGCGACGTGGTTCCGTTGGATGTTTGCCAAGTTATTTTGGGCAGTCCTTACTTATGGGATAGATACGCGGTATATGATCGGCGGACCCAAAAGTTTACATTCACCAAGGATGACGAGCAATTCATTTTTCGTTCGGCATCTCTTCCACAGGAGACGAGCTTGGTGACGGTGACTCAGGCTAAGAGGTTGGTGAATGCGGGCAGGAAGTCCGTTTTGTTGTTCATTCGGCCTTATGAAGAGCAGCTGAGTAGGATATGCTTGTCCACCCTGAGCAAGCTTCAGGAGGGAGATCTTGACAGGTTGAAGGCCAAGTATGCAGACTTATTTTCGGAGATCACGGGACTACCACCACGTCGAGGTGTAGAGCATGAGATTATGTTGACCGGTGAGAGTTCCTTGCCAAACATAGGCCTATACCGCACATCAGTATAGGAGTCCGAGGAGATCAAGAAGCAGGTTCAGGAGCTCTTGAAGACGGGAGTGATTGTGCCGAGTTGTTCGCCTTGCGGGTCACCAGTGTTGTTGGTGCCCAAAAAAGATGGAGGCTGGCGCATGTGTGTGGATTACCGGGCTCTCAACAAGATAACCATAAAGAATCGCTACCCATTACATCGAGTGGTTGGTGATGCCATTTGGATTGTGCAATGCTCCAGCTACCTTTATGAGACTTATGAACGATTTGTTACGACCTTTTATAGAAGATTTTGTGATAGTTTACCTTGATGACATCTTGGTGTACAACAGGACCTGGGAGGAGCATCTTGTTCATGTTGAGGAGGTGTTCGAAGTGTTGCAGGACGGACAGCTAAAGCTCAACGGGAAGAAGTGTGAGTTTGGGAAGGATGAGTGGGTGTATCTCGGCTTCATCGTAGGGAAGGGACAGAGGAGGATAGATCCGGACAAGGTGGCGGTGATCACGAAGTGACCGACGTCGAAGACAGTGACTGAGATGAGAAGCTTCATGGGGGCTTGTCAGTATTTGCGCAAGTTCATTCTGTTAGACCCTAGAGGGGGGTGATTAGGGTCTATTGCTAATCTAATCCGATTTTATGCCAATTAAAACTAATTAATAAGTTATCCTAGCAAGTATGAAATACAACAATATATATGAGCTAGGATAAGCAATATGAACAAATAAAATATATCCTATGTGATAAAAATATATGCAAGGATATATAAACTAACACAAGGGTAAACAAAATGAAACAAGATAGTGGATGATATAAATAATGAGACAATGGCGAAATGAGTAATGAGCACAAATAAGAATAAACGCCAAAGCACACTCAAACACAATCAAATGATCATGGAGTTCGGACCTTATGTCCTAAGTCTCCGCTCCCCACTCCCGGGGAGAAATCCACTATCACGACCGGGTTTTCTACGTTCACCCGAATAATGTTTACACCTCACAATGTCGGTTTTTAACGCTCACCGATCAACATAACACTCACACTCACACTCACAATGTCGGTTTTCAATGCTCACCGATCAACGTTCACTCCTCACACTCGGTTTTCTAGCTCACCGAAAACTTTACAATCTCATAATGTAACAAACAATAAATTTGTTCTCTACAATAGATGAGAACACAATGAAAACTCACACTCAATTGTTACAACTCTCACCAACCCAAATATACTATGTATGATAAATACAATAAGCTGTGTGGGTGTGTGTAACAATGAGAATAAATAAAACTTAACTCAAGAAGAACTAGCAATAAGATTGATATGAAATACAATAGTAAAAATGCTAGGAAATAGAGTTAAGGAAACTTCTCTATAAACACAAAGAGAGGATGATGAAATATTGAAGATGAACTCTTCAACAACTGATGTAAGCTCCTCTTTATAAAACCGCAAACTTAAAACAAACTAACCAAGCTTAAACCCTTATTAAACTTTTGTTTTAAAAACTTCTTGGTTGGTTTGAGAACTGAGATCAATGGGGTATTTATAGCCTCCCAAAATCTCAGCCAAAACCCCTAAACAAAAGACCAAAAAGCCCCAAATAACGGCTGCAGAAAATAGCCATTGGGAAAATCTGATACTACAGAAAAACAGTTTTTAAAAGCTGATTTTTGAGACTTTGGAAAATTGTTAAAAATAACAAATGAAGTCCAAAAATAATGAAACTTTGGGAAATATATATAAACATGTAAATGAACATATTACAAAAAGAATTTTCCAAATTGTATTTACCATTTGTGAAAAATAATCATTTTACAAAATAGTCCAAAACATAAAAATGTGAACATATGAGTTTTGACATTTTAGCTTAACCATGGTTTAAAACAGTACAAAATAATTTTGTAGACTTAAAGAAAGATATAAACTATTGTTATGAAGTCTATAAACAATGAATGTAGTATTTTATAAAAATAAACATATAATGCACTAAAACATGATTTCATTGAACTAAATAAAATTAATATTGATGAAATCATATATATGCATATAAGTATGAAACAAAAAATATGTTTTCTAATTATATTAAATTGTTTCATATTAAAACTTGAAAACTATCAAACCAAAACATATATGTATATATATAACTATATATATACAAAACCAAAACGTGTATGTGTGTATATGATTGAGCTTAAAGTACTAACACACATAATATAAACTCCTAAACTAAATTACCCAAGCTTGATGAAGGTCTTCATTGTAGCTCAACTTGGTAAACTTGCGGATGAAGCTTGAACTTGGATCTTCAACTTGAAATGCATAGGCTTCACTCCACAATTCCGCCAACCTCCATTGGATATGATCGTGAATGCACAATTCCATCCATCCTCCAACATATTGTTTGTCTAGAATAAATACGAAAACACAAACACTAAACAAACAACATTAGTTGTAAATTATTTATTAAACATCATCAAAATAAGAAGGCCAACAATCTCCCCCTTTTTGATGATGGCAAACAATTTACGAAAATGATATATGCATGAAAGGAAATGAATATATAATTTATAATTCACATGCATATAAACAAGGAAATGTATACTCATAATATTTCTCCCCCTTTGACAACATCAAAAAGGGGACAAAGGGATGAAGAGAGCGAAAGCTCCCCCTATCAATATGCATGTGTGAGTATAACACATAGAAAGATATAAGGATTGCTCCCCCTATCAAAATGCCTTATGCAATAAGATCAAGGCACACATATGTGAGCAAGCATACATAAATATGCTAAATATCACTCACATACAAAAAGATAATGAGAACACATAAATATGTCAATATGAAAATAGTGTCTCATTAACACAAAAAATATAAAAACCAAGATAATGAGAACACATAAATATGTCAATATGAAAATAGTGTCTCATTAACACAAAAAATATAAAAACCATATAAAAGAATAGAATTTATGAAAACAAAAGAAGAGGAACATGAGAATCATGCAAAAAGTTTTCTAATGAAAAACAAATCAACCAATAAAATCATAAATCAAAGTTTAAATCCAAAAACGTAAAATTAAATCATCATTGATTCAAAAATCAAGAGAGACAACTATATCTAGCTCTTGAGCTAGTATCAACCCATATAAATATTTTAGCATCCAGTAAACAAGATTTGGGAATAAACACTCAATAAACCCGGAGGGTATATAGCTACGAACCTCTCATTTAAAATCAAAACTAATAATCATGAAAACAAAAAATTTGATCAAAGAAAAATTGTTTTCATAACCAAAAGATTTTAAAACATAATTTTCAAAACCAAGAAAAGGAAAAAGTAAAAGTACTAAAATTCTTGGTTTAAAAATTATTTTGTCACCCAAGAATTCTTGGTGCCGGATTGGTTAGGGACATGATCCCTATCATTCAAGCTTAAAACCCTAGGGTTATGAACCCTCTTGGGCATATGTGATGCACGGGATCGGTCATAGCAATAATCACTCAAATGACCCTTCCGATTATAATATGTATAATGGAAAGAAAGCATTTGCTTATGTTGACCATTAAAAGGTGCAAGTGGAACATTTACAAACAAAGGTAAATTATTTGAGGCTTTTTGCAAATGTGAAACATTATCAAAACAAAACTTTCCTAAGTGGCCAAATCTACCACAAACATTGCATTTATAAACATGTGGTCTACTAGAAACATTTGGCAAATGAAATTTATTTTTCAAATCAAAACAATATTCGGCCAAATGACCAAAACGACCACAATAATCACATGAATACACATTAGCATGCTTATGATGAACTTTAGGTGCATGTAAATGTGTGTGTGATGAAGAAGCCTTATGAGATGCACAAGGAGCATTAATATTAATCGTTGTAGGTTTATGTGCATCATAGCAAAATTTAGCAATATGGCCTTTTCGGCCGTAATTTGAACACTTGTAAATTTTGCTATACATGTGTGCATGATGTATGGGATGTCTAGATGTAGTAGCATGAGACTTAACACACATGTTCATAAGTTTCTTACGATTATCCATGCATGTAACAAGAGTTGAGTCTAAAGATAAAATGCGGTTTTTAACAAGATTCAACTCATCATTATTAGACACATATGCATTTTTAATAGAAGTAGAACATAAGTAGTCATTTATGAAAGAAGCAGTATCATTTTGTATGTTCTTTACTTCTAACATGACATTATTTTTGTCATGAGTCAAGTTAGCAATATTTAATTTTAAATTATTATTTTCCAAATTTAACATATCATTGTTTTCTTGAAGAGCAATACTTTCTTGAGAAATGATATCAAATTTGGAAGCTAACTTCTCATGATCGGATTTTAAATCTTCATGCTTGCTTTGCAAATCAATAAAATTTTATGCAATATGTTATAGGCATGTAATAATTTTTCACTAGCACAAGCAAGTTCATCACTAGATAAATCATTAGTGGTTTCGAATTCGCAAACCTCACTAGGGCTATCGCCTAGTGGCCGTGTGCATGATGCTCCGTATGAACTTGAAGCGGGATCCTCCAAAGCTTGTCGGATCGTCTCCAAGTCCCCTTGATGTGCTTCAATAAATTTCCATAAGGTGTAAGCACCATCAAAATGAACAAACTTGTTAGAGAGAGATGAGTTAAAAGCATTTAGCAAATATTCTAACAAAATATTGTTCATAGTAATCATTCTATGATCATCTTTACTCCACTTGGATTTCTCCAAAGTGGGTACATCATCTTTACTCCACTTGGATTTCTCCAAAGTGGGTACAATATAAGCACAATCTATAATTTCTCATAAATCAAAGTGTTTAGATTGAACAAAAAGTTTAAATCTAACACACAATTGGGCATAGGAAAAATTATCTAATCTAGGAACAATATTGATGGCATAACCTAAACAAGGTGCACCATGCATATCCATAATGTATATATATGCAAGCAATGTAAAAAATCAAAAATTAGATTAGCACAAAAAGATAACCTGGATCTTTAACTCAAGGCGATTAGACCTTAAATCAAAGAGCACCAAGCTCTGATACCAATTGTTAGACCCTAGAGGAGGGGAGGAGGGATGATTAGGGTCTATTGCTAATCTAATCCGATTTTATATCAATTAAAACTAATTAATAAGTTATTCTAGCAAGTATGAAATACAACAATATATATGAGCTAGGATAAGAAATATGAACAAATGAAATATATCCTATATGATAAAAATATATGCAAGGATATATAAACTAACACAAGGGTAAACAAAATGAAACAAGATAGTGGATGATATAAATAATGAGACAATGGCGAAATGAGCAATGAGCACAAATAAGAATAAACGCCAAAGCACACTCAAACACAATCAAATGATCACGGAGTTCGGACCTTCCGTTCTACGTCTCCGCTCCCCACTCCCGGGGAGAAATCTACTATCACGACCGGGTTTTCTACGTTCACCCGAATAACGTTTACACCTTACAATGTCGGTTTTCAATGCTCACCGATCAACGTAACACTCACACTCACAATGTCGGTTTTCAACGCTCACCGATCAACGTTCACTCCTCACACTCGGTTTTCTAGCTCACCGAAAACTTTACAATCTCACAATGTAATAAATAATAAATTTGTTCTCTATAATAGATGAGAACACAATGAAAGCTCACACTCAATTGTTACAACTCTCACCAACCCAAATATACTATGTATGAAAATACGATAAGCTCGTGTGAGTGTGTCTAACAATGAGAATAAATAAAACTTAACTCAAGAAGAACTAACAATAAGATTGATATGAAATACAATAGTAAAAATGCTAGGAAATAGAGTTAAGGAAACTTCTCTATAAACACAAAGAGAGGATGATGAAATATTGAAGATGAACTCTTTAACAACTGATGTAAACTCCTCTTTGTAAAACCCCAAACTTAAAACAAACTAACCAAGCTTAAACCCTTATTAAACTTTTATTTTAAAACTTCTTGGTTGGTTTGAGAACTAAGATCAATGGGGTATTTATAGCCTCCCAAAATCTCAGCCAAAACCCCAAAGGAAAAGACCAAAAAACCCAAGAATCAAAAATCTGATTCTGTACCAAAACTAGGGTGGTCGACCGCGAGCAACTAAATATCAAAGGTAGGGCTCTGGACAATTGACGGTCGACCGTGTCGGTCGATCGCGAAACTCTCTGGACAACGTACGGTCGACCGCTACGGTCGATCGCGAGCCATAAAAGAACATAGAGAGTTTCTTGACTCTCGACGGTCGATCGTGGCGGTCGACCGCAAACTGTCACAATGAAAAAAACTATTTTTGAGACTTTTATAAATATGTTAAAAATAACAAATGAAGTCCAAAAATAATGAAACTTTGAGAAATGTATATAAATATGTAAATGAACATATTACAAAAAGAATTTTCCAAATTGCATTTCTCATTTGTGAAAAATCATTATTTTGCAAAATAGTCCAAAACATGAAAATGTGAACATATTAGTTTTGACATTTTAGCTTAACCATGGTTTGAAACAATACAAAATGATTTTGTAGACTTAAAGAAAATATAAACCATTGTTATGAAGTCTATAAACAATGAATGTAGTATTTTATCAAAATACACATATAATGCACTAAAACGTGATTTCATTGAACTAAATAAAATTGATATTGATGAAATCATATATATGCATATAAGTATGAAACAAAAAATATGTTTTCTAATTATATTAAATTGTTTTATATTAAAACTTGAAAACTATCAAACCAAAACATATATGTATATATATAACTATATATATACAAAACCAAAACATGTATGTGTGTATATGATTGAGCTTAAAGTACTAACACACATAATATAAACTCCTAAACTAAATTACCCAAGCTTGATGAAGGTCTTCATTGTAGCTCAACTTGGTAAACTTGCGGATGAAGCTTGAACTTGGATCTTCAACTTGAAATGCATAGGCTTCACTCCACAATTCCGCCAACCTCCATTGGATATGATCGTGAATGCGCAATTCCATCCATTCTCTAACATATTGTTTACCTAGAATAAATACAAAAACATAAACACTAGACAAACAACATTAGTTATAAATTGTTTATTAAACATCATCAAAACAAGAAGGACAACACATTCGACATTTTTCGACTTATGCGGCACCGTTACATGGCCTCACAAAGGCTAAAGTTCACTTCGAGTGGGGGAGGACGCATGAGGAGGCTTTTCAGTTGCTAAAGAGGAAGATCTCGGAAGCACCGGTGTTGGCCTTGCCGAATTTGCAGCGGACTTTTGAGGTGGAGACCAACACGTCTAGTTATGCGATGGGCGCGGTGTTAATTCAGGATGGGAAGCCGGTGGAATACCATTCTGAGATGTTTTTAGGTGCCATTACGAACTACCCAACCTACGACAAGGAGTTCTATGCACTATATCAAGCAATTAAGCATTGGAGGGTGTACTTGTTGGGGAAGGAGGTGGTTGTGCACTTGGATCACAAGCCGTTGGAGTTCTTACATACCCAGACAAAGCTACAGCATGCCCGACACATGAAGTGGATGTCTTATTTGATGGCTTTCAACATTATTATTAAGTACAAGAAGGGGGCGATGAACAAGTTGGCCGATATGTTATCTCGTCCGCCGGTAAGGTCTTTATTGGCGGCGACGCGCATTCAGCCCTTGGTTCCGTTAGAGTATGTACAGCTGTATGCATCCAGTAGAGACTTCGGTAGTGTGTTCGAGCAGGCGAAGGCTGGTCAAAGGGGGGAGTATACACTTGGAGAGGATGGCTTGTTGTATCGTGGGACATCACTATGCATTCCGGAGGATGGTGATAGGTTGCAGTGGATTCGGGAAGCACATACCTCACATGTGCAAGGGCATTTTGGGATTCAGAAGACGCTTCTCAATCTACGACGACATGTGTTTTGGCCACGGATGCTTGATGATGTGACCAAGTATGTTGGAGGGTGTAAGTTATGCTGTATTTCGAAGCCTTCTAACAGGAAGATGAGATTGTACCTACCATTACCGGTTCCTTCCAGGCTGTGGAAGAGCATTTCTATGGATTTTTCTAGGAGGGTTGCTGACTACAAAGCGCGGAGATGACTTTATTCGTTATGGTGGACTGGTTCAGCAAGATGGTGATCTTGATTCCTTGTAAGAAGACCGTGACAGGAGCGGGTGCAACGCAGTTGTTCTTTGAGCATGTGTGGAAGCACTTTGGGTTGCCGAGTTCAATTATTTTGGATCGGGACAGCTGGTTTCTCGGACATTTTTGGGATTCTTTGTGGAGTTTGATGGACACTAAACTGAAGAAGAGCACGACCTTTCATCCACAAACAGACGGGCAAATGGAGGTAGTTAACCGGACTATGGTGCACATATTGCGGGGGTTTAATTCCAGGCATCCTAAGACTTGGGATGAGAGTTTATCATATTTGCAATTTGCTTTTAATCGGGCGATTCATGGATCTTCGGGAAGGTCACCGTTTGAGACGTGTTATGGATTCTTACCACCAAGTCCATTCGATCTAGTATTTTCATGTGAAGTTACTATTGACGGCAAAGAGGGGAGCGAAAGACAACGTGCTCAGTGATTTCTAGAGAAGATTGCAAATATTCATGTCGTGGTTGAAGCTCAATTGAAAAAATCACAAGCTAAGTACAAGGCGAAGCATGATAAACATCGGGTTCCTTGTAACTTTGGCAAAGGCAATATGGTATGTCTAAAATTGAGTAAGGAGAGGCTAAAAGGAGAGAGGAAGAAGTTGAAGCCTATTCGTTATGGTCCGTTTCAGATTCTCGATCAAATTGGCGATAACGCTTTCAGATTAGATTTGCCGCCTTACTTAGACATGTATTTGGTGATTAATGCCGAGTATTTAAAGTTGTTTGAGCCTCCATTGTTGGATAATGAAGGTGACGATACGATGATCTTACCGCATGTTGAAGACTTGTGGTTTGATAGAGAGGAGCCGCTAAAAGAAGATTGTATTTTGGAGTGGAAGACGACCACGACGAGGCGGGGGACGAAGGAGTCGTTTCTCATTAGACGTCAAGGTCAGGTTCCTAGCAAGGCTAAGTGGTTCAATAGAGAAGGAGGGGTTCGCGAGTTCCCTCAGCTAAAGTTCTAACTTGAACGAGACTTCAAGTTCCTAAAGGGGGACCCATGATACGGGTGTATCTTCTCTTCAGGAACTTAGCGATCCTCATCAGAAGTGTGAGGATAGATGATTCTCATGGTATCTTGAGAATGGAAACATGGAAGAAGTCGTCGGGGGTGGCAACGTCGAAGACTGCAGGAACGAACAGAAGAAGGCTGCTGGTGCTTCTGCGGGCGACCGCCACGGGCGACCGCGAACGGGCACGAAGCTGTAGGAACGAACTGAAGGCGGTCGCCCGCCGCGGTCGACCGTGACGCGGTTTTGGGCCTGGACCCAGTTTCCTACACTGTTTAGGATTTCTATTTGATATAAATAGAAACACGACTTTCCTAGGGAAAGGAACCAGATTGTAATCAGAAAAGAAATTAGGGAGGTTGTTCCTTGATCTAGAGAGATTGTGAGAGAGAGATTTGTAATCTATTAATTCTCATAATCTAGAGAATCTATTTTCCTTCGCCCAAATCAACTTTTTTGTGTGTTCTTCAGTTATTTTCTTCGCAACCCACTCTTGATAATTCCGCGATCAAGGGTGCTCGTACGGCGACTCGTATCAGATGTGGATCGTCACAAAAGTAGCATCCCTTGGGCTTGATGTCCTTCTTGTCCTTGGAAAAACACTTTGACTTACAAGACTTCTCCTACCCGTTCTTACTATACACCTTGGAACTCTTCTCTTAGGCTCCGCCACCTTTACCCTTGTAATCTTTCTTAGATTTTGATGGGTTGACCTTCTTCTTAAATTCAAATAAGGACTCGACAATAGTCACAGCTTCTGCGAAGGTCTTAAGTCGACGACCTCGCACTTCTTGTTGTGCCCACGGCTGAAGTCCCTTGATAAGATCATACATATGATCATAGTCTAGTTTGCCATGCACCTTGAGTTTTAGGGAAACATACTCCTTCACATAGTCATGGATAGCTTTCGTATGCTTTACTATTTGCAGCTTGTCTAGTGCATCCCAATCTGCCTCCTCGGGGGTAGAATTGGGCATAAACTGCTTCTTTGAACTCTATCCAACTTGGTAACCCTTGACCCGCCTCTTGATACTCTTGGTGCTTCATGCACCACCATAGAGCAACATCCTTCTTGAAGTAGAGTGTAGTGGTCTTCACTCGGCTAGAATCCTCATTCAAGCCTACCGCCTCAAAGTATTGCTCTACTTGCCAAAAGAAGTTGTCCACTTCCTTAGCCTCACATTTTTCGGCATAGTTCTGAGGTTTTGGCACCTCCACCTTAGGCAAGTCTTTTACAACCACGCCATTGGCTATCGCCTCACGATATAGAGCCGACCTTTCTTAAGTTAGGCAAGGACTTGGTCATATCTAGACAATGTCTCTTCATGTTGCTTCAACACTCCCTTTGTCCAATCCACCAAGGCCTCCTTCTTAGCAGCCATCTCATAAGCCATCCTCCCAATCGACTCTACCCGAGTTTGGAGATTGAAGAGCGCCTCATGTAGGCCCACCACGCCTAGATCCTCTTCCTCATCATCCCCTCCAACACCTCGAGCCTTTCTTTAAAGTCAGCAAGGAACTCCTCCACCTTAGAGAGATGACCCTCGAAGCTAGATACAAGATCACAAGACCTTCCCTTCTTGGGATGGGTGAAGGGAGATAGGTAAGGGGAGGAATGATAGCCTCCTCCCCACCATGAATGGAGACATTGTTGTCCATGCCAGAAGTCGACATGATTCCCTCAATAGTAACCCACACGACTTACTCACAACAAGGCTTTGATACCACTTGTCACAGACTTGGCCATTTCTAAGCTCACCGTGTAGTACTTAGAAAGTCTCTCACTAATAACTTACTAAGTCCAGCCTCTCCATCACTCGCTGATAAGAAATAAATAAAATCTAAGTTGTAAGTGCACAACTATCAAGTTATTATATAAAAGATGTTGATTCCTTGAGGAAGGTGTTTTAGGAAAAAAATAAAATTTATTTCTAAATTGTGGGTGGACAATTAAGAGTGATAACGTGGTTGTGGAGAGATATGAGGAAAGTGTGATTATATACCAATAAAACAAAACTAGATCAAGAGGGGAGAAAGATAGATGAAGAAATTAGAGAAAAATAAAATCAAGAAATAAATAAAGAGAAATCAAGAATAAAGAGGAAAATCATAAGTAAATGATGGAGAAAATCAATTAGAAAATGAGGAATCTAGAATTGAATCCACTAGTCAATTTCAGTTAGGATTTATGAACAATTCTCTTTTTATCATAATTTACTTTAGATTTATTAAGTATAGGCTATCAAACCACTTAAGGAAATTATAACCTATTAAATTATTATCCAAGTAAAATTAGCATTCATGAAAAAAATAATAAGTAGATATTAATTCTAGAATTGATAAGCATAACCTATCAAATCACTCAAAATAAATACAGATTATTAAATTCTTCTTCTACCAATTAGTTCTCTAGTTGATTATCTTAAACATAATCATCTTAACCACACGAGAGTAATTTACAAATCATAAGAGAAAGCAAACTAGTTTCATACAATTCTAGAATTTCTACAAGATTTTAGTTCCACATTTTAGAAATTACAAACAAAGAAATAAAATCCGGAGTATATAGAATAAAAGAAAGAGAAATGAAAATAAAAACTAACTACAAAGAGAAAAATAAGAATAAAGAAATAAAGATATAAACTATGAACATAAAAATAAATCTAAAATACAAAAATAAAAGATCATAAAAGAAAATCTAAACTATGCAATGAAATAAATATATATTACAAAATAAAAATAGAAGAAAATAATGAAAGAACATGAAAATAAATCTACTTTATAAGACATCAAAATAAATCTAATCTACTAAAAAAATAAAATACTAAAACATGAATATCTAAAATAAGAAAATAAAAAAGAGAATTTTACATTGCAAGAGAGTTCTAGCCCCTTAAAGACAAATCTTCATCTCCATCTTCATCTTCATCTTCATCAACCAATAAAGAGAAGAAGAGAAAAACATGAAGAGGTAGAATTTTTTTATTAATTACAAATAAAGTTTACAATTTTGAAAGGTCTTCTCAATTAAAAGTAACTCTCCTCTCTAAATAGAGTTTTTTACAAAAAATTTCACACACAAACCTCTCATCCTCTACTTTATAGCCTACAACAAGCAACAAGAGCAATTAGATTTTACTTGGGCTCCAAGGATTAAATTTTAGCCATAAAACATATCAGTTATAATATCAATCAGTTGACAAATCGCTTGACTAATTGACTGGCGAATCGGTTAACCAACCAATTAGAATCTCAAAATTCTAAAAATACAAATAGCTCCGTCTCTTTTGAGATAGGTGATTTTCATACATCATATGTTAAATTCCGCATCCTCTATTGAGAGATATCATCGTTTCTTTATGGCTAATCAGCTTGAATATGATTTTGACTTGATTTCTTTTCATATTGGATCATTATTTTTTTTGGCTTCTATAGGCTATTTGGCTTGATCCCGGGCTTCAATAAAATATTAAAAAATTAAAAAAATTGAGTTCTTTTTGCGCTCTTATTCATTAATTTTTCTATTACTACAAATTAAGAGAAAAACACGTTATTAGTGGTCTATTTATTTAAATAAAATAGATAATGAGGGTATAAAATATAATAAAATATGATGATCAAATACCCCAACACCTAAACTTTTGCTAGTTCTCTAGCAAAGAAAAAGTAAAAAAAATCTAACTCACTTTCACAGGAATCGCAATTGTATTTAGCGCATACAACAAGCCTTTAAATCCCTAGGTTACCCTAGAGGAGGAGTTATAGTCTCGTGTGGATTTACAGTGAATATACCTACAAAATTCATTCAACTTGCCAGTTTAAAGGAGTCAATGAATAATTAATTTACTTGATTCTTTTAAACAATCCAATTATAGCTAGTTGTTACTCAAGAAAATATTTTTATATACAACTCCAAAGTAAATATCTTAGAGAATCTTTTCATATAGTTATACCAAACCAAGTTCAACTTAGAAATTTAATTAGAAGTTTTGAAAAGAACATGCTAACTCTTTGATTCAAACAACTTTCAAGTCTCTTGATCAATTTATTTTTTAAAAACATATATACAAATATAACTATATAAAAAATTATTTATATACACACACACACACACACACACACACACACACACACACACATATATATATATATATATATATATATATATATATATATATATATATATAATTATTCCTTAATGGATTTGTTCTATGTTATCGGGCTTTCTAAGTGATCATTTAAGAATTTTGGGCCATTGGATCTAACCAATTAGGCTCAGTCATTAAGTATGAAAATACTCTTCGAGCTTAATTACTTAGTTAATTTAGGCCTTAGTAAGATAAAACCACTTTGGAGTTCAAGGTGACTATTTTTTGCACTCTTCTTTTTCCAATATATATATATATATATATATTTATATAGATTAAAAGAACTTGAAAAATTATTTTTCACTCTAAGCTAAGCATGAAAAAAATTTCATTACTTTAATTACAAATCTAAGTTGGACTAAAGTGAAGTATACTACCTTAAAAATTATTTCTTAATAAATTTATTTAGAGTAATCATAAAGGATTAACTTAAGTATAAAACTAACTAAGAATTAGAAAACCTAAAGTATATCAAATAGATCAATTATTAATTAATTCTATTAAATTGGCAAGTGAAAAAAATTAAAAGGAAAGAGAAGAAAAATATGACATAAAAAGAAGAGAAAAGGAAAAAATGGTAAAATAAAGAGGGGAAAAAATGACTAGCCCCCACCCCTCTGACTAGCCCCAAACCTAAATTTTACATTATCCTCAATGCAAACTCTATGATGCACAAAGTAAAATAGATAAGAAATGAAGTACTTATATTTTTTCGGTCGACCTAAAACAATGATAAAAACTGCAATTATCTTTGATATGAGGAGGATGAAGTCAAAATTTCTTCTTTTTCTTTTTTCATCTTTTTTTCATATCCTTTTTTTAATTTTTTCTTCTTTTTCTTTTCAAAAGAATAAGCAAACTCTCAAATGAGAGAAGAATAAGTTCTTTTTATTATTCTTATTATTATGAGATAAAAAGTAAAGATATAGAATAAAACATTAAAAATAAGAAGCTCATACTCGACATCAAATCTTACATTATTTCTAAAAATTTTACCCTAAATTTTAAAGAAGTCAAAAATGATAAGCTCAAAGATATGCTTAAATTCTATACACTCTGAAGTTTTCAATAATTTTTGCAACATTTGAAGGCAGGTAAGGTGGGGGTTATGCATTTTAAATTTTTGGTGTTGAACATGCAGAAAGCAAGTCTCAGATTTAAACTCAGGTTCCTCATTAATGAAAGTTTATCCTAACACATCTAATTTTTCTTTAAAAATTTTCTCAAACCCAAGATTCATGGTTGATGTATGATAATTTGGTTGTTCTATATTTTCTAGAAACCTAAGCTCATTAATGAAAAATTCTTCAAACATAAGATCAGAGAAAGCTTTATCTATCTCAGTTCCTACCTTCTAAAGGACTTGTTCTAATTCTAATTCCTCTAGTATTTTTAGCTCATTACCAAAGATTTCCTCGAAGCTTAGGTTTGACTCACTCTTTTCTTCGGTATAGAACATATCTTAAAGAATGGATGGATTAAGATTTGCTATTTCTTTGGTTTCAAAAAAAAAAAAAATAGTTCAATACATACTAATCAATTAGTATTATCTTGAACCCAAACTTACATGTAGCAAAATAAAATATTTTTGAATTTTTTTTACTAAAAAGGAAATTAGGAAAAGTTCTAAGTGAGACAAAAGTTAAGAGTAACCACTTTAAAAGGAAAATAAATTAGGAAAAGTTCAATACATACTAATCAATTGGTATTATCTTGAACCCAAACTTACATGTAGCAAAATAAATTATTTTTTTAAAAAGGAAAACTAGAAGACCTAAAAGATTAATAAAGAAGGAAAGAAGTATAAAAAGAAAAACCTTACTAAAATAAATTAAGAGTAACCACTTTAAAATAATTAACCTTAATTTTAGGGTTAAACCTAGACTCAACTAGACTAACTCTTAACCAAGAACTCATTGAGTGAAAAGATTAAAGTTTACTCTGTTAATTAGCTAGATATGGATAGTACTAAAGAAAGATCAAATACCAATTAAGTACCTCTTTCCTTGCGGAGCGCTTTATACAACCGCTAAACCTTACCTTAGACACCAACGAATTCAAATAAACTTAAACCAGTTCACTTAAGGATTTCTTATTCCTTAATGAGCTTGAGTCCTTATGAACCAACGTCTAATGAGTTTTAAAAGGCTTGAGTTTGTGTAGTGAAGAATTAGTAATTTGTGGGCTAAGGAAAGGGTAATGAAATCCCTCACCTTATCTTGATTTAGGGGTACTGCCCTTAAAAGTATTTTCAAGTGTGTGTCAAATCAAAATACTCAAATCACTTAGGTGAATTCCTACAAACTATATGCAATGCAACCCTAGGGAATTAAAAGCAACTACAAAGGATGCAAAAAGAAAAATATTTTTCTTTTTTATTAGGGTCAACAAACAAACAAATAAATGTGAGAGAAATAGCTCTTGTTTGAATCTATTATCATATTAGTAGTTATTTAAGTGGAGGGTGGATTTTATTAGGGTAGACAAAAGTTTTTTTCTCTTTTTATTAGCTCCTTATTGTCTCTAATGTGAAAAGTCTAATTGGATGATAGAATTTAAAATACTAGAAAGAGAGCTTACCTTTTCAAACAAATCTTCTCTCTAATCTTCAACCTTCTCCTTTAAAGTTGTTCCTTTACACTAAAATACACAAATCAAATAATCAAAATAGTAAAAATCCAAGTTATAAACACTTTCCCAGGCAACGACGCTAAAAACTTGATAGAGGGTAAATAAAACTAAGTTGCAAGTGCATAACTATCAATTTATAGTATACAAAGATGACGATCCCACAAGAATGATATTGTTGGAAATAATCTAAATTGGTTTCTAAGTTGTGTATGGATGATTAAGAGTGATAATGTGGATGTGGAGAGATATGAAAAAGTGTGATTATTTATAAATAAAACAAAACTAGATTAAGAGGGGGAAGGAAAAAAAAACCGAAAAATAAATAAAGAAAAATCAAGAATAAAGAGGAAAATCACAATAAGTAAAAAATGGAGGAAATCAATTAGAGAAATGAGAAATCTAGAATTGAATATACTAGTCAATATCACTTAGGATTTATAAATTATTCTCTTTTTATCATATTTTATTTTAGATTTATTAAGCATAGACTATCAGACCACTTAAGGAAACCTATCAAATTATCATCCAAGTAAAATCAACATTCATAAAAAGAACAATAACTAGATATTAATTCTTGAATTCATAAACATAATCTATCAAACCATGCAAGATAAATATAGATTATCAAATTCTTCTTCTACCAATTAATTTTCTGGTTGATTATCCTAAATATGATCATTTTAAGCATAAGAGAGCAATCCATAAATGATAAAAGAAATATTACTAGTTTTATGCAATTCTAGAATTGCTACAAGATTCTAGTTACTAATTTTAGAAAATAAAGAGATAAAGTCTAAACTAGAGAGCATGAAAGAAAAAGAATAAAAAATAAAATAAAATAAAAACTAACTATAAAAGTAAGAATAATAAAAAGAAAATAAAGATCTAAATTATGAACATAAAAGTAAATCTCGACTACGGAAAAAAAGAAAGTAAACCTATACTACCAAATAAAAATGTAAGAAAAAAAAGAATATGAACATAAATCTACTCTACAAGATATCAATATAAATCTAATCTACCAAAATAAAATAAAACCCTAAAACATGAATATCCAAGCAAAAATAAAAGAGAAAAAGAAAAACTTATATTGCAAGAGGGTTCTAGCCCATTGAAGGTTCTCCATCTTCATCTTCATCAACCAATAAAGAAAAGGAATTTTTTTTGGAGAGGTAATTTTTTTATTAATTGTAAACAAAGTTTACAATTTTAGAAAATCTTCTCCATTAAGAGTAACTCTCCTCTCCAAATAGAGTTTTTACAAAATTTTTCACAATCAAACCCCTCACTATCTACCCTAGTTATAGCCTACAATAGTGAATAAGAATCCTTAAACTTTGTTTGGAGAACAATGATTAAATCTCAGCTAGAAATCGTTTATGTTACGAACCAATCGGTTAACCAATCGATTGACCGATTGATTGGTTTGCAACAAAATTTCATTTTTGTTACTTTCTTGACCCAATTTTTTATAGATCCTTGAACTTTTTTGAGCCTTCTTTTGTCTTTATATTGGTCTTCAATAAATGGTATAAAATCAGAGAATTTGGCTCTTTTGGGCTTTTATTCATTAACTCTTCATTAGCCTACAAATTAAGATAAAACATATTTATTAGTGACATATTTAATCAAATAAGATTGATAATGAAGAGATAAAAATATAATAAAATATGATGATCACTCGCACACAAGTAAACTAATTAGATGAACAAGGGAGCAAGGCAAGAGAGAATTGAATAGAACACTTGTATTGCACTCAAGAGAGAGTTTACAAGCTTTGGAGGGATGGTTTGGCAAGTTAGGGTCCTCTCCTATTTATAGCCCTCAACTCCTCTTAGTAGGAATTCTCTAGAACTTTGTACAACTCTCATAGTTTTATTCTACTCTACAACATACTATGTTTTAGAGGACTCTAGACATTCCCAAATGTTCCGAAAGGTTCTAGAACATTTTAGACACATCTAGAATGCTCCTGGCATATCTAGCACACTCTAGATTATTATTGAAAATGGTAGAATTACCATATTGTTGTGTCTACGTGGCAAAAATGAGGCGAGATATAACAATAAACTGACAAAGTTAAGTTTGGATTCTTTGATGCCTACTAAATCAAGACCAACATGGAAGATGCCATCTCTAACAACTCTACTTTAACCGGGTCATTAAGACCTCTCTAACGTTCTAGGAGCCTTTCTTCATAAGGACATAACAAAAAATAATTGAACAGAGGGGGCAGGGGACAGAATTAAGAAAGATCCCCAGCCTTCTCTACCTCTATGGGTTTAATTTTCTCTATCCCATCCGAAGGAATAGGCTCTTTAAGACCATAGTTAATGGAGATATTAACAATGTCTTTTGTAGGCTTAGAACTAATGGGAAGAGAAATTAACCGAAGCAGATAAGGTAGACTTACCCCCTCTTTGAAGAGGAAACTAGAGAAATTAATTTTCTGTAGCTGATTCTCCTTCCCTCTTAATCTCATATCCTCTCACCTCAACTTTCTCAAA
>NC_033800.1:118679335-118702527 GCF_001876935.1 Asparagus officinalis
ACATCAATATCAGAGTGAGAACAATTTCTTTGACAAATTCAACCGTAGATATGACACATTGACAGAATTTTATCTCCGATACGAGAGTGCTATGGATAAGCAAAGACATACAAATGCAAGATTAAACTATGAAGGAACAAAGTCGATGCCAAGAATGGACACGCCATTGTTATTGGAGAGGGATGCAGCAGAGTTGTACACTCGAACAATGTTTTATGAGGTACAGAAAGAGATAATGTCATCCTGTTATGATATGGGTATCAACAGTATATCAGAAGAAGATGGTGTGAAGATTTTTTCCATAAAGGACAAAAAGAGACATGGAAAAATATTTGAGGTAAAACTTAATAATGGAGATTGAAACAATAAAAATTGAATCCAGATTCAATACAGTGAATCACGATTCAATGAAGTGAATCTCGATTCACACCACTGAATCGAGATTCAGTGACCATTTCATGCGCTTGTCATTTTCTTTTTTTATTCGGTGCTAATATACATTATTTTTTGAATTTTAGGTGAAACACGCTTATTTGAACAATGACGTGCAATGTACGTGTAGGCTGTTTGAGAAAATGGGTATAGTATGTAGACATGATTTTTTTGCACTGAACCAAGCTGATGTAACAAAAATACCAAGACATCTTGTTGTGAACCGATGGACAAAAGGTGCTGAGATGAGGCATTCATTGCAGTTCAAGGAAATATCAGAACAGTGCAATGCAATTAAAGTTACAAATCGCAAGTTGAATGACATATGGTATGATTTCCAATCCTGTGTGAGTTTGGCAGGTTTAGATGGTAAGAGACTTGACTACTTGGAAGGGAAGTTGAAGGAGTTGAAGCACAGTTTGCGTGAATATAGTTGGAAATCTGACACACAGAACAAAAATGATGTAATGGAGTTTTTTGTTGGCTCAAAAATACCACCTGAAGTGATTGTTAAACCTCCCATTGAAGGTAGAAACAAGGGGTGTGGACGGAGAATTGTTGGTGATTATCAGAAATCAATTAGTCAACGAAAGAAGAAGGTGCCAAGGCTGTGTAATATGTGCAAAAAAATCGATTTCCATGACGCACGGACATGCCCATTAAAGAAAACATTACAGCAGAGTGATGTTTAATTTAGTTGTCATATTTTGTTTCAAAATCATGTTTAGTAATACATTTCTTATTAAAATTGCTGAATTGTGTAATTCTTAACTACATATATTTACTAGATTATTAATTACATGGTTACGTTGTGTCATGTTAGTATATTGAATAGAGATCTACTCATATAGCATGTGAATTTCATCACTATAGTTGTATTATTTCAAAAGGAATGATGAAGTAGTTGTATGCAGTCATCAGATTAAAATTGATTCGCTTTAAGTTATTCTGGACTAAATATATTGAATCTAGATTCATTGTAGTGAATCTAGATTCACTGTAGTGAATCTAGATTCACTGTTATTGAATCTCGATTCACTTAATTGAATCTAGATTCTGGACTAACTATAGTGAATATAGATTCATTGTAGTGAATCTGGATTCACTGAACTGAATATGGATTCACTATAGTGAATCTAGATTCAATCAAATAAATTACTAAAAACTTAAGATAATATTAAAGCAGTGAATCCAGATTAAATACATTCAATCCACAATAATTATGATTAACTTACTGAATCTTTCACTGTAGTGAATCTGGATTCACTGCGTTGAATCTAGATTCACTATAGTGAATCTAGATTCAATCAAATAAATTAGTAATAACTTAAGATAATATTAAACCAGTGATTCCAGATTAAATACATACAATCCACAATAAGTATGATTAATTTATTGAATCTTACACAAAACCTTGAATTATAACTCACATTCTCTGCTTAAATCGAAATTCTTCCAATTGCATTCTCTACCTTCATAGTATTTTCATATATCCAAACTATTCACTAGTCTAGGAATAAAATTATGACAAAGCTATTCTTATAAAGTATATTTACATAGAAAAGCAGTTCAAAACAAACTGGAGTATTCTATAACATTAAGTGACAATGTACTCAATAACTGTAAACTTCAACATTGAAAATTATGCTGATCACAGAATATCATTTTCTCTGAGATCTTGTGGTCTTCCTCGTCTCTTTTTTGACATTGGCAGTTTCAGCATGGTGCTGTTAGGCTTTCCTGATAACTTCTTTGGCCAATTCATTTGTTGGATCAGTAAGAATTTGGCAACAGTATATAGACCTCAGTCTATGTAGCTGATTTTTTAATCGCTCCTGTCGATATGAACAAAAGTTCAGTTCAAGATTCAGTAGCTATATTCTAAATTTTATTAATTCATAAAGACTAACTGTAAATTATCAATACATTATTAGTTTAAACACTTACACCCTCTCTATGAAAACCAGAGTTCCAATTTGCTGTACCACCGCCCATGTAGGTCTCCATATGTCTCATGACAAAAATACCACAATCAAATTCGTTTTTGGCCGTTCTCCACTCCATCTCAAGTCTGTCAGGCGTTAATGTATTTATTTCACTCGACTTGTGATGTTTTTTGTGTGCCAAATATCTTACAAAATTCTTGTGCTGTTTAATCAAAAGTAATCAATGTCACATAACAAATCCAAATTATTATACAGTAATGCCTAATGTAATATACAAATTGTTTTGGTTGTTTATATGGAAACAATATTCATGACAGTGAATCATGATTCATTGGATCTAGTTCGCCAGGATTTAATAGAGTTAGTTCAACTAGACTCACTCTAATGAATCTGGATTCACACTAGTGAATCTGGATTCACTAGAATTAGCTATAGCTAGTAAATCGTGATTCCCTAGTGTGAACACAGATTCACTAGCTCTAGTGAATCGAGATTCACAGTAAGATGTGAATCCAGATTCACTAACTCTAGTGATCGATATTCACTAGAGTTAGCGAATCTGGAATTCTCTTACTCTAGTGAATCCAGATTCACTATAATGAATCCAGATTCACTATAGTGAATCCAGATTCACCTATATATATTCTGCCAGTAAATGCTTAAAGCACATACGTAAGGTGGAAAAACATACCAAACCCTCAGGACGACCTTGGTATTTTTCTTATAGTCTGGGCAGTTTTTGCTATTGTCAATCAGCTCCATACTTGGATTCTTTAGCCCATAGCACACAATGTAGAAATGCTCAAACGCATTTATGGGAAAGAAGACCTAATGGTTGTGAAATTTAATCAGAGATTTTACAGATATAGTTAAAATTGGGTTAAAGAACAAAAACATTGTCTTCGAATCTGTACAATATCAATCTCGTTAAACTTCATATGTGGATACAGAGCAAGTTGCTCATCCATCCGGGAAGCAAACCTACTGTATCTCAATTCATCATTGGACTCATCTGTGTGATGAATGTTGCAAAACTGTACAACATAAAACTGGTTAAATAAAATGTAACTCGAGTGTTATTTTAAATTAAATAAAGGAAGATACGTACGGTTGTCTCAACATTGCAGAAGAATCTAAGTGGAGAATTTTCAGACTTCATTTTTTCTCTGCTGTTCAAAATATAGGACCAAATGCTGATTAAATTTACCTCAATGTCCTCAGAAGAAAGGAAAGTCTTGAAAGCAGGTAAGAAACATTCAATTTGTCTCCACTTAAAAACCATTTCACTAAAAAAACAGTAACAATATTCAACTTAATAAAGGGACAAAATACTAAAAAAAGTGAGACTCACACCTAAAAATAAAACATTAAATAAGATTTAAGAACTCACAAATTCTCTTCTTCAGCAGAATCATCACCTGAATGCCTTGCTTCTTCTCTATGCACCCAATTCCATATGATGCTTTCCAGCTGACTTTGCCTAGCAGTAATCTGAGATACCCTCTGTACCCATGGTGACCGAAGAGACGTTGCAGGCTTCACCGTACTCTTTTCTTTCCCCCTTCCCGCATGTTCCTTATTTTCGGTCACATTAACTTTCTTACCTTTTTTTTCATCTACTGCAGCAGCATCTTCAGATTGTTTATCAGTTCTTCGTACAGAGTCATCAATGATTTTAGATTCACAAGCTTTAGCAATCTGAACAACATCAATCATTTCCACTGTCTCAGTCTGAGTATCCTGTGTCAGCCCAAGAGAAAAACTAGGTTCTTCAGTCTCTGGGGTACCAGATTCGCCGAGCTTGCGCCTCACTTGTCTGTCAACCTTACCCATGCTAACAGACTCTATAATCTTATCAACCTCTTGAATAAACTTTGGAGAGACTTGTGTTTGTGGTAACTCAGCTGATATTGGATCAACAGCAGGGGAACCATGCATATCTCTACTCACCTTTGTGTTCACATTAGGGGTATCATCAACAATGTTTCCCACAGCTGTTTCATTGTCACAGGTACTTCCACGATGTCCACACCCCTGCACAAGAACATTTGAAACTCTCTGTTGAATTTGAAAGAGCTCGTTGTCATTGGGGAACAGCTTTCTCATTGTCTCACACTCAGCATCATATCTATCTTTTACAGATTCCAACTCTGCAGCTCTCCGTTGCACCCTCTCAATACAATCCTACAGTTTGAATATCACAGACATTGGTCACCATAAATTATTAACATGGCGAGAGACAAGATTCGATAGATTGAGATTACATTCAATGTATTTGAATCGAGATTCAAATGACTGAATCCAGAGTCGACTAAAGTAAATCCAGTATCACTTTAGTGAATCGAGATTCAGTAGTAGTGAATCCAGATTCACTTCAGTAAATAGATATTGAGTATCATATTAATAACCACTGATTTACTTGTTGATAACCACTGATATTGAGTAAATTGATATTGAGTATCATATTGATAACCACTGTTTCACTTGTTGATAACCACTTCAGTAAATCGATATTGAGTATCATATTGATAACCACTGATTCAGTGAATCCATATTCACTTAAGTGAATCCAGATTCACTTAAGTGAATCCAGATTCACTTAAGTGAATCGGAATTCAGTTTAACTTAATCGATAACCACTGATCTGAAACGAGATTCAGTATTAGTAAAACGATTCATTGAACTTAATCGACATTCAGTTTAAGTGAATCTCGATTCACTCCTACTGAATCAAGATTAAATTGAGTAAACAAAGTCTTGCAACTTAATTTGCTAACCTTTCAAATTGTCTCAACACTTTTAGGCGAGTTTCAAGTACCACTCTGCATTCAAGATGAAGGTGCAAGTTCAACCCTCTCTGTAAATGCACCTTTGCCAAATGAATTTGTACTTATTTCCTCTGACTGTCTTTCCTTCAAGGCCAAGTCAGTCCAGCCTAAAAATGTAGGGGTTGTTCTCTCAACCAACCTCCTCCCTTTGAACAGAACCCGATTGGCATAGAACAGCTAGAAAGACGGAGATAAGAAATAAAGCACACCAATTATTCATCATCAAGTAAAACTACTTTAACTACAGTAATGTAAAAATAAATCAATATTATACAAGTGACTTACAATCAAAAATGCAAGAGGACCCGTGTAGAATTATTTTGTCGGGTCTACCTTCCACTTGTGTTGGCTTTCTATCATTGAGTCAAGCAAGAAAGAACACCAATTGTATTCAGAGCACTAATCAACATTTTCACCAAGAACTAGAATCCGTTGGTTAACATACGGATTGCTAAGCGATTGGATTATGCTATTGTGGAAGAGAACCAAGAAATTCAGTTTAAAAAGCAGGTTAACATCAGAACTCTGCTTCAGTTTCTCAGACACAGCCCCTGGAGTAATTTTCCAACCAACACTGTCTGTGAATTGAGCCCTCCATTCATCCACCAATGCTGACTTCCCAACACTGAAGGCTGGTATACGCTTCCTGCCCAGAGGTAATCCCATCACTTAATGTACATCTTCCTCTGTGATACTGATTGATCCTCTGGGAAGATTGAGCGCAACAACCTCACTGTTAAAGGACTGCAGAATCTGGTACCCCAACATATGTGGCAGTTCCTTTAATCCAAATTATAAAAGGCCTCCAAGTCCAGCTAGTCTCACCCATTCTTTTTGGGACTCAGAGAGTGACAAGACCATATCAGAGAATATCTTAGGAGAGACCCGTATCCTAGTCAACTCCTTAGGTTCAGACTTCGCATTTGTTTTTTTCCCTACCTTCGCCTGTGAAAAAAATAATATAATTAGATCAAATTATCCATCAGTTAATACACAAAAAAATAAAAGATGTTTACTACACCAACCTTTTTCATCCTCTTCCTTCCTTTTGTGATCTGTTCACTGTCTTGATCCCTCCTACGCTTTGATGTATCCTCACCGGCAGGATTATTTTGGGGGTTGATGAAGTCCTCATCACTGCTGGGCACGTTCACAGTGCGTGGTGTCCTTTGTTTCCTGTCCGACTTCTTTTTATCTGGCAATTGAACTTGAAGAGGTATAGGTGTAAATACCTCAACAATCTCAACACATGTTATTTGTTTGTCCATTGAGCTAGATCGTAGACCTGATAAACCCATGACAATTCATTTTTTAATGAGACCAGCCTTTGAATAATGCATGGTAAGCATGAAGTTGGAATCACATTATTGAATCAAGATATTATAATCTGAATCGAGATTCACTGGGGTGAATAGAGATTCGCGGGAATGAATCTCGTTTCACTCCAGTAAATCAAGATTCACTACAGTGAATCTCAATTCCCTCTAGTGGATCGCGATTCACTCTAGTGAATCTCGATTCACTACAGTGAATCAAGATTCAACAAAATGTATTGAGATTCAGCAAAGTGATTCCAGATTCAAGAAAATGAATCGAGATTCAGCAAAGTGAATCCAGATTCAATGATATGAAACCAACTCCATCCCATACCATACATTGTTTCAGTGGCTCGTCCCTCAACACAACCAGGAAAAACCAATCATCGCTACAGTTTCATTTCACTCTTATTATACATGAAGCATATAATTTTTCCATACTATATACACAGTCTCTGATCATATTTGGTAAAGTTTCCATCCTATATACTCGGCCTCAGATCATATTTGGTATTTTTTACAAACAAACAAACAATCATGATAAAGTTGAAGTTTAAAGAACAAGCATTTTTCCATAACTGGCCAGAAAATGCAATATATGAATCTCGATTCACTATGAAGAATCTGGATTCACCTTATTGAATGGAGATTCACTATGCTTGATTGAATCGAGATTCACTGCACTAAAACGCGATTGACTTGAGTGAATCTCGATTCACTCCAGAAAATCATGATTCGCGATTCATTGTAGTGAATCTCGATTCGCTGCAGTGAATCTCGATTTAATCAAGTGAATCGAGATTAAACTACAGTGCATATGGCAAAATCCAAACAACCAAAATTAATCGCTGCTCATTTACAATAAATGAAAACATCTTACAATATTAAAAAACTTAACTTATTCTCACAAGAACTTTAAACCGTAAAAAATAAAAACCCTAAACTAGAACATGCATCGACAACATGCAAGTGATTAATCTAAAAATTTTGAAACTTTCCTCACTGAATCCATGAAAAATGTTCAAACTTTGAATAAAATATGCATTTTTAATACGCGGGTTGGAATCGTTTTACCCCTTCTTGAAGACGAGGGTTTTGGAGTCTGTGAGTTGTTTTTCTTCATCTCCAGCATCGACTGCTTGCTGTTCGTCTTCGTTCGACTTGCAATGAGATGTTGAAAGAAATCGAAGTGTTGAGATATCGACGGAATGTGAAGAATTTAGTTGTTCGGGTAGATAGAAGATGAGACGATAGTGAGAGAAAATTTGCTGTTCTAGCTTGATAGAGTGAAACTGAAAGGTCTTTTTCGTGAAAAAGAGTGTTTGACAGGTATTGCTAATTAATTACAACGTGTTACATTAATAAATCTTTCCTAAATTACCCCTGATGTGTATCTAAGATGTATTTATTTTCAATTTTGCCATTTTCAATTTTGACTATTGGATGAAATAGATTGTAGGGTTAAGATTGGTTTTTAGTTCTCTAGGTTTTTATTAGAACCTCTCCCTATATATATATATATGAGAAAAATGGGTATGCTTGGTGTGTGTGTGTATACACACACACACACACACCAAGCATATCCATTTTCTCATATATATATATAATATATATATTATATATTATATTATAATATGTATATTATATGATTATATATAATATATATATATATATTATATATATATATATTATAATGGGTCATCATATTTCATTGAGAGGAGTCCTCACGTAGTATAATGATTGGCACAATCTCCACAAGTGAATAAAGTAGGAGAGAGAATGTCTCATAATAACTTGCGTGGAGATTGTGCCACAGCCCCCCCCCCCCCCCCCCCCCCCCCCCCCCCCCCCCCCCCTTTGCTATAATGAGAGAATCCTCTCATATGACATATGATACATTACATCTCATATATATATATATTATATATATATATATATATATATATATATATATATATATATAATATATATATTATATATATGTGGGGAACGGATCCTGAGCTCAATGCGTAGGAATTTCAAGCGCCTAGCTCACGTGGCCAAAGATGTGATGAGAGCTCCAGGACAGGGTTTTTTTCTTGAAAAAAAAATACAGCGATGGTGAATTAAACAGCTCTCTCTCCTCCTCGTGACCTTACAACTCTTAGAATCCCCAAATTGAAGAGCCTCTCCCCAAATTGAGATCCCCAAATCATCAGAGCTCTCTCTCTCTCTCTCTCTCTCCCTGCTCCCTGTGCTCCAGCTCATGCCGACGCCCCCATCGAAGGACTGGGTTTGAGCTCTCTCTCTCTCACTACGCTCCAGCTCACGTTGACGCCCCCGTCGAAGGGCTGTGTCGGAGCTCTCTCTCTCCCTGCGCTCCAGCTCACGCCAACGCCCCCGTCGAAGGGTTGCGCTGACGCCGAAGCCCCATCGAAGACCCTCTCTCTCTCGACACTCGCTCGTGACCCCAATCTCATCGCCGACTAAGTCTCTCTCCCTCGCGGTTGATGCCGAAGCCCCGTCGAAGACCCTCCCCCTCTGCTCGGAACCAGATCCGCAATTATTTCGCTCCGACCCAACAAACGACAAAGAGAATGTGAGTATATCCCTTGTAAGCTAAATTCACGTCATGCATTTTGTTGTTTGCATATCCCTTGTTAATGACATAGATTTGATGCAGTTATTAGACCGGACAATGATATATTTTTACCTATTTTCCAATATTCTTATGGTGTGACTGTGATTTTTATACCTCTTGAAGGAAAACTGGACCACAACCAATTGGACTATAACCTATTCTAATTAGAGGCATATATGCTTACAACAACCTCATCATACCATTTAGCAAGGCAGAACTTTTGATATGTCAAAGAAACTTGAAGGTTGAGAATTATACATTTTGTGAAGTTGATACTGGAATAAATTGAATAATTTTGATGGTAGGTGTGATATACATTACATAAGTTAATGATGATACATGCAATATGATACGTGCATATAAATAAGATAAAAGGATTTGTTCAGTAATACTTCATTTCAGCAAATCCAATATGGAATCAGTGGACTAGAAACTTTGGTCGAGGTTCAACAACTTGCAGTTAGTACTTTAGATGTAGCAAGGTCTCTTAACAATGAAGATGTCAACACGAAATGATCTATTTTTGATGTATATGTATTATAGCATATCACAGTCATCACTTATCATGATGGTATCGATGCCTCCAATTTAGCTTGTTTCTTTCTTTATTCTTTTTTCCCTCTTCTTACAGTTCTTGATTTATTTAGAGTATACAATAAAATTTCACTTTCTTTATTTCTTTATAGCTAAACCTGGTTTTTGAGTTCAGTCATTTCATTCAAATTATGCTTGAGATAAATTGCATAAGAAAAAAGTCCACAAGTATGAGTGAGTCATTTTCTAAAAAGGAAAAAAGTTAAATTGACTTTTTGTATGAATTTTATCTTGTTTGTGGTATGTTTTTTGCAGATAAAAGATGAAAAACTTTTCGAAAGAGTTCAGTGGAGAAAAAGATGAGGGTTTAGTTCAAAGAAGATGTTATTGTGGATTAATTTGTAGAATATGGATGTGCAAACAAGGACACAATAAGGGCTTGGAATTTTATGGATGCCCGAGATACAAAAGACCTAATTGCAAGGGTTGCAACTTCTTCAATGGGTGAATGATACTAAGAACATCACAAAAAGGCTGGAAAAGCTGGAAAAAAATGATGAGGTTTTGAAAAGCTGAATGATGTAATTTTATATTTAAAATTTATAAGTATCGTTGTCCTGATATTGTTGCTCTGTGTTATAGTTGAATGATGTAATTTTATATTTAAAATTTATAAGTATCGTTGTCCTGATATTGTTGCTCTGTGTTATAGTCAAATGACTGAGCAACATATAGGAATGTTATAAGTATCGTTGTCCTGATATTGTTGCTCTGTGTTATAGTCAAATGACTGAGCAACATATAGGAATGTTTCTTCATATTTGTATCAGTTTCATGATGTTTTTCCCGCTTCTGAAATTTTGTTGCTGCGTTGGTGTGATGGACATATTGTTCTTTGAAGTTAGTTTTGAATGCATTAAAAAAAAAGAGCACAAGCTTTGTAAATTCTTGATTTTGTGCATTCCCATTTCTTACAACAACCTCAAATTAGCGCATGGTTTGTTAATGTCGTAGCAATTCATTTTGTATGTGGCAGTGAAGATGAGTTGTATGCGTCTAAATTATGAATGGCATTACACATTGCTCGGTCTTGGTCTGTGATGATAGCACCTGATTCAATTCCATGCATGCAGTTTAACCATTTCTGAAACAACCAAATAAATGTTTCTTCTTGTTCATCAGCTAGCAATGTGCAACCAGAAGTAGATTGCCTATGATGATTCACCCCAGTAAATGGTGCAAATGGAAGACTAAACTTGTTGGTTTGAAGTAACATCAAACACAATAACATCATTAAACTTCAAATAAGTTGCTCTTGATTTTCCATCTGCCCAAAAAACACTTCTCATTTGTCCAGTACAATCTACTTCCAATGCAAAATAAAAATATGCACCACTAGCCGCCTTTCTTTGAAAATATTGGATAACAGATATACATTCATTGCCAATATTGTTGTGCTTTTGAGTTTTCATATAGTCAATGCATTGTTGTGCTGTCACTAATTCATCTTCTCTTCCACTTGTCGCGTTAATAACACGAGAAATAGTGGAAGGAGTAATACCTTCTTCTTGCAAACATTAAATCATTTTTTACACCTTTTACATCTATGAAATTATTATTGTGACCTGTGCATCTTTGCTTTATCTGGACTACTGAGCATGTGGTTTTTATGATCTTCAATAAAACCTATAACTTTCATGTTTTACCCTCCATTAATTTTATTCTCATCATTGCTTTACAGCCAACTCTGGTCTCTTGCCGATGATTAATATTTTTCCCGATATCTCTCTTGTCTTTATTAGATATGTAACCTTCTTTGTCACAAACAAATTTTCTATTCAACACTTCTTTATCTTTTTGGGAGTAATTCACTGAGCTTTTTCTGATTCCAAATCCCATCATCAAGGCATACGAGTTATAATAGTCGTAGGCCTCTTCATGACTACTAAACTTCATTCCTAAACACGGTTTTTTACCAATTTGCATTCTCAAATAAAGATAATTGTTCAAAAATATATAATGTTACTCAATGTTACTATTTCAAACAACATATTTAATGTAATAAAGATAATTGTTCAAAAATATATAATGTTACTCAATGTTACTATTTCAAACAACATATTTAATGTCAGCGAAATTCATGCTATAAAAATATATAATGTTACTCAATGTTACTATTTCAAACAACATATTTAATGTCAGCGAAATTCATGCTACTAATGCGGTACCTTGAAACAGGCATCGTTGTTGGAAAAGGCATGAAATCGTTGTTGTTGTTACTATCACCATGAACATCTTCGCTGCTAAAATCCATAACCAATGATTAATCGAGCGCAGATGGCTGTTGATTTCTTCGTGAGTTGGAGCACAGGGAGAAAGATTTTCGGCGATGGCGCAGCCCTTCGACAGGGGCGTTGGCGTGAGCTGGAGCGCAGGGGGAGAGAGAGAGCTCCAGCGCAGCCCTTCGATGGGGGCGTCAGCATGAGATGGAGCGCAGGGAGAGAGAGAGAGCTCCGACACAACCCTTCGATGAGGGCGTTGGCGTGAGCTGGAGCACAGGGAGAGAGAGAGCTCCGACGCAGCCATTCGTCGGGGGCGTCAGCGTGAGCTGGAGCGCAAGGAGAGAGAGAGAGAGCTCCGACGTAGCCCTTCGACGGGGGCGTTGACGTGAGCTGGAGCGCAGGGAGAGAGATAGCTCCGGCGTAGCCCTTCGACGAGGGCGTCGGCGTGAGCTGGAGCAGGGAGAGAGAGAGCTCCGACGATTTGGGGATCTCAATTTGGGGGGAGACTCTTCAATTTGGAGATTCTGAGAGTTGTAGGGTCACGAGGGGGGAGAGAGAGCTGTTTAATTCACCATCGCTCTATTTTTTTCAAAAAAAAACCCTACGCTGGAGCTCTTCGAATCACAGTTGGCCACGTGAGCTGGAGCGTAGGAAATTTCCTACGCTCGAGCTCAGGATCCGTTTCCCCTATATATATATATATGAGATTAATGAGTATCCTTGTCATAGGAGGGGATTTCCTCCTTGACGCCTATGTGACACAATCCCCACCATCCTCATAAAGTAGGAGAGAGTGTGTGAGTTGGTGGGGATTTGTGCCTACTTTATGAGGATGGTGGGGATTGTGACACATAGACGACAAGGAGAGAAATCCACCTCTATGACAAGGCATACCATTAATCTCTACTCTCTCTCTCTCCTCTCTCTCTCTCTCTCTCTCCTCTCTCTCTCTCTCTCTCTCTTTCTATTATAAATATATATTCTCTCTCTCTCTCTCTCTCTGATATAATATATATTCATTATATTATATAATATATCTATATATACTTACCTCTCTCTCCTCTCTCTCTCTCCTCTCTCTCTGCTCTGATATTATATTATATATCATTATACTATATATATATATATATATATATATATATAGTATATATATATATATATCGGGAAAATCTTTTTAGGCACAATATATAACCCCTTTATAGTTGATAAATACGTATTTATTAATACAAATCCTAATTTTTAAATGGTCAATATTACCCCTTCACTATTTTGAATAGTTTGTATTTTAATATTCTTAATCTATGCCTAGATCATAGTGGCATATCTATATCCCCTAATCCTATTGTGAAACCATGTTTAGCTTAATAATTTAGAAAAAAACTAATATTAATAACAAATATATAAATAAAATCGATTTAGTTTGTTAAGATAAAAGAAAATTACAAGTATAGGATACATATTATAATACATGAAGTATTAAAAAAAATCATAAAAGTTTTAAAATTTACGAAATACAACCCTAAAGAAGTTTTAAAATTATAAACTCATCCAAAGTGTCTCAAAACTTAAAAATAAAACATAAAATTTTAAAAATTAACCATAAGTTCATTGGCAAAAAAGAATTTAAAATTTACAGTTAACACCTCAATGTCTTAAAAATTATAGAAATCATACTCCCTTTAAAAGCACGAGTTCGGAAAATCTTTTTTAGACAAATATACCCCTTTATAGTTTGAACTACCTTATCTATAATCAAATTCTAATTTTCAATGGTCAATATTACCCTTCACTATTTTAAATTTTTTATTTATATCTTAATCTATCCTAATCATAATCATATCTTATCCTAATCCTATGTGAACCATGTTTAGCTTAATAATTTAAAAAAACTAATATTAATAAAATATATAAAACATAAAATGATATTAGTTTGTTAAGATAAAGAAATTACAAGTAGATAACATATTATAATACATGAAGTATTACAAAAAACCATAAAAAGTTTTAAAATTACAGAAAAAACCCTAAAAAGTTTAAAATTATAAAACTCATCCAAATGTCTCAAAACTTAAAATAAAAACATAAAATTTTAAAAATAACATCAGTTTGCAAAGAATTTAAAATTTACAGTTAACACCTCAATGTCTTAAAAATTATAGAAATCATACTCCCTTTAAAAGCACGAGTTCAGAAAATCTTTTTTAGACAAATATACCCCTTTATAGTTTGAACTACCTTATCTATAATCAAATCCTAATTTTCAATGGTCAATATTACCCTTCACTATTTTGAATATTTTATACTCCCTTTAAAAGCACGAGTTCGGAAAATCTTTTTTAGACAAATATACTCATTTATAGTTTGAACTATCTTATCTATAATCAAATCCTAATTTCAATGGTCAATATTACCCTTCACTATTTTAAATATTTTATTTATATCTTAATCTATCCTAATCATAGTCATATCTTATCCTAATCCTATGTGAACCATGTTTAGCTTAATAATTTTAAAAAACTAATATTAATAAAATATATAAAACATAAAAATGATATTAGTTTGTTAAGATAAAGAAATTACAAGTAGATAACATATTATAATACATGAAATATTGCAAAAAAACCATAAAAAGTTTTAAAATTACAGAAAAGACCCTGAAAAGTTCAAAATTTTAAAACTCATCCAAATGTCTCAAAACTTAAAATAAAAAACATAAAATTAAAAAATTAGCATCAGTTTGCAAAGAATTTAAAATTTACAGTTAACACCTCAATGTCTCAAAAATTATAGAAATCATACTCCCTTTAAAAGCACGAGTTCGGAAAATCCTTTTTAGACAAATATACTCATTTATAGTTTGAACTACCTTATCTATAATCAAATCCTAATTTTCAATGGTCAATATTACCCTTCACTATTTTGAATATTTTATTTATATCTTAATTTATCTTAATCATAGTCATATCTTATCCTAATCCCATGTGAACCATGTTTAGCTTAATAATTTTAAAAAACTAATATTAATAAAATATATAAAACATAAAAATGATATTAGTTTGTTAAGATAAAGAAATTACAAGTAGATAACATATTATAATACATAAAGTATTGCAAAAAAACTATAAAAAGTTTTAAAATTACAGAAAAGACCCTAAAAAGTTCAAAATTATAAAACTCATCCAAATGTCTCAAAACTTAAAATAAAAAACATAAAATTAAAAAATTAACATCAGTGTGCAAAGAATTTAAAATTTACAGTTAACACCTCAATGTCTCAAAAATTGTAGAAACACCCTTAAAAGTTTAAATTACAAACAAGCACATTGAAATTCTAAAAATTTAAAACTTACAAACAACACAGATGAATTCAAGAGATTACCATGATACACCTAAAATTTTTGATATTTAAATTTAAATTTTTTAATTAACACCCTCAATATCTCAAAAATTATAGAAACACCTTTAAAAGTTTAAATTAAAAAAACACACCCTAAAATTCTAAATTTTGTAAATAAAATAAGATGAATTCAAGATATTACCCTTAGACACCTAAAAAATTAAAATTTGTCAAAATTAACCTCAAATTTTTTAAAAAACTCCTTCAAAATTTAAAAATCGTAAAAAAACTCTAAATTTTTAAAATTTTTAACTAGCACACATCAAATTCGTCGATTGGTAGACCGCTGAAATTTAATTTTTTTCAAAATTAATCTATAGTTTTAATAATTACAAAAGACACCCTCAAAATTTTAGAGTTACAAGAAATATACTAACATTTAAAAAATTACCACCAACACATGAAACATAGAATTTACAACTACCAAACTTAAAAGTGATTTTTTTTAAAAACTCTTTAAAAATTTTAAAAATTATAAATCACACCCTCAAAGTTCAAAACCACAAAAATAGTCTAAAATTTTAAAACTTGGCAAAGAAAAGTGTAATTGTTTGGTATTTTTCATATATATATATATATAAAAATTTCTAATTTAGGGATTTACTATCCATTTTCAGCATCTAAGAATAGTCTAAGTTGATATTGGTAAACAAAAATAATAAGAATTGATTAAAAACATCCGGTTAATGGATAAAATTTTTAAAAATATTATAGATTAAAAATTATCGGCACTATATAAATTAAAGTAATTTCATATAATTTTAGTAATAAGTTGGGGTAGCCAAAATACATTCGTAACATTAATTGATAGATGTTTAAATCCATAGAAATGATAAAACACTATAATATTATACCTTAGCATTAATTGATTTTAATTTAGAAACTTTAATCTTTGACGTTAATAATATTTATAGGGTAAAAGAATACAAGGAATTACATATGGAGAAACTATTAGAATATTTAGAGATAACTTTAAAAGAATTGAGTTATTTCCATTGCAAATGGGAAAGTGATGGAAATAAATCTAAAATTCAGAAAACGTCAATGAATCACTTGAATTGGCATTAACATAAGACATATCTATTAATGAAGCACTGAATGAGTTACATAAAAAAATATTTTAATAACTTTATCCTAATCAAAGAAAAAATATCCATGGAAGACATAAGAAAAATTAGTAAGTATTCATAAATTCCATATTGTGTTCTTCAAATTAAATATTAATATTATAATCTAAGAGAAATTGGTAATGAATAATGCAGGTATTTAGTTTAGATCTTTATGGAAAATGACAGGGATAGAGCAAAGATAATATTATTGAAATAACAGAAATTCTTATTGGATGCACATCAGAAGAATTCATTTTAGAGGAAAATAAAGAGATAGCTTCTAATTTATTTAAGTAATAAATTAGGAACACAAAGAATTTTATATATATGAAATTAATATTTATTCTCATTGAAATAGAAAAAAAATCAAAGTCTATATTTTGAGCAGTTTGTGTTGAACATCATAAGTACATTTGACTTCTTTGTAAAGTTAAATGAGATGATAAAAAATTAACGAGCCCAGGAAAGATAATAGCATAAAAAATACAAAATTAGCCTGATGTCACAATTGATGTAGATGATGAAGACAATACTCTAGAATTGTCCGAGAAATGATAAATGATAAACCTGAAGAAGGATTGATCTTAACTCAATAAAAAATAATTAGAAAATTAGTAAATAATATTTTATGGCAATATTTTTATTAGAATAATTTAAATTTATTTTGAGTGAAATTAGGACATCTTTTAGAAGGGGGAGTTTCATGATTTTTCGGTACTGTTTTATATTCTTATGTGGAGTGTTTTTTTATCATATAAAAGTTATACTAGAGTGCATTAATCTTTTAATTTTATATTTTTTTATGAGAAGTTATTTCAATGATTTTTGGTGGATAGGAATAACTTCATATTCTCTTTTTGCTTCGTTTTTAAAATACTTAAAAATGCAATCATTTTGGCCATATTGGTTTTAAATTATTCACCTTTCTTTTGTATAACACTATTTATCATTTTTCACACTTTGGCCATGCTATACTTTTCCTCAAAATAGCTTAGTTTCATATCGGTCAAAAATAATATGAAATTCAAATTATTTTTAAATTATATTTTGTTTTTATCAATTTTCAAATATTCAACATTTTGAAGCTTAAATTTTGGGGTGTATCCTTTTATTAACGAAAACATAAAAAAGTAATCGAGATGTTAAGAGTTTAAAGAAAAATGGCACAACTGCGCAAAAAACTTAATCATGGTATTTAATCACGTGGATTTTGCCGTTGTGTAAAAACTTATTTTTTTTGTGTCATATATATATAATGAGGATTAATGGAGGTTCATTTGACCATAGGAGGGAGTTCCTCGTTTGTTTTTTTTTTTTTTTTTTTTTTTTTTTTTTTTTTTTTTTAGTGTTGCTCTATTGTATGTGTGCTTAGATCTCAGCATGATCCGTTTTAATGGGTTAATGCAATTCTGATGTTATCTTGCAAAAAACTTGGTTCCCCTTCTTTGAGATCTGCAGTGGACGGCAGCTTTCTGTGAGCTGTCGAAAAACCGACCCCCCTCGTGAGCGCTCCTCTCCATCTTCACCCGAAATTCCCACCGCCATTAACACTTCCTCCTCCCCCGTTCTGGACTGACAACGCCCGTGCCTTTCTCCGTCGCAACCCCCTGCATCCTCACACCTCCCGCCAAACCCATTTCCGTCCTGCCCTGCTCTCGACGGACTACGCCCCTTCTCCCCGTCGACAGCCCCTCCTCCTCCCGCCTCCCGCCAACCCACTTTCGTCCTCAGCCCCTGGCTCTCGACGAAAATGGCCTCTCTAGGCTCTCTCTCCCCCCAAATTCCCACCGCCATCACCACCGCGAAACCCACCCTCGCGATTACTCCCGCTCTCGACGCCGTGATCACCTCAGAACTCCTCCCGCCTCCCGCTGTCTACGCCTCTCCCTCCCGCCTCCCGCTGTCTACGCCTCTCCCGCTGTCTACTCCTCCCGCCGTGATTCCTCCCTCCTCCTCCCTCCTCCCGCCTCCCGCTGTCTACGCCTCTCCCTCCCGCTTCCTCCCGCCTCCCGCTGTCGACGCTGGCATCGACGCCAAGATAAGGTAAAGTCTGATTATCTTTTTTTTAATCTTTTAGGAGTTTGAAGGTGAGTAAAGATCATGCTTGTCAATGGCTGATATGGTTTCTAATTGAGGTAAAGTCTGATTGTCTTTTTTTCAATCTTTTTTCCTCAGTACCTTTTGCATTGTGTCTGCGATTTAGAATGTGTTCAGACTGAGACTTAGAAATTGTTTCATGTGTAAAGAACTACTATTGGAATTTGATGTTTGGTTTACACACAAATGGAGATATTAGGATGTTCTTATGTTGGTAGCTGCTAATTTCCATCCCCTGGATTGAATTGTGTATATGCTCAATCACTTTCGTTGACAGGTTACATTCTGTATAGATTTTGGCTCTCTGAAATTTTGTTACGGTTTTGTGCATATTGCATTTTTCTTAGTGTCCTGATACTAATGTTTCTGAATCCTGAGCAAGAAGTCAGCTACTTCAATTCAATATCACTTCTTGGACTTTTTGTATTGAAGAGATATACAAAATGCAAATTGGATGTGAGCACATGATAGGGCTTCTCTTATGGTTGTAGCTTGAAATTTCTATTCCCTTGATTGAATTGTGTATGCATTCAGTCATTTTAATTTTGTTCAGACAGGTTGCAGGTTATATAGATTTTGTCACTCTAATAATTTGGTAAAATTTCCTGCATATTGCATGTTGCTTACAGCCCTGACACTTATCCATTCTTTATTCTAAATAAGAAGCTAGCTACTTCAATTGAATAAGAGCAAATATATGTAGGCATAAAGCAGTGAGTACTGGTTACTCACAAATATAATATTAAAGTACAAGAAGCCCCCTTCATATATACCTAGTTTTTCAAATAAAAATATAAAACACATAGAAATGTGGCAATCCATATTCAGATGTGAAGTGCAATATACATTAGACTTGAATATACTTATGGCATTTTTTAATATACTTTAGACTTGAATATACTTTATAAAACACAATTTTTCAGGTTATCCATGGCAAGAAAGAGTTTCTATATTATGAAGAGAGGTCGACGATGTGGCATTTTCGATAATTAGGAGGAATGCAAATCTCAAGTTGATAAATTCCCAAATGCCTCCTACAAAGGGTTTGAAACATACGAAGAGGCTTTGCTTGAATGGGAGAAGCACACCATCGCTCGTGATCCAGCATCCAGCTCAAGCCATGTCCTGACACCAGTTCAATTTCAACAACAAATACTTCCGTCGGGGCATAATCTGGATGAGGACAAGGCAAAACTTGGGGAAACTGTTATTTCCTCCATTTATGCTTTTGTATTAGGTTCGGTGTTTACAATATTAGTGTTTCTAGTATGTATCATTGCCGTGTTTGTTGGTTTCTCCATTGCAAAAAACATGTGATGTGATTTGTGGATGATTCTTCTATGTGAGGATAAGCTTGTATAACTTGGGTCATTTTGTACTTAGTTTGAACTCAATTTTCACAATGCTTGAAGTCAGTTTGTCCTCAAATGTTAGCTTATTTGTGGTCATTTTGTGCTCTGATTAGTACATAACTGGTTCATTTTGTAATCAATCATGAGCTTGCTTGTTTTGTTTCTCAATTTCCAGGCTAAGGCCTACAGGGAGAGGAAGAGGGATTGATCTTGTTTGTTTTGTTGGGTTTTGCTTTGTGAGCCGTTTGTTTGGTTTGGGTGGTTATCTTTTATTTGCTGCCGTGGGAGAATAATAACAATGTGGTGTTGTTATCATTTATTTGAGTGAGTAAATGATCGTAGTTGCCGGTCGTGACGACTGAACTAAGTCTGCATCAGTGAATCAAAGAACATGTTGAATCAAATGAGTGACGAAATTGCTGAGAAGATCCAAATATGAAGAGCATCAACATGCCAAATAAAGAACACAAAATAGTTGAGGAGATCCAAATATGAAGAACATCAACATGCCAAATAAAGAACACATCCATTAAACATGCACAATCAACAAACTGTCTTCTAACTGGGAACCAAATAAAGAACACAAAATAGTTGAGGAGATCCAAATATGAAGAGCATCAACATGCCAAATAAGATCTCATATAACCAGAACTTGTACAAAACTAAATTGTCCCTCAGGCTACCATAATCAGTAACAAATACAACTATATAATCAGTCTTTCGAACACTACATAATCAGTCCTTCGAACACAAATGCAAGAAATAGCAAGGTACAAATTCAAGCATGAAATAGGAAAGCAACTATATAAAAAGCTAAGTAGATAAAACGCAATCTTCAAGCACTAATTAGTCCTTCGAACAGAGACTTCTCAGCTACCATGGATTTTGATGTGCTCCTTCTTCACAATGCCCGCCTGCACAACAAATGGAACCAAAGTTTCAGTGTGCAATGAACCAAAAGAGGGAGGACTGATTCGTTTGCATAGCTTACTGAAGGACATAACAAAGGTCAATGAACAAAACATACACACATAACTGCAGCCACATGGGGAAAGTACAACCAAAATGCTCCAAAAATGCTCCAAAATGCTCCTTAAAGGCTGTTACTTTTTCTATACATGGAAAACATTCATAAGTTGTGCACAAAAAAGAATTCAATTGAACGACAAATAAATATTACAAGAAAAATTCTCAAGTAACTTACCAACATCGGGCAACTGGTCTTATAGTGACCCAATTGTTGACAATTCCCACATTTTCGATGTTTTATATCCTTTTTTGATTGTGACTCTTCAAAGTCCACAAGCCTAGTCTTTGTATTTACATAACCATCAAAAAATGCATTGATACTTTCACTCCTCTGACTAGTTGTCATTCCTGCCCAAAATATATCTTTCAAATATGCATCTACCCAGTGTGCACGCAATCTGTACATCCTCGTCAACCAACTATCTACACTCTCATCTATATTAAATTTCTCCTTCATAATCTTCCAACGTTCCTCACAATTGTGAATAGTGCTAGCTCGATACCACTTATCAAAATATGTAGAAATCTCATCTCCATATTGTGCTTTCATTGGAAGTTAATGCTCGGCAATATGTCTGCCAATATGCCAAGAACAAAAACGGTGTCGGGTATTAGGAAAAACTTGTTTGATAGCTCCTCCTATTTGTGCATCTTGATCAGTAATAATTGCTTTTGGTGCAACCCCATGCATGCATTTTAGCCATTGAGTGAACAACCAAATAAAGGTATCCTCCTGCTCATCTGCAAGTAACGTACAACCAAAGAGAATGGACAGCCGATGATGATTTACACCTGTGAATGGAGCAAACGGTAGGCTCAAATGATTGGTTTTATATGTGACGTCAAACACCACTACATCTCCAAAACTTAAGTAAGAAGATCTTGATCTCCCATCAGTCCAAAACACGCTCCTTATAGTCCCCGACTGATCCAGCTCTATGGAAAAATAAAATTCTGGATCGATTTCCTTCCTATCTTAAAAATTCTTTATGATGGATATGCATTCATTGCCAATGTTGTTCTTCCTAATAGTTCTGATGTGATCAATACATTGTTGTGCAGTAATATATTCTTCATCAATACTCTTAGACACAACATTATACACTCGAGCAATAGTAGAAGGAGCCATTCCTTCTTCACTCAAATTTTCAATAATTCTCTTGCAAGTCTTCGAGAGATGGCTTTGCCTGTGGGAATAATGATTAAACACTTTATCAGGGCTCGATAATAAATGGGTTGGGTGCTCTGCCTCAAACTTCGTGACAATCCATGTCTTAGAGGAAGTCAACTTAATCTTCATTCTTGCGGGACAATCCACTCTAGTATCTGGACGGCGATTGACAAGTTTCCCACACTCTCTCTTATATGATAACCTTTTTCTCCCTGCCTTGTTACAAACAAAAACTTGAGAAATAATTTCTCTTGTCTTTCTTGACTTATCAACAGTTTCCTTACGGATTCCAAAACCCATTTTTTGCATAAGAATTATAATAGTTGTATGCCTCCTCCAATGTAGCAAATTCTTTTCCTTCGTATGGCGCCTTTCCTATGAAAGTCATCTCATTCGGGCCTACAAGAGCTATATGCAATTCACCACCAACATCCATGAGATTTTAGGTATCATTTTCACTTAGTCCAATGGGTAGCACATCATCTGTTTCAACATTCATTGTCCTCTCGTCGCCCTGAAACAATTATCAATGTGTTACAAACGTTGAGAAATTATATACTAATGATGCAAGTTTATAACCACACTGCAGTAAAATTGTTTCCAGGATTCGAAAGTATTAGAGTATTTATTTATTTACAGCCTATGGCACAACTAATTAGATCCATCGCTTGAAATTTCTTATCAATGACATGATAATTTTGGGTAATTATGAACAACAAAGAAAAATTCTTACTGACGCATGGAACTGCTTATGAGAATGTAAACCTAATAAAACTAGCACGTGTAGAAAAGGAACATTATCATATTAATGAGTACGGAACATTAAATGACAATAGCAACAAAACCAGTGTACAACATATTTTGAGGACAACAGAAACTGTCCGCACATATTCTTTTCCCCCTCAGAAACTGTCCGCAATTAGCATAATAACCCAGAAAAGCATTAGCATAATAACACAATTAGCATAAAAATTCAAGTCATCCCCAATTCACAGCAGAATTGAAATCTTAACAGGTTTTGTCGCGTTGAGACCAGAAATCACTCCAAAAATACCCAAATTGAGACTGTACCAAAAATA
>NC_033800.1:118703527-118707600 GCF_001876935.1 Asparagus officinalis
GACCTGATGCCTTACCTCGGTGGAGGCGAGCTCGACAGCGGCGAAGTGCGATGAGCCGGCGGCAACACTAAGCGGGGACGGCAAGCGCAGGCTGCGACGATTTCGTGAGGTGGAGAGGAGGGGGGAGGTGATGGCGAGGATGACGTCGAGGGCTTGATCGATCTCCGGAGGCGGCGATGAACCTGAGGGCTGAGCTCGAATGCCGTCGGAGGCGTGGCTGATGACGAGGGGTGAGCTCGATGGCGAGGACGAGTAGACGGCGATGACCCGGCGGCGACGCTCAGCTGCGGTGATCTCGGGCGCTGGAGAGGAGGAGGGGAGGTGATGGCTAGGGCAAGGGGACGGCGGCGACGCTGATCGGGGACGTCGAGACACAGGCCGAGCTTGGGCGCCGGCGCTTTCGGGCGGTGGTGAGGGGGAGGAGGTCGGTGATGGCGACCGAATGCGCGATCTTGAGCCGGCGGCGACGATGATCGGGGGCGGCGAGCTCCGGCGACGATTTCGGGCGCTGGAGAGGAGGAGGCGGGAGGTGATGGCGCGATCTGGGCGGGAGAGATGAGAGAGGGGTAGGGATTTTGGGGGGATGGGATTTTCAACGAAGGGCTCAGATCTCTCTGAGGGGTTTTGAATAAACGGCGGGCTACAAGCTACATGTAGAATTATAAATTTACCCTTCTATGTGACATATAATTTTCAAGAGATCAGCATGCATAGTCTAATTAGACACCACAACTCCAACAATTACCTCTCTAATAATAATCACGTTCCTTCTGAATCTAGCTCTCCGCAAATTGAAGTACGCATAATGGGTATTTTACCATTTCATATTTAATCTCAGAAGATAAACTGCTGATATGACCAACACGAGGTGCACCAAGATAAACCAAAGTAGGAAAAAAAAAAGAAAAAAGAAAAAAGAAAAAAGAAAAACAAAAAACAAAAGATACATTACCGAACAAAAAGATTCATATAGAGGACCAATGAGTAGCGAAGCAAGCAAATACACGACATTAGAATTAAGGAGGAGCATATACTGAACCGAGAAAAGATTCAATAGCGCACACTTGACTAATCATCAGCCTTTAAACACCGGTAAAAAGAGGGGGAAAAACAAAATAAAACAAATCTCACCAACACCACCAGGTCCACCACCACCACAGCCCTCACCTTTTACTAACCTAAGAAATAGGTGTTATAAGATGCATTAGCATCATCAATATCATAAAAGAGAAAGCCAAAGTGGCCAATAAATAACTAGCAATGCCACATTCTAGTGAGAAGCAAGAAGCAACAACAAGAACAACAAAATCTTTTTTTAGGAAGAGACCCCTGGATATAATAGATATAAGATGATGCTTAAATGCTGCATGATAGTTGAAATCACGGTCTCCAAGTATAGGACACTTCCAGTCGCAGCTCCGTCACTGGTGCTGCAATTAGTTTACATGTTCATTAACACAAATCATCAACTAAGATAGTAAATTGATTAATTAGTAAGGTACCTCAGGTTTAGCAGCAGCATCTTTAGCCTCCTCACTGCCCTTGAACTCCTCACCTGCAAAATATGATACGATTTTATAACCGAAATCCTTGCCTGATAGCCCATAATCAAATCATTATGCTTCACAGAAAACTTTGCATAACACAATGAAGAGAATGACGCCATCTTTTCGTAGAATGTGAGAGAGATTAATGGGTATCACAAATCACATGACAGAATTCTCTCATATACAAATGATGTGGTTGAATCTTAGCCAAGTGTGATAATGCCCCATTTATTCACTTGGCTGAGATTTATCTACGTCCCTTCATATAAGAGAATCCCCTCATATGGCAAGGATATCCATTATTTGTGCGTGCGTGCAGGCCGGCGGGTAGCAAATCACATTTCAAGTAAAGACAAAATGACCAAACGCAGATCATGACAATTTGGAATTTAACATTTCCTGAATCTCATAAAAAAAAGAGTCAAAAAATGTTGTAGATAAGTTACTTCTATTAGCCAAGAGAATTATCTTTTACAAGCAGTGATTATAGTACCTCCTTCAGGTAAATCAGAAGTCCACAGAGTAAGGTTGTCTCTAAGCAACTGCATGATCAAAGTGCTATCCTTGTATGACTCCTCGCTCAAAGTATCCAGTTCTGCAATTGCCTCATCAAAGGCTTGCTTTGCCAAATGACATGCCCTGAAAATTTGTCACACATAGTGAAAGTTTAATAGATAGCACATGAAATCACTAAAAAATAAAAACCGAACACACCTTTCAGGTGAATTCATGATTTCATAATAAAAGACTGAAAAGTTGAGAGCGAGGCCAAGACGAATTGGATGGGTTGGTGGGAGGTCTGAGCTGGCTGTGTTAGATGCAGCCTGCAAAAATGTAAAAGTTGTTGGAAAAAATATAAGAGATAACAAAAGAGTAACTTGGACATGCCTGGTATCCCTTCAAAGATTGCTCGGCTGCTTCTTTCCTTTCTTCATCGTTTTTAAACTCAGCAAGATAGCGGTAGTAATCCCCTTTCCTGAATATTCGCCTCAACAGGTAAATAAATTCGTGGTAAAAGTATGTAGAAGCATGCACTGGTGGAGAGTTCTTTTTTTCCCCAGAAAAAAGATGGAGGGCTTTAGCTAATAAAAAAGAGCCATGTGCAATTCAGGGAGTTGGAAATACATGACAGAGGAAACAAGATTTATAAACACTCAAGTGACCTAACACACACCACAATAGCAGAGTCCAAGTTCAACGCCTTTGAAGTGTTTACTTCAAAGAATTTCATCGATAGTTTGGTTAGATAGTGTACCCAAAGTTGAACCAAAACCATAATAATAATAATGATAATAATAATAGATGTCCCAAGTGGAGAAGTCAGTTTCATCACCATCAAATGGTTTCATTTAAATGAAGTACTTATGGTTACAGTCAGCCATACGAAGACACAATGAGAGGTGTAACTAAAATCGATCTCATGTTAAACATATTTCAGTTTTCAGATGAGTCTGTTTGTATGACATCTATTAAAACTTAAATTTGACCCATTGTTAAGGCCTGACCTTCAAGGCATTTGGTAGAAAACAATGATGCACCATTGTCATGTACAATGTTCATACACTTGATATTATCCATAAAAAATTATGAGAATAGTTCTTCAGCCGTCTAGGCATGTCAAGTAAGATGCGCATCCGTCAAAAGTTTTGGTGACAGGAATTTTCATCCATATTACAGTGAGAGGATGGAAGGACCAAGCTTATTTGAAAAAATAGATGCACATTACTAAAAGAACTACATGGTGAACTTGGTAAAGAAACATGTGCAATAATGTTTTGACTTGCACGCTCTTTACATCATAAGCTTAAATTTACTTGCACATTATCTTTGATATACAGAAAAGAACATCCAGCAAGATAAGTGAAGCTAAAACTGCTAAATGAAAATTTCTAACAGTTTGATTGATTATGGATAAAAAACGTTAAAATTAAACAAAAAGAAGTATAGGTATGTAACTTACATTTTGTAGTAAAAAACAGAAGATTCTCCAGTGCCAGAAGACGGAATCAGATGCTTGTCTATGATGGCGAGGATGTCATTGCATATCTTAGTAAGTTCTTCCTCCACCTTCTGACGATAGCTTTTAATCAATTTAACATTTTGTTCATTCCCTTTCGACTCTTCTTTCTGCTCAATAGATGACATGATGCGCCAAGATGCTCGGCGAGCTCCAATCACATTCTTATAACCCACTGAAAGGAGATTTCTCTCCTCAACAGTCAATTCCGTATCAAGCTTAGCGACTTTCTTCATACATTCAACCATTTCTGAAATAATATTGCAGCAGCAACCGAAAAGTTAATCCTCATGGTGTAGGACGGAGAAGTTTAATTTTCCATAAAGGAAAGCAAAGAGTTCGTACATAGCAAATAAAAGTTAAAAGTGCGCAAATTGCAGAAACCAGCTTCCCAAGAAATAAATATATTTGAAAGAGTACCACAAATAGACAAGTAATAGAAAGGAGGGGACAAAGAATTTTCTATTTTCTCAAACTTAACTAGAAGACCAAAAAAATATTCACATGAT
>NC_033800.1:118707610-118774276 GCF_001876935.1 Asparagus officinalis
CTAATGGAAACTTCATGGGGTCTAAGGGATTGATTAACAATGTCCTCACTCCAAGTATTAAGGCTTGCATTTGTCAACTCTATAACTTTTGTCCTGTTAATCTTACTTAACAATCACAATTTCCTATCAACCATACTAATGTTCTTTCCTGCCCTGAGGTTCTCTAGGTGTAATCGAATGCTTAAATAACGATATATAAACCTTTTTGTCTCCTTAGTCTCCTCTTCTGAGTCTGTAACACTCTTACTTGTCCCTTCTCCAAATCGTTCAGTCTCCCATTAAGCTCCTTAAATCCCTCAGCCTCTAGTCCCCTCCTCCAACCTCTCCATTGAGCTACTCCTCAACATCCCTTTCAGGAAAGCCTCTCGTCATTATATCTGACTACATTAGCTCCTCTCTCGAATGGTTCTCTGTGATGCTCTTGATTCCTTTCCTTCACTTTTTGATCTCTTCACACGGGGTTTTCTTTTTAGATGTCCCTAGTGTTGGGAAAAACTTGTACAACACAAGATTTCCTTATCACCAGATTAGCAGGAAAGCGAAAGAATAAAGCGGAATAATAACACACACAAATTTAACGTGGTTTGACACAAAATTGCCTACGTCCACGGGCTGCTGCAGATCTTTCACTAATGGGAGAAAATTTATAAGTGTTTTTACACACAACTCACAAGAAAAATATCTCTAGAAATTTTCCTCACAAAATCACTCTCTGATTTTGCCTCTCTTCTCAACAACACTCAGACGGATTGAATACACTGATTAAGGATATCCATTATGGAGAGAGCAGGGAGGTTTTTATAGCCTGCGTATACCCCCCTCCTTTTTTCTTCCTTCCCTTTTTGACTCTTGCTCCCTGCCATTTTTTCTTTCTTCTCTTTTTTTTCTTTTTGACACTTGCTCCCTTACCTTTCAGTGGCTGTCTTTGTTGACAAGAGCAACCACCATCTTAACAATCTCTTACTTGAAGACTGATTTTAATCTGTCTTCACATTTCGATCTATGCAGCAGCTCTTTTCCTGTCTTAATACTATTGCAGGCCAACTGAAGCTAAACACAACTTTAGTTTGTCAGCAGTCACCGTCTTTGTTAGCATGTCTGTCGGATTTTGAGCTCCACTTATCTTTTCAAGTTTCAAAATTTTATCTTCCAGAAGTGATCAGATTAAGTGATACCGCACATGTATGTGCTTCGTTCTGGAATGAAAAGACGGATTCTTCGCTAGATGAATAGCACTTTGACTATCGTAATATAAGACATTGTCTTCTTGTTTCTTGCCTAATTCATCCAAGAAACTTTGAAGTCAAACAATTTCCTTGCTGGCCTCTGTAACAGTGACATATTCTGCTTCAGTTGTGGAGAGAGAAACTATCTTCTGCAGTTGAGAAACCCAACTCACTGCAGTCTCCTCTTAGAGTATAGACATACCCTGTAGTTTCCTTTCTGATATTAACATTTCCTGCTAAATCAGAATCCACATAACCTGTTAGTATTGTATCTCCACTTTTGAAACGAAATACTTTACCTGTGGTACCCCATAGATATCTGAGAATTCATTTGACTGCTTCCCAGTGTACCTTACCCGGATTATTCATGTACTTGCTAACAGCTCCCACTGCTTAAGCAATATCTGATCTTGTACAAACCATGATATATATCAGACTTCCAATTGCTGAGGCGTACAAGACCTTCGCCATGTGTGCACGCTCTTTCTCCGTCTTCAGTGACAGCTCTTTGGAAAGTCTGAAATGAACACCTAAAGGTGTACTCACTGATTTACCATCTTGCATATTGAATCTGGAGAGTACTTTGTTGATGTACTCAGACTGTGATAACATCAAAGTACCAGACTTTATGTCTCTCTTGATCCTCATTCTAAGAATATGCTTTGCAGCGCTAAGATCTTTCATTGTGAACTGCTTTGATAATTTTTACTTCAAATTTATAATTTTTTGCAAATCTGAACCTGCAACGAGCATGTCATCAACGTATAACAATAAAATAATAAAGCTATTATCAAACCTCTTGAGATAGCAATAATGATTTGTTTGGCATATAGTGAAACCGTTGCTGTCCATAAAGATATCAAACTTCTTGTACCATTGCCTGAGAGCTTGTTTTAATCCATACAAGTTCTTCTTCAAACGACATACTAGATTTTTCTTGCCTGTCTTTATGAAACCTTCTGATTGTTTCATGTAGATATCCTCCTCCAGGTCACCATAAAAAAAAACTGTTTTTACATTTAACTGCTCAAGATGTAAATTCTCAGCAACTATAATTTTCAACACCAGTCTGATTGTAGTCAGTTTCATGACCGGAGAGAAAATTTTATTGTAGTCAATACCTTCTTTTTGCTGAAAAATCTTTGACAACCAATCTTGCTTTGTAGCGCTTTTTCCCATCATGCTCTTCTTTGATCTTGTAAATCCACTTGTTATGAAGAGCTTTCTTATCTGATGGTAATTCAGCTAAGTCACACGTCTGATTTGACATAAGCGAGTCCATCTCATCTTACGTAGCAGACTCCCACTTGACTGAATTCTCCACCTGTATTATTTCATCATAACACTCCGGTTCACCACTGTCAGTCAGCAACAAGTAGTGCAAAGAAGGCGAATAACGCTGGATTGGCTTAGGAATTCTGGAGGAGCGTCTCACTTCTGACGTGCTTGGTTCTTCTTGAACTACTTCAGGACTAGTATGAACATCATTTTTAAAAATCTCCTTAAATTTAGCAAATTCCTTTATTTTAATTTTTATACTGGAGCTACTTGATTCTGCAGTTGATCTGTCTTTGTACGTCAGATTCTCATTGAACATGACATCTCTGCTTCTGATGATCTTTTGATTTTTATAATCCTAAAATCGGTAACCAAACTCATCACCACCATAACCAATAAAAACACATTTATTAGATTTAGTATCAAGTTTATTTTTTTCAGCAGAATCTATGTGTACATAAGAGATACAACTAAAAACTCTTAAATACGAAAGATTTACCTCTTTTTTGCTCCAAACTTCTTTCAGTATTCCACCGTCTAAGAGAACTAAGGACCCGTTGTTGATTAGGTAGGCTGCAGTATTGATAGCTTCAACCCATAGGAACTTAGGCAAGTCGATATGTATCCTCATGCTTTTGGCACTTTCATTCAAAGTTCTGCTCATTCGCTCCACTACGCCATTCTGCTGCGGTGTCATAGGAACTATTTTCTCCATCTTGATCCCGTTGTTTGTGTAAAATTCTTTAAATCTACTGTCTTTGTAATCTTCTTCATTGTCTGACCTTAACCGTTTTATCTTCAAACCAATTTTATTTTCTACTATGGCCTTCCATTTTTTGAAGGTATCAAAGACTTCTGATTTTTTTTCAAAAAATAGACCCACACCTTCCTTATAGAATCATCAATGAAGGTGACATAGTACAGTGAGTCTGTAAGAGATGGAATTAGAGATGGCCCCATACGTCAGTATGAACCAACTCTAATTTTTCTGCCTTGGGTGTCTTGCCAATCTTTGCAAAACTAATTTTTTCTGTTTGTCAAAGATACAATCATCGCATAGGCCGACATCTACATTCTTCAGATCCGACAGCTTCTCTTTTGACAGAAGTGTCTTTATCCATTTCTCACTCATATGGCCAAGCTTTTGGTAACATAGGTTTAATTTTTTATCTGTATCTGTTTCTGTAATAATATTATCTAAGTTAGAGGTTACATAGAAAGTATCAGTTTTCTTACCTCGAGCAATGACGAGTGCTCCTTTGGTAATATTCCATTCATGACCTGAGAAGATTATATAGTAACCCTCTCCATCAAGCTGTCCTATAGAGATCAAATTCCTTTTAAGGTCAAGAATGTCTCACTCCTTGCAGCATCCACGTGGTCTGATTTGACAATTTTAATCGTATGTCTCCCTTGCTAATGATATTCAAGGTTTCATCATCTGCTACATGTACCTTTTTGAAATCACCGCTGACGTAGTTCTCCATGATTTCTTAACATGGGATGGCATGAAAGGATGCCCCTGAATCAAGAATCCATGATTTAATCGGACTATTGACGCTTTAAATCATAGCATCACCTCTTTCTTCGGTCACGTTGGTAAACTCCTATGCGCCGGTATTTTTCTTCGGTGTCCTGTGCTCCCTCTTGAAATGACCCTTCTTGCCATAATTATAGCAGTTGAAATATTTCTTTCCCGATCTAGATTTGCTCCATCTAGATTTTGATCTGCCATGATTTAAATTTCTTTCTAAAGTTCTTCCCCTAGACTCCGTGTGTAAGGCTAAGGAGGTTGATGCTTCACCCGATTCTCTCCGTCGAATTTCTTCACTAAGAACCAGATCACGAACATCATCAAATTTTAACTTATTGTTTCCCGACGAGCTACTCACAGCCATGAAAGTAGCATTCCAACTTCCTGGTAGAGAAGACAAAAGTATCAATGCTCGTACTTCTTCATAAAACTTAATTCCAACTGAACCCAACTAGGTTGTGGCTGTATTGAGTTCTTTGAGATGTTGAGCTACCGATGCGCCTTCTATCATCGGCAAATTGAACAGTCACCTCAATAAGTGAACTTTGTTTGAGACAGAGGGCTTCTCATACATGCTGTAGAAAACCGTCATCAGATCTACCGTGATCTTTTCCTTTGCTATGTTGAAAGTAACGTTACGGGATAACGTCAATCGGATAACTCCAAGGGCTTGTCTGTCGAGAAGAGCCCACTCTTCATCCTTCATGTCATCTGCCTTATTTCATAAGAGAGGTTGATACAGATTCTTTTAGTACAAATAATCTTCGATCTGTATCTTCCAAAAGCCGAAGTCCGCACTGTCGAACTTCTCAATTTTTACATTTTCTTCGTCTGCAACCATCGCTCCTACTCGAATCTGGAATCCTCTTGATCATTTCTGACTGTTTCTGTGAACCACCGTGTATTAGAACACTATTGTCGACCAACCAGTATCGCCGATAAAATTTACTATTCATAAAATTCACTATTCACATGAATAGTAATCTTGCAGAAAGTTGACAAACGTCACAATCAAAGCTCAGATATCAGTTGTTAGGAAAAAGTTGTACAGCACAAGATTTTCTTATCACCAGAATAGCAGGAAAGCGAAAAAATAAAGCGAAATAACAACACACATAAATTTAACACGGTTCGGCACAAAATTATCTACGTCCACGGGTTACTGCAGATCTTTCACTAAGGGAAGAAAATTTACAAATGTTTTTACACACAACTCACAAGAAAAATATCTCTAGAATTTTTCCTCACAAAATCACTCTCTGATTTTGCCTCTCTTCTCAAGAACACTCACAAGGATTGAATACACTGATTGAGGATATCCATTATGGAGAGAGGACCATTTTTTCTTTCTTCCCTTTTTTTTTCTTTTTGACACTTGATCCCTTACCTTTCGGTGGCTGTCTTTGTTGACAAGAGCAGCCACCAATCTTGACACCTAGATCCTCGTCATCGGACTCTTTGGGTTCAAGGCTTTCTCTGTCTATCTCACCAGCGCCAGCTCTTTGATCAAGAGTTGGACCATTTTCCATTTTTGGCACTTGTGATCCGAACTGTGGTTGTGCAACGTGTTATCCCCCTATAGTAATTAATATGAAGGAGAAATTTCTCCAACTCCTGACAGAGGTATATACTGTTGACTCGAATAGGCAACCAGGGCCATTCCAAGATTGGAAGTCCAAGATCACCTAACTACTCTTCCATGTATCATAATTTGTTTATTCAACCAAAAAGCAAAATTATGTGACTCATAGTGTCATTATTATTAACATTTTTCACCAGAAAATTAACTGCTAAATTTATATCATAGTGTATCCAGATAAGAAAGCGAGTACAACTTTAAATAACTGCATTTACTAATCAATCAATATATGCACTAGTGATCAGTAACAGTACTAAGATTAACATAAATAGGTCGGAGAAGGCAACGGTTGAAGCCAAAAGTCTAATCCCGAAAGAAACCTAAATACAAAATACAAAACGCCTGATGAATAAAAGAAATGAAACATAAATTTAATAAATTTAACCGATCAATTTTAAGAAGCCCATAACTAAAAAAATTTACAAATCTACCTAAAAAAATATAGAAAAAAAAATAAGGGGGGAAAAAATGGAGGATCGAACCGTCACCTTCGTAACGCTCGGCTTGTTCAGCGAGCTTGGCCATGTAGACATGGCTTTCCCTGTCCTTCTCACTCGACATTGCGCTTTTTTCTAAAAAAGAGAAGCTTTTTTCAAACCCTAGAAAAAAACAACAAGTCCTCTAAAGAACGACGAAGAAGAAAAAGGGGAAGCGAGAAAGAGAAGTTAAAAAAAAAAAGATCCGAGAATAGCGAAGAGGTTTTAAAGGGAGTTGGTTAAAGGTCGAGAGCGCTTTACCCCGCGCGAATATCACGGCGACGAAACTGTCTACGGGTGACGTGGCTTCATGTTGGCCGTCCGTTACTCGTGCGGTATGTGAGGGGTTTTATCACGCGTACTTTTACACCGCGAACTTTATTTCGCCTTTTCTGCTATCGGAAAATGAACAGAATGCTTCCTAGGATTAATTTTTAGAAAACCCCCTCAACTACGGGGTCTCTCAAAAAACTCTCTTCTTACTAGCATTATTTTACGTGCAAATACATGTAAACTATATAATAAAAATTGATCATTGTAATTTTTTAATAATAAAATGGTTGCTTTAGTACCCTAAAAAATCATAGAAATTTCTAATATCCTTTTATGATACTTGTTCATTTAATATGTGATATTTTATCTTATCTATCCGAAATTGGCTATGAAAAGTATTTCAATTTGAGTCATGCCGTAATTTTTCTAGATATATTATTGTTGTGCCATAGAAATAATGAAGTGTTAATCACAATCAATTGGCTAACACACGTCTCAACCAGACTATACACCAACTAGATCCACATGACTTCTCGTCTCCCTCAGAGGCCAAGACGAAATGTGTCCCTTCTTGTCCCCCTCGATGACCGAGACGAAAGGCGTCACTTCTCGTCTCCCTCGATGGTCAAGACGAAAGACGTCTTTTCTCTGCCCTCTCGCAAAACCAAGACGGAAGACAGTCATTCTCAAACCCCCTCGCTGACAACCAATCATCATCACATTAAATGCATGGTCTGAGTCATGATTACATGCCGCGAAAGTCTTAATGACTCATCGGACCTTGTCAACACTTTACTCCTTAACGCGACACAGAAGTGATAAACCTTGAAATCAACGAAGGGGCGTTCTCTAAATCCACAAAGAACTATCTCTGAATCCATGAAGAAAATATAATAAGAGAAATTTTATTGATAAAAGTGATCTAATTCATAAAATTTATAATCCTTATCTTAAATAGAAAGACAAAGTCTACTCCTAATAAGAACAAAATTCCTAAAAGAAAGAAATAATTTAAAACTACCTAAAAGACTCTCTATAATAGAGGGAAAAAATTAGTCCTAATTAAATCAAAATTGATTTTATTTCCTAATCTAAATTGACTCTAACTTTATTACTAAAAATAAACTAAAGACTAATTATTTTTGAAATCCTGTCAAAATGGGTGATACAGATGGAATCGTGAGATTCTGCCAAGCTGATTGACTCTGTGTCATCGAGATATGCGATTTTTATATCTAATATGTTAGAATCTACCTTCCAAATTGGGAGATATATATAGTTATTTCTCCGTAGTCAGTCAATAATTCATCTATATCGGCATTTGACTCGTGAAGGTCCAACTTCTCCATGAATTGATCGTTATGCGTCCTATATCAGTCTACCCTTGTTGAAAGAAGCTCGACCTGGACCTTATATTTTTTTTTGAATAACAGCTTCCTTGATAAACATTTTTCTTCTCCTGCGTTGATCAGCTTCCGCCTTGTACTTAGCATTGATCTTCTCCATCTATTCTTTTACCTTCTGAGCTAGGGCTTCTTATAAATCAAACTTTTAAATGAATCTTTTTTACATTATTTTAATGTGACTGACAGCTTGTGGATCTACAGATTACTTGAAAAACTCTTTCAAATATTTTTATTATTGCTTTTCATGTTCTTGTACCTGAAGTTTCATCTCAATCTTGTTGAAATCATTGACACTCTTTATTTCAAAAGAAGAATTTCTCTCGAACTCCATCTCCTTTATTTTGGGCCCTCCACTAAGCAATTCACACATATCATCAATTGCCTCACTCTCTATTTTATCATTTTCCTCCATCAGGACAACATCAATATGTGCAATCGATCGCAACCTCTTTGGGAATATCACTCATAATATCCATCTTTTCTATCATATCACCATCAGCATCATGAATCTCACGCATAATGAGTGTTTGCACTTTAGGAGAAATTTTAGTAGGGACATGTTCTCCTTTTCTAGTTACAACTAACGCGTAAACCTCGTCAGATTGCTTTAAGTCTTTAGCTAGAGTCTTGTTGTCTACCACTAAAAGTTTCTTCTTATCAGTAGTCTCTATAATGGATGACTCCTTCTCTAGAAGAGGCATGAGTGCAATTCGACGTTCATCCTTCTTGAAGATACAAGCATTGTCTCTGATCCTGTGAGTGACACTAATATCTAACTGACATGGCCTACCTAAAAGAATATGACAAGTATCGATCTTGACCTGACCACATCACAAACACCTCATCGACATAGTTATGGCCGATAGAAAAATGTACCCGACATATCTCATCGTTTTGCACATCATTGCTCTTGCGAATCCAGTCGATCTTATAGGAAGGTTGGTGCTTCTCTGTCTTCAAACCTAACTTATTCACCATACACTAAGAGACAAGGTTTTTGTTACTGTGACTGTCAATGATAACATCACAAATCTTCTGCATCACAGTGCATCTCGTGCGAAAGATACTGTGCTCAGAAGGTGGTTGTTCTTTCTTTGCTATTACTTAAATGCTCTTCCCAACTCCAGGGTCTTGCTCAAGATTAAATTGGGGCTCATTAATCCTTCCATGACCATAGCTAGATTTTGAAGTAGAATGTTGATTGAACACATAATAATGTATAGGAAGAAAACGAGCTTTCAACAATTCCTTCATCTTTGCCCATGATCAGATTTTTTGCTTCTATTGATGGGCTCGATCTTTGCATAATGATTGCCACTAAAAAAACTGCTTTATTATTTAGTCAATAGGCTACTCACTTAACCTTCTAATCTTCTATGATTTCCAAGTACCCGAAAAATCTCTCCACCTCATCAATCCAATCAAGAAAAACTTTTATATCTAATTTCCCATTGAAAGATGATAAATCAATCCTCATATTTTTAGTACCATAGATATCCCATCTTGAGTAGTCTTTACGACCATGATTTCTGCGTAGGGATTCATATTCATTGATGGGGTATAAATAAATACCTCTAAAGTTACAAGTGCACAACCATCAAGTTATAGTATAAAAAGTTATCGATCCCACGAGGAAGGTGCTTGTAGGAGAAAATCAAAATCGATTCTTATGTTGTGTGTGTGACAATTATAAGTGATGAAGTTGGTCGTGGAGAGATAAAGAGAGTGAGAGTGATAGTATATAAATATAAATAAAACGAGATTGAGAGTGAAGAGATAAAGAGTAGATGTGATAAAGAGTGAATGTAAACAAAACTAACAAAAATGGGAGAAAGAAAGATGAAGGAAATAAAATCAAGAAACAAATAAGAGAAAAATTAAGAAATAAGGGGAAAATCAAGAAAGTAAAAGATTGAGGATCCAATATAATAAATAAGTTTTATTTAAAAAAAGAAATTATCTCTTAAAGGACATTACATAGGCTATAAGGTTTTAAAGCTGGTTGAACATGCTTCGTTCTCGGAATTGAGATGTTGTATGTTAGGAGAACTTTGTTGTGCCCGATGAAGCAATTGCATAAAATTTTCTTGTTTGTCCAAGGGCTTCTTCAAACGTGCTTCTGTTGTGTCAATTGCTTTTAATTCAATTTCTGCCAACTCAATCTTCCTCTCTAAACTTTGAACCTTCTTTCTCCATTTTACAATCTTTTGATTCAGATCATTCTTGCATGATTGATTATGATTAATAGCCACTTTATGAGCAACCAATGACTACTCTACATAAGAGATATGACTTTCTAATGATTTTGAAAATTCTAGAGAAGATACCCCTGTAGGTGTAAATTTTGATTTCCTGAAATGGGGGTATCTTTTGTATTGATAAGAATAGCTTATTACAAACTAATGAATCAAAATTATAATAGAAGCGAAGAGTAGGCCCTCCTTGTTTAACATGGGGACTTTGGTAGTAATAGGACGCCTCGCTCGATTCTCAAGATGCTACAGTGCAAAAATCATGCAAAGAGCCTGTTGTCAACTCAGTCGAGAGTTGAGAGTTGAGAGCTAATGGTCCGACTAACTGATTGGATTAATCAATTAACTACGAACCTCCTTCCTGTAGCTTGGAGAGACTCTTAAATAGAGGAGAGATGGGAAAGATGCTACAGTGCAAAAATCATGCAAAGAGCCTGTTGTCAACTCAGTCGAGAGTTGAGAGTTGAGAGCTAATGGTCCGACTAACTGATTGGATTAATCAATTAACTACGAACCTCCTTCCTGTAGCTTGGAGAGACTCTTAAATAGAGGAGAGATGGTGTGGTCAATCCCTTGAATCATGAGATGTGACCATGTACTGTTGGGAGATACCATGCTTCTCAGTTGTACCATGACCGACTGCTTGATGGGCTCGGGGTACTGTGCTCATCCCTTTCATGTCATGGGAGATGGGAAAGCCCATCCCTGTACGTGATGTTACGGCTGCTAGGTACTCTGGAGAGTCTGGCAAGTTTACCGATCGTAGGCCAATTCGGCTTTTGAGTAAACTTAACTCATGCGGGCAAGTCAAGCGTGCAGGCGAGTGTAGCGACATCGTGGATTCGACTGGTCGCTCGTACTATGGACGGTCGCTTGATAGGCTCGGAGTACTATGCTCCTTCCCTTTACATCGAGGGAAATGGGAAGGCCCATCCCTGTACGTGATATTACGACCGCCAGGTACTCTGGCGAGTCTGGCGAGTCTGGCGAGTTTACCGATCGCCTGGTTGATCGTCTGGGCATGCAGGCGAGTTCAGCTCTTGAGTAAACTTAACTCACAAGGGCGAGTCAAGTTTGCAGGCTAGTTTCTGATCACTTGGCGGATTGCTCAGATGTAGGCGAATTTGGTGATCGCGTGGTCTTGGTTCATGCTGGCGAGTCAAGCACACGGGTGAGCCCAATTTTCAAGTCGTGCGGGCGACTCGAATACGCAGGCGGATTTTAGGCATATCTGCAAAGGTAATTTTTATCGCCTACAAGACCCCCTTTAAAGTTTTTAGACCTAAACCAACTTGCGTGTGGTCTGGAATACTTTGAATAAAGAGGTTTTTGATGAGTTAAGGCGAATTTGACTCCCTTGGCTAGGTAGAGACCTTTGGGTGAATTCAAGCGGTGCGAGTGCACACAGGCAAGATTGGTGCCGTTCGAGTTGGGCTCCCCCTTTTTTTAGATGAAATTTGGGCCCAAGAGAGCGAGCCACATGTCCGTGGGGGAAGTTCCCATGCTTGTTAATTAAGACGATGCCTCGTCTTCGCGCGCTCTCCTCAATTGGGCGGATCCGAAGATGTTTTTTATCTCAACCGTTGATCCGACAAGAGATCGTGTGTGAGTCACCCGATCTTGGCCATTCCGTGCTTAATTGGAACCGTCGAATCGAAATTGTCTGCTTTAAGCGGTCAGCGAATCTTGACGGTCAAGATCCTGAGTATATAGTGTCGATTCATCTTCTTTGCAGGAGGATCACTACACTCGCAAGTCCTCTCGTTCGAACCTCCTTAGAGAAAACTCGAACTTCCTAGATTCGAAATGGCTTCGGTAATGGGAACATACGGTCCAAAGGGGAAGAAGGAGGCTGTCCGGCCTGAATCCATCATTCTTTCGGACAACAAGGAGGAGGAACACACTTATGCTTCCCCTCAGCGGTCTTCTCAGTCTCCTTTTCCTAGCGAAGGGACCGTCCCTCTGATCCAACCCATTGCCATGGTTTTGGTTGGTCAGGAATTTGCCTCTCTGAGTTCCAGATCTGCACAGGGCATCCTCAGGCAATTGCAAAATGCCCTGCAGAAGGCAGTCTCTATTACTAGCCTCGGCTGGAGAACCTATGCATACTTTAAGCCCTTCCTGATGGACCGCGTCGCCGCTCTCAGGTGTATGGGCGAGGCTCGAGAGGCCTCGCATTGTCTGGTTAGTCTCCTTGGTTTTGAGTCACGTCTGGCACGCTTGGAAGTCCTACTGCGGGATGATTCGGAGCAGGACGTAGAGCAGCTCGTGGCTCAGGCTTGTATCAGAAGGACACAGGAGCGGGAGATTCGGGAGAGGGACCTATCAGGAAAGGGGGCTCTTGTCATGGATCTGCTCATCCGGCAGCGTCTGCTGCAGGCAAAGATTGATACCTTCGTCTCTACCATCGCTAGAATAAAGGCTCAGTTCATGGAAGAAGAGGCGGCTCTGAAAAGTCTACAACTCGAAAGTGCGAGCATTCTCGGAGCAGTTGAAAGGGAAATGTAGGCCCTTCATATGCTTCGTCAAGAGGATTCTGTCACTGCTGCGTCTTTTAAGACTAAGATCTGAAGGGAGACGGAGGATCAGGTCCAAGCAGATCGGGCAAGGAGGATAGCCACCGCTGAAACTGAACTCGCCTCCTTTATTGAGCTGGCATAGGTTCGACCGAGTGGGTCGATATTTTAGGGCTGTTTTCAGAAAAAGCTGCCTTCATCATTGATTTCATTAAACTTCAGTCGTTACAAATGAATTCAAATAACAAAGAAATAAAAATTACAACTTTCTTGAAAATAAACGCAAGATCCGTTTATCGTCTCTTGCTTGCGTGGGTCTTTTGCCTGTGACGGGGATGTTGATATCCGTGGACTACCTGGAACTCAGATCTGTTTCTAAAAAATCAGACAGAGCTTCGTCGATCCGTGTGAGATCTAGAAGCCTGAAGCGTCTATCTCGGCTAAAACGAGATATCTGCTCTTCTTAGTAATTACCGGCGGAGGGTAATACTAAGGAAAGGGGGAACGGGTGATGAAGACTCTGATGAAGACCTCTCCTCTGTTGAAGCGCTCGACCACTCTTCACTGCAGCAGAGCTTCGCCAACTTCTCCAAAAATCCAGATCTTCAAAAATGAGGCCTTGGGTGGCTATTTATAGGCAATGGGAGTACCTAGGGTGCCTAGACACCCCTGGGGTGTTTCGACTTTCCCGAGACACCCCGGGTGTCCCAACTCAGCCTGAGACGCTCCGTTGCGTATGTTTGATTGTTTTCGCCGTAAATTCTTCGTCCGAACTCGGATTTGAGTGATTCCAAGTGCGTTGGATGCTTGACGAAGAGTTCGATTCGTTCTGGTGGTTGGACTCTCTGTAGAGTGATCGAGGCATGAAGGGCGTTGTCTTTTTTGTGAACACCGCCGGGTTCCCGATTGGTCCGGGTCTTCGTTGTTCCGAAATCCTATCAGCTCACGTAGCTCGTCGATTCACTTCAGTCATTCGTCGACGTCAATTGGACTCCTGTGGCTTGGATAGTGATGTTCATCGTCGCTCTTTAACGCTGAACCGTTCGTGGAGACCTATAGGCAATTTTCAATGCCTACAGATACCCCCTCCAAAGTGTTCCGGACTCGTTTCTTTTATAGAAGAGGCTGGAATACTTTGGATGTGATTGGTCTAGCCTTCAGTCGGCGTAAGGACCTGTAGTTAGCTTCAACTCTTGGCTCCTTCGATTTTCGGTCTATTCGATGCTTTGACGAATAGCCGAAGTTCTTCCGTCGTTGCGTTTATCGCTTGGCCGTCGTCGGAGTCTCGAGTCTGCAGCTGATGAATTGAGTTTGGCTCATGTCATTGAGTTGACTTTGAACTACCTCCGTCACATTGTGTTGACTTAGGGTTTCGGATCACCATGTGTTGACTTTTTGTCGCAACGTGTTGACTGGCGTTGACCTAGGGTTACGCGTTGACCGGCGTCGACCCTAGGGTTTCGAATCGTCAAACGTTGACTTTGGTCGCAACGCGTTGACTAACGTTGACCTAGGGTTACGCGTTGACCGGCGTTGTCCCTTAGGGTTTCGAATCGTCAAATGTTGACTTTGGTTACAACGCGTTGACTGGCGTTGACCTAGGGTTACGCGTTGACCGACGTTGACCCTTAGGGTTTTGAATCGTCAAATGTTGACTTTGGTTGCAACGCGTTGACTGGCGTTGACCTAGGGTTACGCGTTGACCGGCGTTGACCCTTAGGGTTTTGCATCGTCAAATGTTGACTTTGGTTGAAACGTGTTGACTGGCGTTGACCTAGGGTTATGCGTTGACTGGCGTTGACCCTAGGGTTTCGAATCGTCAAGCGTTGACTTTGGTCGCAACGCGTTGACTGGCGTTGACCTAGGGTTACACGTTGACCGGCGCTGACCCTGGGGTTTTGAATCGTCAAACGTTGACTTTGGTTGCAACGCGTTGACTGGCGTTGACCTAGGGTTACGCGTTGACCGGCATTGACCTTAGGGTTTCGAATCGTCGAACGTTGACTTTTTTGTCGCAACGCGTTGACTGACGTTGACCTAGGGTTACGCGTTGACCAGCGTTGACCCTAGGGTTTTGAATCGTCAAACGTTGACTCTTGTTGCAACACGTTGACTGGCGTTGACCTAGGGTTACGCGTTGACCGGCGTTGACCCTTAGGGTTTCGAATGGCCATTAACACAGTTTATACTCGTACGTTTGCTGGAGTATACACAGTTTAAGCTCTTAAGGTATTGGAGCATAGCGGTCTCAAATGTCGGGGTTGCAGGACCAACTGTTAAAGCTGATTCATCTGTATTTGTGGATCTTATTTTAATGTTGTTGGATAATCGAGTCACGAGACCAACTAGCAGAGCTGATGCATTGATGACTCGTACTTATAGAATTTTTGGCAAATTCTCAGCCATCAACGGGTTTGATGAGCATTTACCGACTACCATTTGAGTCGGGCTAGCATGCAGATTGTTTAGATCCGTTCTGTACATGACGTTGTGCTAAAAGAGTTAACTCTTTTAGTGCTACGACATTGAATACGTAGAATTCGTCTTTCTCACGGGAATAGACTACCCGGCAACGCGTGTTAGGCGCTGACTTATCCTTACTTAGGATTCAGGATAAAAATCCCCAGACTCGGATTCTGGTGTCTTCTTCAATCGGTAAAAGACTAAACCGGCAACGCGTGTTAGACGTTGACTTATCCCTACTTAGGATTCGGGATAAAATTCCACGTGCGTGTGAGACACGGATTATGGTGTTATTAATAACAACCTGCCACAATGTTAAATATATGGTCTTTTGTCCTTTTTACGGTCAAAGACTAACCGGCAACGCGTGTTAGGCGCTGACTCATCCCTTCTTAGGCTTCGGGATGAAATTCCCCAGACTGGAATTCTGGTGTCTTCTTCAATCGGTAAAAGACTAAACCGGCAACGCGTGTTAGGCGTTGACTTATCCCTACTTAGGCTTCGGGATAAAATTCCCCAGACTCGGATTCTGGTGTCTTCTTCAATCGGTAAAAGACTAAACCGGCAACGCGTGTTAGGCGTAGTCTTATCTCTATTAAGGAGTCGAGATAAAATTCCCCGTGCACCAAGTGCCTAGATTAGAAGTTGAGAATTGTGTCTTTTCTAAGAGCAAAGACAGACTGAGAAATGGGAGAGGAAGAATTTTATATTCTATCTCCCGTTGCTGAAGAGGAAGAATTTTATATTCTATCTACAGCTGGAAAGGAAACTCGAGGTGGGATCTCCACCCCCAGAATCCAAAAAAGATGAAACTAAGAGTGGGATCTCCACTCCGAGAATCGACAAGATTCGGATAACCCTAACTGTCGGAAGGTTTGATTACCGAACTAAAGATAAATTTCTCGTTTATCGAGAGCGAATTGTGGTCTTGGTCCTAACTGTAGGAAGGTTTGACCAAGCAGGAGTTTGAGATGACCCTAACTATAGGAAGGTTTGATCACTCGATTTGAAAGTGGACCTCTCGTTCATTGGAGGAATCGAGAGGGGATTTTGACCGTGGTCCTAACTGTAAGAAGGTTTGACCAGTTGGGAGGTTTGAGACAATCCTAACTGTAGGAAGGTTTGATCGCCCGATTTGTGGACCTCTCGTTCATTGGGGGAATCGAGAGGAGATTTTGGTTGTGGTCCTAACTGTATGAAAGTTTGACCAGGTTATATCCGGACTCTAACTATGAAAGTGTTGAGTGCACGAACATAGCAGAAGTTTGAATGGATTGAACTTGATAGAACTTGGTGGTCCCACCATCAATTAGTCTGACCGGTAGGGGACTTAGTGTTCATCACTTTGTTCATATTGATCGGGTGATCCCTAAGAGTATTAACATTCTTTCGGGAACTTCCTGTTACACGAATCATCCACCCCCAGTTTCTTTGCGAAACTGGGTTTATCATTGCATTCGGTTATATGATCGGGTTATCCTTAAGAATATTACATAAACACATTCTCCAGGAACTTCCCGTCAACAGTAGGAAATAGTTTAGACTCATATACCTATTGGAGTATCAAGAAGCAGTTTAACCTCTTATACTGGTCGGAGGGTTAAGAAGCAGTTTATACTCTTATACTTGTCGGAGTGTTAAGAAGCAGTTTATACTCGTATACTTTTCGGAGTGTTGAGAAGCAGTTTATACTCGTATACTCTTCGGAGTGTTGAGAAGCAGTTTATACTCGTATACTCTTCGGAGTCTTGAGAAGCAGTTTATACTCGTATACTCTTCGGAGTCCGACTACCGTTTGGCTTACCCTAGCGTTATGACGCCGGCCTCAACCAAGGTCTGGATGCTATTCTTTAAAGTAAAGCAAGCCTTGGTGGGATGAAGGATCCTCCTGTGGTACGCGCAGTACTTTGGATCCGTAGTATTTTCAGCTTCCTCCTGATTCGCGATGGGCGGGAGCTTGATTTTGTTGTTTTCGAGAAGAGACTCGAAGATGGCGGGAACGTCTTCGTCCTTGAATGAGTACTCTTTCTGGGCCTTTTGATCCGAAGTCTTCTGCTGTCTTCGGGACTACTGTTTTGACGTTTGATCAACAGCCGCTGCAGGTGCCTTGCCCCTATCACGAGAGGTGAAGTTCGAGTTCGGAGAATTAGCCATCGGTTGGCTCCTCTCGGCCTTCTTCCTTTTGAGGAATCGTTCGGCTTGCTCTCCTCGGGCCTTCAAATCCTTCCATGTCTTGAGCGGCTCTACTCCCATAACATCCAAGATGTTAATGGACAAATTGTTATGACAAGTCTGCAAGAAGAATTCCTCCGTGACGGGATCCTTACAGTTCATTGCCTGATTGCGAAAGCGTTTGATGAAGGTATCCACCGACTCTCCATCTTTTTGTTTCTCATCGAAGAGTGTCATGATCGACACTTCAGCGTCATCACCGAAGAAATGAGCGAGGAACATGTGCCGATGAATGACCGAACCATCAAGGCTTCATTGCCGGAGATCGTGCCCAAGTGGGACTTGAAGTAGACTAGATGCTGAGTGGGCGAGCCCTTCCCGTCGAATGGCGTGAAGATGATCAGGTTGAACTTCGCTGGATACGGGATCGAGTCCCACTCTTTCGGGTAAGGACACGGAATGCCGGTCTTCTTTACCTCTCGAGCAGACATCAGGGCGTCAATTTTTCTTTCGAGATCCTTCATCTTTTCGGCTTCATCTATATCCTGTTTTGGACAATTCTCGAGAGGAATAATACGGCCACCCCCAATGTTATCATCATTGGTGGGTCCACCCCCAACGTCGTTATTTTTAGTGGGGTCACCCCCAGTATTTTTGGGCGGTGTGTCGGCCATGATGATTTCGTCCACTTCTGGATCGCTGTCAACTGCGGCGTTCTGGGTGCGACGGCTGGATTCAACTAGCTGATTTGACAAAGCTCGGATCTGTTGGTCGTGCATTTGTCTCATCTCCTGCATAGCCATTTCCATTTCGATTTTGAATGCTTCTTTCTGCTTGGCTAGAGCATCCTCCATGATTTTGGCTATTTGCTCGGTGTTGATCATGAACACTTCTCGAGCTTGTCCTATGCTAGACGTTGTATCATCGGAGGCGAGTGTGGAATAAGAATCTGAGAGTTCGTCATCGGAATGGATTCCTTCATGGATCCCCTGGTAATCGTTATATCCGACGGCTTCTAGCTGAAGCTGAGCTATTCCCGAATTGACTCTGCTTCCTGGAGAGAAATTAGGATCGGAATCACTTGAAACAATTGGAGATTTTCCCTTGTTGACCATGTTGATGGTAACTTCTGGGAATTCATAATCTCGAGCAACCGATCATCTTTGGTGGAAACGCTTTGATTTGGGCTTCGTCGTTCCATCGGAGATTCTCTCGAATATCGAGACCCTCTGCGGAGCGGTCTTGGGGTAGCTACAAGTTGATAATACTGCCCTGATAATTTTGATACACTGACAGTGAGAGTCCGCTTCCCGGGTACTTCTCTTTCGAGATTTATTCGTACCCCCAGCCTGATAGTACAACTCATCGACGTTGCGGTCGGAGTAACCCATCGGCTGCTCACATGGATTCTCAGGTATAACGCGTTCGTCTGTCTGACATGTTTTCTTCTGAATAAACATTGCCTTGTTGGCGTCTGCAGGAGTCGCACGTTTGGAATCACACCTTTGTGAGGGTGAAACCTTAACGGGCTCCTGATTTTTTGTACGCACCGCCAAGCGGGCCGTTGCAGAAATCCCTTTGTTAGGAGGTCACGTACGACCCCCAGTCCGGATGTTGGCTCAAAGCTCCTTCAACGATCTCCAGCTTTCCTTAACAAGCGCTTTTCCTCGATTCTCGGGCAGGGCACCGATACGATCTTTCAGAGGAATCCTAAACTTGGGGAAATCCGCGCTGCGATAGGGCTTTATCGGAGGTTCGGGATCTAGGGCTTTTACCTTAGGCGCTGATTTGGCCTTTGGCACCCAAACTTGTTTGGATCTTGGCGATCTCTTAACTGCCTTTTCCTTTTGCATTTCTTGTGCTTTTCGCACAAGGGTCCGGGCATGCGCAAGCAAGGTGTGGCGCTTCTGGATTCGCTCCTCGAGAGTAGAACGGGTTCTTTTGACACGAACCCATTCGTTCGTTTCTGTCTTGGAGGAGGAGTTGGTTGTTCGCCGTTGTTGTTCCCGGCGCTGCCTGGATTTTAGATCCACATTATAGCGGATCCCGTCCATCGGCTCCAAAGCCTTGGCCAGCTGACGAGCAAGGCATTGACGCCGTCTTTGGCGTGCTTTCTTTGATAATGCTGGAGCGTCTTCAGTAGCCATCTCCTCGGCGGAGGAGAAGTACGGATCTGCGGTCTCGACCACGTTGGACGATGCGGGAACGTCGCGTGGTGCGGGCGCGGCGGCGGCAATGGGATCTTGGATCTTCGAGCCAAAGGTCCCGCGAACATTTCTGGAAGAGGATGTCTTCCTGCGCCTGTTCGGAGAGGCGGATCTGGAGGAGGAGGAAGAGAGGTCCTCTTCGAACTTTTGCTGATCGAACTCGTATTCGATCTCTTCATTCACCCGGATCTTGAATGCCGGTTGCGTCACGACAGCCTCGGCAGCGAGGCTGTTGGCTCCCACTGTGGTCGCCAGCTTGTTTTCGTCAAAAGTTGCCTTCATCATTGATTTCATTACAAATAACAAAGAAATAAAAATTACAACTTTCTTGAAAATAAACGCAAGATCCGTTTATCGTCTCTTGCTTGCGTGGGTCTTTTGCCTGTGACGGGGATGTTGATATCCGTGGACTACCTGGCACTCAGATCTGTTTCCGAAAAATCGGACAGGGCTTGGCCGAGACACCCCTGGGGTGTCTAGGCTTTTCCTAGACACCCCTGGGGTGTTTCGACTTTCCCGAGACACCCCGGGTGTCCCAACTCAGCCTGAGACGCTCCGTTGCGTATGTTTGATTGTTTTCGCCGTAAATTCTTCGTCCGAACTCGGATTTGAGTGATTCCAAGTGCGTTGGATGCTTGACGAAGAGTTCGATTCGTTCTAGTGGTTGGACTGTCTGTAAAGTGATCGAGACATGAAGGGCATTGTCCTTTTTGTGAACATCGCCGGGTTTCCGATTGGCCCGGGTCTTCGTTGTTCCGAAATCCTATTGTCTCACGTAGTTCGTCGATTCACTTCAATCGTTCATCGACGTCAATTGAACTCCTGTGGATCGGATAGTGACGTTCATCGTCGCTCTTTAACACTGAACCGTTCGTGGAGACCTATAGGCAATTTTCGATGCCTACAAGGGCTTTTTCTTGTTTTATCATGACTTCATTTTGAATGTAACATCATAACTTTTAAATGTATTGTTAAATTAGCTATGAATGGAATTATGTTTTCTTTATCTATCTGTCGCTTTTTCCATATCTTATGTGTATATTTCCCCCTTCGTGATTGATTCTTGAGATTTTTGGTAAATCCCCAGCCTTCAACGGGTTTGATAAGACTTTACCGATTACCGTTCGAATCGGACTAGTTATACTATTCTCCTCAGTATGATAAGTTGTCGAGTAGTTTCTCTTAGGATTTTTAGCAGACCCTCAGCTATCAACGGGTTTGACTTGCCTTTACCGATTACCGTTTGAATCGGGCTAACCATACTATTTCCCTCAGTATGATGAGTTGTCGAGTAGTTTCTCTTAGGCTTAATGCTAAGATTTCTTCTCTAATCCTGTGGGTGTGCCCGGATGGTGTGTCAATGGGTTGTATCGCTTGGTAGGTCTGATTACGTAGGTGAGACCGTTCCATTCATGTGAGTTGACGGCTCGACACTTTTGATGAGCTGGGCTACTTGAGATTTGCCTTTTTGGGCGAACTAGGCCAAATGAACGAGCGGCTCAGGCGAGACTAGTTCTCACTAGCGAGGCGAGCTAGATATTCATAGGTAAGATTTGGAATGGTGGAGAGCGAGCCACATGTCCGCAGGCGAAATTCGTCCCCACAGGTGAAGTTTGAATTGGCGGAAGGCGAGCCATGTGTTCGTTGGCGAAACGCCATGCTTTCCAGCTAAGGCCGTGTGGGCTCGTCAGGTCGCATTAAATGCGATTTGACAAAGCGGCGTCGTTTTTGTGCGCCTCGCTCAATGACAAATCATGACCGTAGTTTTCGAATCTGACCGTTAGACTCAATCATGGATTTTGGTTCGGGTTCTGGGTTTCGACTTGCCCGACCCATTCCCTATTTCGACGGTTCCTCTGTAATCACCAAAAACCAAACTGTTGAGAGCGATCTGGGTTGTTAATTTTGATCGTGGCCACGTCTCTCAACCACCAACGTCTCGTCTCTTGAGAGTGATCTGGGCCGTTGATTTCGATCGTGGCCACGCCCCTCAATCGCAGGCGTCTCGCCTTTAAATAGGCTTCGTCCCCTTCCCGTGAGGACTACTGTGCTCAGGAATTTCTGCTTGCTCGAAATTTTTAGAGAGAAAGAACTCCAGCTTCGTCTCCGACTTTTCAATATGGCACCGAAAGCTAAGAAATGTGTTTCAAAGGGAAAGGGTCCCAGTTGCTATCCTTGTGGCGTCACCGTCGGTACGGCCGCCAGCGCTCCTGGGACGTACTTAGGTAAGTCTAATGACTTTGCATTGACGACCGATGCTAGGTCGGGAAGATGAGCACTGGTCGTCTTCTTCAGTGGATTTTACCATTTTTGGCAACTTTCCCAATTTGGGTGAAACTGGCCTTTTTTCCAAGCCTTCATTGAGTGAATGTGACTTCTGCTTTGACAGGCAAAATTAACTTTTATCGGGTGAAGGCGAATCCTGTCTTGACAGGTGAGTTCTGATTTTGTCAAGCGGATTTGCCCCTTGTCAGGCGAATTCAATACTTGTCAGTCGAAATTGGTTTCGCCGGGCAAGATTCGCCTGTTTGGGGCACTTGAGAGAGTTTCTGACCCCAAGAGTAGATTCTGTTCTAACTCTTCGGCTTTGCCTTGCAGCCATTTTTCTGATGAGGCCCTCCCGAAGGGCGTAGCCATTGGTCTTGCTAGAGGTACGGGCTATACGGCGCCTCCCTGATTCCCTTTCCTTGATCCTGTGCCCGCGTTTGCTGCCGACAAGCCGAGTGAATTGATCAAGAGAGTAACCGATGGGCACCACTTGATGTTACGCGAGTTGACTACGGACACAGTGTTGACGGACGAGGCTAGGGAAGAGCTGAAAAAGCCTCAGTTCTTGTTTGGTGACGCCATTGTTGACCCTTCAGCTCTATTACTTGGGGAGAGCAGGTGGCTCCGTGTTGTGAGTGGAGTCCATTACTACCTTCCCAGCATGCCGAGGGGGTTTTCAATTATTTGTTGGAAATTTGCAGTAAAAAGACAATGAAAGAAAAATTTGACTTGTATTCCTCTCAAAATCAATTACAATTTGGATTCCGATTACAAAAGAGAGGAGAATGAATTTGATTCTCCCATTTGTCCGATTACAAAAGAGAGGAGAATGAATTTGATTCTCCCATTTGTTTAAAACTGGGTTCTTCTTGGTAGTAGCGATGGAGTGCTTCCTTCGATTGTTTGTGTCGAACTTGCTCTCCGTTGACGATCCGACCGTACTATCTCACTGGAATGTAGCCTTCTCCTCACGATTTGACGCTGTGGAGGACTTGCGTGGCAAGTCTTAAAAATAACTCTTAACGAGTTAATAACTCAGAGCGAGTTTATCTCTATGAAAGAGTTGATTTAAACCGAAAGTTCGGTTAATAAGCCAAGGATAAAGGAGCTCATGTTGTCGACCTCTAAAGCTCCAGTCGAAGAACGAATGCTCTTCTTTGCTGCCAATCCTCAGGTCCAAAAAGCCAGCCCTTGACCGAATTTCCCTTTGTTGATGAGAGAAAAATCCCCTTCAAAGCTAGCCGAAGATCTCTTCTTTGCCCCCCCTAAAAAAAGAAGGATCCGAACTCAGTTGAGTTTTCCACTATTTATAGGGGATTAAGGGTGGTAACTACCCCCTTAATCCGCTCCTAAGTGGGGCGGAAATCCCTCAGAACATGGGATAAACGGTTTTGAGGCCGTTCAACTTGTGTTTGAACAAGTCAAACGCCTAAATTGGCGTTCTGGACCTTAACTCTGCGTCTTAGAGATAAGACGCAGAGTTAAATCTCTGCTAGAGATTGGAAACGCACAGGCCACACGCGTTTTGTAAATTGGAGACGCACAGTTGGGACGCAGAGATAAATTCTGTGTTTTGACATCTGAGACGCAGAGATGAACTCTGCGTTTTGGCATCTGAGACGCAGAGGTGAACTCTGCGTTTTGGACCTAGAACGCAGAGTTGGGTTCTGCATGAACTCTGCGTTTCGAGTTTGGAACGCAGCTACGGCCTCTGCGTTTTGAATCTGGAACGCAGCCACGACCTCTGCGTTTTGAGTTTAGAACGCGAGAACGACCTCTGCGTTTTGAATCTTGGATGTAGAGGTGAGCCTTAGGCGGGTTTGGTGAGCTTCAGGCTAAGTCCGATGTTCTGACAAAGTCCGGTCTTGCAGACGGACTTCAGAACATAACTTGCTGCGAAGAACATGTCATAGCTTTCAAACCGTAAGTCGGAATTGGACGAATTATATATGAAAATCGGCTATCTCGACGAGACGGGGCCATTCGAACCAAGCCGAAGGCTTTGGTTTGCTTCCTTCGTTTCACCAAATTCCTTACGGTTTGAGAGATATCTGCATTCTAATATGAAGAGACCGTCAATTTGTAGTCTCTTTTGCTAGAGCTTTGCACAGATGGTTCTCTTGCAATCTTCGTCTTGGCTCCTTGAAAATATGAGAGTCGTCATATTGTAACTCCCGATGTTGATTGTGAAGGCTATTGAATTGGGGCTTTCATTAGTTGTTGTGAAGGTCGTCAGATTGTAGCCTTCTACGTGAAAGTCCTCAAATTGTAGCCTTCTGGAAGTCGTCAGATTGTAACTTCCATCATCGGTGTTTGATGGAGGATTAACTATCTATTGTGATTTTTAGACAGCCTACACCAGGCCAGAAGTAGCACATCCTCCGTAGGCGATCCCAAAGTTTGGGTCCGGGCTGATGAGCTCCGCACACGGGAGTTGTTCTCTGCACTCGCTTCGAAGGCAGCTTGGTTGAAGGGATTTTCCACGCAGGACCTGTGTGAATGTATGCGCCATAATCCTGCTTCTGGAATGTGGGGGTGGACCCTGCATTTTGAACTTGAGATGCGGGTTTCACCCTTAAATGTTGAATTTGGACCACGGGTGTGACCTGGACGTTCAGTTTTTGCATCGCGGGTCTGATCTCAATGTTTTGACTTAAGACATGGAAGTGGCTTCCGTGCATTTTTGACTAAGTCTTTGAGACTTGTCTTTGGCGCATCTGTTTTAATTCTCGACTCACATCCATTAAGCTGATGGGCCTACAAATATGTGGATTTTTGGCAAACCCTCAGCCATCAACGGATTTGATAAGCCTTTACCGACTACCGTTTGAGTCGGGCTAGCATGTGGATTGTCTAAGTCCGTTCCACATGTAACGTTGTGCTAAGAGAATGAACTCTCTTAGTCTTGATGCTATGATTTTGAATACATAGACTTTGTCATTTTGACGGGGAAAGACTAACCGGCAACGTGTGTTAGGCGTAGGCTTATCTCTAATTAGGGATCGAGATAAAGTCCCCCATGCGTGTGAGGCATGGATTTTGATGTCCTTTTCACGGTAAAAGACTAACCGACAACGTGTGTTAGACATTGACTTATCCCTACTTAGGATTCAGGATAAAATTCCCCATGCGTGTAAGGCATGGATTTTGGCGTTATTAATAACGACCTGCTACGATATTGAATACGTAGGCTTTGCTATTATTGCGGGAATATACTACCCGGCAGCATGTGTTAGATGCAGGCTTATCTCTGTTTAGGGGTCGAGATAAATTCCCCCAGGCATGAATCCTGGTGTCTTTTTCACGGCGAAAGATTAACCGGCAACGCGTGTTAGGCGTAGACTTATCTCTAATTAGGGATCGAGATAAAGTCCCCCATGCGTGAAGGCATGGATTTTTGGTGTCGTTTCTTCCTGTGTGGCTTGAAACACCGAAAGAAAGTTGGAAGTGCCAGAAGTATAGTATTAACTTGGCATGAAATTCAAAAAATTTCTTCACTATCACTAGGATAATTCCAGAAAATTTTTAATCCACTGGGGATTTTATAATGAAAACTTGCTATTCTTGTTGAAAAAGAATTAACAAGTTCATTGGGGGGGGTTGACTGTTAGAGGTATGATGTTAACCTAACAGTATTTTATGGACCTATCGCTCTGTTGAAGAGAGTCGATAAGTTGATTTGGTCGTCAGAGGTGTGATGTTAACTTGACGGGTTTTGTGTTGCGATTAGAGCAACTTTGAGGTCTTATCATCCTATTGAAGAGGATTGATAAGTTGATTTTGTCAGAGGTGTAGTGTTAACGTGACAAGATTTGTGTTACGATTGGAGCAACTTTGGGGACTTATCATCCTATTGATGAGGATTGATAAGTGGTTTTTGTCAGAGGTGTATTATTAACGTGACAAATTGGGAGTGATGCAAACTGAATGCATACTCTGTAGGGATTATGATCGTCAGAAGTGTAATGTTAACTCGACGATGTGAAAGATTCGTTACTCTTAATCCAGTGGATTCCAAGTAATCAACCCCCAGTCTTGATTAAGACTTAGCAAGGGAATAAATAGAGGTAGACAAGACACATCACCTAGTGAAGCACTATCCATGAAGTCGGAATAGAGTCACATCATCAGGTAGGCCATTATCTAATGAGTTTGACTATCAGAGGTAACTGTTAACGTGATAGTTGTTAGACCCGCCATCCTACTGACGAGGATTGACTTCAGTGGCCGTAGTATCTTTCCCTTCTAACTGGGAAGAGTGAGCCTGGTCCGGTTGCTCAGGAGAAGATTAGGCTTGGTCTGATTGCTCGGGCTGATCCTGCCTACTTTGTTCTTCAGCTTTGATCCTGGCAATGATTTTTTGAGCCTGCTCGCCTTGAGAGATTAGTTGTCTCCAAGAACGGCATTCTGCAACTCCTATTCGGGCTAGGAGGTCGGTTTGCAAGTTGTGTTGACAGGTCTGCACTAGGGTAAACTGTGTCATACCTGACGAACACCGGAGAGCCATGGATTGGAACCTTTTGACGAAGGCTTTGACGGACTCCCTCTTCTTCTGCTTGGTAGCGAGAAGGGTATGGATGGAGACTTCTGTATCCTCTTCAAAGAATCTTGATAGGAAGAGTCTCTCTAGATCCGCCCACTTTTGGATACAGCCCGCAAGTAGTTTCCTAAACCATTCAAAGGCAATTCCCTTGAGAGTGCCAATGAACAATCGAGCCAGTATGACATCGTTTGATATTACATTTCTAGTCTGTGACTTGAAATGATAAATATGTTGGTTCGGTGATCCCGTGCCGTCAAAAGTTTATAGCGTCGGGACCTCAAACTTTGGAGGATAAGGGGCTGCATCCTATTCGGCAGGATAGGGCCTGATAACTCCCTCATCTTGGAGCTCACTTCTGTTAGCAATGACTTTGAGGTGGGCTTCCAATTCTTCCATTTTGGCAGATTGGAGATTTTTCTCGTTCTCCGTCTCTCTTCCTTCATCAGAGGAAGATTCCAGGTTGTGGGCTTCTTGGTCAGAAGCCGCATCATCAACCACTTTCCCCTTCCCTTTGCTTGTGTGAGGTTGGGATGAAGATGCTTTTCCTCTTCGGGAAGATTCTTGCCTAAGCGGCGAATCTGTCTCCTGAGATTTGGCCTTGTCTGCGACGATTTGAGTCAACATGGCCATGAGTTCATTGATGGCCTCCTGCTGTGATTTGAGCATGGCCTCCTGCTTATCAACCCTCTTTAAAAGATCTTCAGAATGTTCTGCCATGTGGGCGAAGCTCTCATCCCCAACGAAAGAGCTTGATGATTGAGACTCCGCAATGGCTGAGTGTTTGTCATCAGAATTAGTTCCTCTGGCTAAACTCCGATAGTTGATAGGAGGAATGGCTCCTGTTCGAGTCCGAGTACGTTGGTAGATTCCTTCAAACTCGTTAGTGATTTCTCTGACGCTTGGAAAACGATCTGTCTCTGACTCGTCAGAACTAGGGGTTGATAATCTCCCTCTACCAACCATGTTAGAAGTGACTCCAAGGTATTCAACCTCTAAAGTCTTCTTCCTGTGAGGATGTCGTCGATTATTGAGCAAAACGACATCAGGGATGATGCTACTCCTGTGCTAATTCCTGGAGTGACTACCCATGTGACTTGGGTCGCTACGCCTGCTCCGTTTGGCGCATCAGGGATGGTCCCGATAACTTCGGAGAATGTTCCCCCGTCATCTGATGTGGGGCAACAAACAGAGGCCTCGATGACTTCAATGATCGTACCAGAAGGTGACCTTTAATACTGTAACCTCAGGTGTAAGGTTGAGTCAACACGACCTGACATTTGCGTTGACTTAATACAAGTACAGTTGAGAGAGTGATCTCTATTCCTTCCGATGAAGAGGAGGGGACTGAAGATGAAGTGGAACTCGGTGACTCAGGTAAGAGTAGGGTTGAACATTATTGATTTGCCCATGCTGAACTACCAATGGGACTCTCCTCAAGAGTTACTATTAACCTCTTCCTGTATTTGCAGCTGATCTACCTCTCAAGGCTGCTGGTAAAGAGGACCCCCCTCTTGGGTGGACCAGTTGATTGGAGAGAGGGATGAATCAGAGGAAGAAGATGATGCCTTGATCCATGAGGTGATGTCTAGTGAGGAGGAGGTGTCGGTTCATGGAGAAGCTTCAGACCAATAAGGAGAAGTTCCTATTCCTGAAGGAACGTTGGTTGGGGGCGAAACATCAGACCAGGAGTCTCTGGCCTGAGGGGAAACATCCACTCGGCTGGTGGTCGCCTCCTCGTCACCTATCTCGATGACCGCCGAGGTTGCAGTCAGATCTGTGGTCGAGACCTCAACAGCGTCAGTTGGTGTTTCGATCTTAGCGGCCTCTACCACCACTTCTGCTACCATGGCCACCAGCGCTTCGATCATGGCCCTGGTGGTGACATATGAGGTCGATGATTTGCTACCCTTTCTCCTTTGGCTCGTTCACGCAAGAGGGCGGTAGATCAAGCCCTTGTTAACCTCAAAGACACCCTTGCTGACAGCATCAAGCTCACATTGGAAGCAAGTTGCCCTTTCGAGGAGTTCAAGGAGGCTCTTAACTATCACATGGGCTTCTTGATCAAGATGCTTGGCGCCTCCGCCGTCAACCCGTATTCCTAACGTTTGGAGAAGGCAGAGTGGACTATTCGTGAGCTACTCGCCCTTCGCGCCAAGGACTCTGAAATTCTTCGTCTTGCATCTGACGAGGTCCAAACAATATTGGAGGAGTGCGATCATAGACTGGATGAGACAATGTTATTAGAGACGAGGCTGATGGAAGAGTTGGAGTGCGTTAAGGCCGAGGACGAGCGAGTGAGCCAAGAGCACCAAAAAGCTGACTCCTGTATTTCTCGCTTGTCTTCAAAGATAGCAAAGACCAAACAAACCATTGCTAATGCGCAGGCCTCATTGGCCACCCAGGAGAAGGCTCGCGAACAACTGATAAGGGAGTTGGAGGAACTCGAGTCTCGACGGCAGCTGGTCATTGAAGCTATTGAGGAGAAAGATCGAGCCCTCAAGAAGGCGAGGCACACTGTCCAGGACTTGGTTTTGCACACTGAGGAGGATATTCGTCGAGAGCACTTGAAGAGGCTCAAGCTTAAGCGCGCTGCAGAGATTCACGAGGTGGAGTCGCGACTGAGAGCTTTGTAACTTGATTTTGATTGTATCATTGTATTCAAAATCCTCTTAGTGAATGGAATCATGCTTTTGTCTCAGTCATTGTTCCTCTCATTTTGTGTGTATGCATTTTTGTTTTTGTCACCGTTTACAATGGGCGAGGTCAAGTTCACCATTAGTGAATTCACGCCGGGTGAGTTCTGGCGGCAGGCGGATTCTAGCCGCGGGTGAATTTCAGCTTCAGGCGGAACTAAGACTAGCTCATACCGTGGTTGAATCTCAATTGGGTCCAACTTTTAAGCAGACTTGAGAGCGGTGAAGACTCTAGCTGTATCCAGACTTGGACTGGGTAGGCCAAAGTGATACACGAACCTGGGCTATCAGGCGAACTCGAGCCATGCGAGTACAAATGACGAATTCGACTCGTAGGTGGGCTTCGCTTTTAGTGGGCCACGCGTCTGTTTGTATATTAATACGTTCACCAGTTAAGACAATGTGGGCACGTTGCTCCGCATTAAAGACAGCATAGTGGTGGGCTCTCCATTTTCCACGCCCGATCTGGGCCATTGGTTAGAGATCATGCTTAAAACCACCAGATCTTGACCATTCACACGGGATTCTGAAGCGTTTGACCTTACTTTTGGCTGTTTGGTTTGAATTGTCCAATCGAACGGTAGGTGATCATCTGAGCAATGTGTATATAATGCTCATCTCCCTCGTTAGAAGAAGTTATAGCGCTTATTGCTTTCTTCAGAGAAAATCCTAGTTTTCTGCATCCGAGATGGCACCACGGGTAGAGGTGACTGTTTCGAAGAAGAGACGGGGCGATTCCTCCTCCGTCACTGCCGAGGCCACCGCTGCTGAAGGTATCTTTGCTTTTCATCTTTGTGAGTTGTTTTCACTATTTTAATCCCTTCGCTGTGTTGTCCAGGTCGAGAAGGTACGCCGGCCGTCAAGAGGTCTTCGCCTGAGCTTATCCTTGTCTCGGATGACAAATCTGGGGGGCCTGCGGCTGCATCCACTTCACAATCCACTCCACCGCCTGAAGTAGGACTCTGCTTCAAGGTTTTGCCTATCACAATGCTTGCCAGTGGCCAAGATCCTATTCCTTCAGAACTTCTTCCTATACTGGCTCGTGTTGAAGAACTAGAGAATGCTGTGAAGCAAGTGATCTCCCTCGTTAGTCTTGGTTTGGAGGCATATTCTGATTTCAAGCAGTCCCTCTTGGATCGTGTGGCCAACCTTAGTTGGTTGGGCAAATCCCGACTCGCACGCATTGTATGATGAGGCTGCTTTACTTGGAATCGTAGCTGACGCGCTTGGCGCACTTATTGCGTGTGGATCCGGTGGCTGATAGGGAGCCGTTCTTGTCTTAGGCCTGGCATCGAGGAATGTGGTAACAGGAGGTGCGGGCAAGGAACATTGCTAAACTGGAGTCCCACCTTGGCTTTTTGACGGACCGACAGTGTTTACTGCAGGCCCGGATGGACGTCCTTACTTCCACCATCTCCTGCTTGAAGGCTGAGTTGGAGTAAGCGGAGACGACCCTTAGGGGGCTCCAATTTGAGAGCTGGAATGCTGGCAGGGCCATCGAAGAGGCAACTCGAAATCTTGAGACGTTGCCAAGAAGAATCTATTGCTGCTTCAACCTTCGAGGTCCGGACTCAGATGGAGGCCGAGGACAGAACCCGGGAGGACCACGCAAGAAGGGTGGCCGTGGTCAAAGCTGAACTCGCGTCCTTTAGTTTGCTGGACTTGGCTTTTAGGGCTAAAGCAGTGTTAAGACATTCTGTCCCATTTTGCTTTCAATGTAGCGTTATAACTTGTTTGATTGTAAAGTCATAACTTTGTTCAAATGTACTATCTTAGAACTAGATGAATGTTATGCCCTTTCGGTTTCTCAAATGTGTTTGTGCATATATTCCTCCGGTTGTTGTTGCCTCTTATCCTTTAGTTTTTATCTGTTTGGTCGCCGTGGGTTGATTTTTAGCCATAGGCGAATTCGAGCCATAGGTGAATTCTAACCGTAGGCGAGTTCAAACTATGGGTGAATTCTGGCCATAGGCGAATTCAAGCTGTTGGAGAACTGTAACCACAGACGGACTTTAGCCGCAGGTGAATCAAGCAACTGGCGAGATGAATGCTGATTTGGGCTAGCCACATATCCGGTCGTGGTCTCACGTGCTTGTCAGTTGGGCTGACGCTGGCACGTCGCTTCGCATTAAAGGCGGTGTGATGGAAGCTCTTCGTTCCCTATGCCCGATCTGGACCGTTGAATGATATGCGTGCACTTGGGCGGTACGTTATATACCGCTCCCCCTTCTTGTTGAAGAGGTCACGATGTCCATCACTCCCTACTCGTTCAGGATGACACCACGAGCAAAGACATCTACATCGAAGAAGGCGGAGAACGATGCCTCCTCCTTGACTCCTGTACCTGACCGTGGTCCGGAGTTTAAACCCTCAGACTCCGCTAATTCGCAAGTCTAGGTTGAGGAATTAGAGAACGTCGTGAAGCGGGTGATCTCGCTCGTCGATCAGGGCCGTGGTACCTTCGTGAACTTGAAGCAGTCTCTCTCAGATCACGTAGCCCGCATCCGATGTCTGGGCGACTGTAGGCTCACCATACGCTGCTCGATGAGACTCTTCGATCTGGAGTCACTTTTAACAAAGTTGGAGAATCTGTGGCAGGCGAATTTGGAGCCCGATGTGACGCTATTCTAGCCCGTCGTCACGGAATGTGGCATCGAGAGTACCAAAGGCGAGACATAGAAGACAAAGAATCCCTTATCAGTCGTTTGGATCTTAGGAAACGCCTGTTGCACGCTGACATGGAGGCTACCGCTTCTTCAATTCTTTCGGGCATGATCTCGTATGCTGAGGGGGAATCAACTTTGACGGGTCTACGCATTCAGAGCGAGACCGTGCTCGGTGATCTTGCAAGGGAGAGGCATATTCTCCCGATGCTGCGCTAGGAGGATGCCACCGCTAATGCTTCTATCAAGGCAAGGGTCCGACAGGAGGCAGAGGACAAAGCTCGCGCCATGCATGCGGAGAAGATAGCCGTGGTCAAAGCTGAGCTTACGTCTTTGAAACTTCTAGAATGAGTTCGCCGAATAGGAATAGGTTCAAGATGCCCTGTTCAATCTTTTGTTTCTTGGATGTAATGTTATGACTCGCTTAATTGTAAAGCCATAACTTTGTTCGAATGTATTGTCTAGAAATAGCTAATGAACTTTGCACCTTTTTGATTCCTTGAGACGTTGTGCATACCTTCCTTTTCATTTTTTTGTTGTGTATCGCTATTAAGCTCCTAACTCATGTGATGGGCAAACTTAATTGCCAGCGAGTTTATGCCCCAGGCGAGTTTGTGCCACAGACAAAACTCAAATGCAGGCGAGTTTGTGCTGCAAGTGAAAGTCAAGCGCAGGCGAGTTTGTGCCATAGGCGAGGCTCGATCACAGGCGAGTTTGTGCTTCGGGTGAAACTCAAACATAGGCGAGTTTGTGCATTGGGCGGGACTCAAACATAGGCGAGTCCGTGCTACACGTCCGCCTGCGGACTCAAATGCTTGCCAGCTAGGGTGATGCAGGCATGTTAACCCTCGTTAATTGTGAAGTGATAGAACACTTCGCCTTCCGTGCTTGATCCGAACCATCGATTTGGAGTCCCAGAAGCTGAGGCTTTTATGGGCGTTGAACTCGAAATGCCGCTAGAGATCTAATCCACTCGACTCATCTGAGCAGGCGAATCTCAACCGTTGGATCCCAGTTATATAGTGTGTCACCACTCTCTTGGTAAGGTTCTCACGCTCAAGAATTTTTGTCTGAAGAGAATTTTTTCCGAGGCTTCGTTGTCCCGCACAATGGCTCCTAAGACCAAGCAAAATGCTTCCAAGGGTAAGGAGGTCGCATCCTCCTCAGGCGCTGCTGGTGCTGACGCGACACCGGCCGCTCCTAACCCTAACCCGACGTTCAACATCCTCAAGTGGTTGGAGGATGACTTTCAAAAGACGGCCACCCTCATCAGGCAGGGCCATGGTAGATACTACGACATGCTTCCTTATGTCGTCGGTTGTCTTGAGGAGATCCGGCATCTAGGGGGCACTCAATTGGCTAGGTGGTGCAGGAGAGAGATCGATCACTTGAGGGAACTCCTATATTGTTTGGAGGAACTGGTCCAGGCGAAGCCCAGTGACGAGCCGACATCACTTCTGATCAGTGCTCAGATCCAGCGGGAGTTCGAGCGCAAGGATCGGGAAGAGATCATATCGGCCAAGGAGGCTTACATCGCGCATCTTCGCAGGAGACACCGTGACTTGCTGGACCAGATGGGCGCCTACCATGACGCCACCTTCTTCTCGGACACCGAAGCATGATAAAATGCGGGTCTATCATGCTGTTGAGGAGGAATTGAAGACTCTTCAGGTCCTCCGGCAGGAAGAAGAGGATGCCAAAGCCGCTCTTGACAAGCTCCGCCAGATTGAAGAGGAGAAGGTCGCGGCTCGGCAGGCCAAGAAGCTTACGACGGTTAGGGCAAAGATAGCTTCCTTTAGCTTATCGAAGTTGCCCTCCTCTTTTTTTTGGTTCTGCCGCTGTAATTTTGTTGATGCTTGTTGCATCTTTGTCCAAAACATGATGTTTTTAAACTCGGCTTGGAGCAATGTTACGCCTTTGATTAATTTTGATTTTACATGCTGTGTTTTTCCTTACTCTTTTTTTTGTTGATCTACACTTAGGACTTTTTGGTTGATCCTTGGTAGTCCTTGTGTTTGACTCGCCTTCACTGCTTGTCGCTTGAGTCGAGCCAACTACACTGTTTTCCACAGCATGGCGGGCCTTCGAGGAGTTTATCTTAGACTTAGTTGCTGGGATCCTCCTCCATCCTTAGCTGTTCGAAACGTGGGGTTGGGTTAACCCTGACTCTCGCGTTGTAGTTCAGGCGGGTGTGAGACATTAAGGGTTAACAATCTAACCCAAGCAGAGCGGCCGCTTGTGCACACGACCTAATCAAGGTCCTAACAACAACTCGCCATTTGGTGAGTTGCTGTTCGGAGGCCGATTAGAGCATGTCGCCTGGTAAGCCTCCCTTAATGAACATCATCACTCACGAGGACGATGATGTTAGGGTAATCAAGTCGTTCAGGGACGTAGGAGTATGATGGCTGATTGTTGTAGGAGCCATCACATGGTGAGCTGCTACCCATCGATTGTTCTAAGAGAATATTAGAATGCTCGGGATAGGTCGGGTCATTCAGGCTTGTACGAGTGTGATGACCGACCAGAGTAGCAACGCGTCGCATGGTAGGTTACTACTCGGGCAGTGTCATTCATGGGAATGATGGAGCTTGCTCTACCAGAGGTAATCATTAACCCGATAGAATCTTGTTGCGATCAGAGAAACTATGAGGGCCTATCATCCCATAGGAGGGGATTAGTAGGTTGATGTTGCCAGAGGTGATAGTTAACATGACTTGATTGTTTGTTGCGATGTGAGCAACTCTGTGGTAGGTTGATGTTGCCAGAGGTGATAGTTAACATGACTTGATTGTTTGTTGCGATGTGAGCAACTCTGTGGGCTTACCATCCTATTGTTTGTTGCGATGTGAGCAACTCTGTGGGCTTACCATCCTATTGGAGAGGATTGGTAAGTTAATTTTGGCCAGAGGTAACAGTTAACATGACTTGATTCAAGAGATCCACCATCCAGTTTAATGAGACTGACGGAGAAACGACTATCAGAGGTAGGGGTTTAACTTGATAATCGACTTTTGTCCTAACTGTCAAAAGGTTTGACCGAATGGGCATCTGGGTTATTCTTAAGAACACTATGTGTAGCATCTTATAGGGGTTTCCCATAAGCAGTGGTTCATATCCGTGAGTACGTCGGAGTATATGAAGTAGGAACAGTTTAGCCTCGTGTACCAGTTAGAGGAAAAAATGGGGTAGTTTAGACTCGTGCACTTGTGGGAGTGATAGGGTAGTACTAAGGATAGTACTTCTTCAGGAATTTACCATTGATAGGCATCATGATCTTATCACCGTTTGGTTTGACGAGACGATAAGCTCCATTCGAATAGACTCTCTCTATCATGAACGGTCATTCACATTTGGGCTGGAATTTGCCTTTCTTCTTGGAAATGAGAATCATCGATCGTCGAATGGCGAGTACCAATTTTCCCTCCTTAAAGGATCAATGCTTGACTTTCTTGTCGAAGACCTTAGCTATTCAAGCATGGTAGAACTCAATATGCTGTTGGGCTTCAAGCCGCCTTTCATCCAATGCTTTAAGTTCCACAAGGCGTCGTTGATGATTATCCTCGGTCGTCATCCCTGTCGCTAGGGCAACACGGAGGGATGGAATTTGAATCTCTAATGGTAACACGGCCTCGTAGCCATATAACAATGAGTAAGGCGTGTTGTCAGTCGGCATGAGAACCGTTGTGCGATACACCTATAAACTCTCGTCAAGCTTCTCGTTCTAGTCGCGCTTGCTACCAGAAGTCATCTTGGTTAGGATCTTAATGATTATTTTGTTGAAGGCCTCGGCCAAACCATTCGCCGAAGGGTTATAGGCTGTAGAGGAAAGGTTCTAGATTCTGAACTTATCACAGAACCAGGTGAACGCATGACTAACGAATTGTGTGCTATTGTCATGAATGATACGTCAAGGTACGCCGTATCGATATATGATGTGATGTTTGATGAACTTGATCACCTTATTGGTTTTGACTTCTACGTGATATTTGATGAACTTGATCACCTCATTGGTTTTGATTTCTCTCAAGGGGATGGCTTCGGCCTATTTGGAGAAGTAGTCGGTGATTGCCAGGATGAACCGGTGACCCCTTGCTGATAGCGGGGATATCAGCCCAACTATGTCCATTCCCCATGCTTTGAACAGCCATAACGTTGTTGTCGTATGTAGGTCTTCAGGAGGTCGGTGCATGTAATTGGCATGGACTTAGCATGTGTGGCATCATTTCGCATAAGAAACTGCGTCGCTAATCATCCCGGGCCAAAAGTAGCCTATTCTCCGCAGACGATCCCACAGCTTGGGTCCGAACTGGTGAGCTCCGTAGGTGCCATCATGGGCTTCACGTAGCGCTTCTTACGTTTCTATCTTTGAAAGACATCAGAGTAACAAGCCCTCATACGACCTACGATACAACGTCTTCGTGGTCGAGTCGTAGTATAACCTTGAGGCACGTCGGCGGACAGACTCTTGCTCCTTAGCCTCTTCAGGCAAAATGTCGTATATAAAATGTAATCGATGATCAGGAAATGTCAATCTTTCAGGTCAAGTTGATTCGGAGCCTGATGAGTAGAGTTTGCTTCTAGAACGTCCTCTGGTCGAAAGAGTCATCGACTCGCTATAGTGACACATTGAGTCATCTCTAGCGGTTGAGCCAAGTTAGCCACCAAGGATGCGAGGGCGTCCGTGTGCGTGATCTTGGAACGAAACACGTGCTAAATGCGGAAGTTTTTGAATGACTCAAGTAGTTTGGTAGCCGCTTTATGAAGTGGGATTAGATCGTCATTCCTAACCTCGTATTCTCCCGTCATCTGCCTAACGATGAGCTGAGAGTCGCCATAAGCCTCGAGATGTTTTATCTCTAACTCTCTTGCCAACTCAAGCCTAATGAATAGCACATTGTACTCAGCCACATTGTTAGTACAGGGCTCTATTAAAGAGAACGCTCTGGGGAGGCCGCATTGACTTCGGGGGGTTCATCCGAAAAATCTTCGAACAGGTCAGTTTTCACCCCCAGTGGATGACTGACCATGAGATCACAGATGGCCTGCCTTTTGACTGATTTCTACAGCATGAAGTGAATGTCGTACTAAGACAGTAGGAACGCCTATCTGGCCAAGCGCCAGTTTAAGGCCGCGGGCTGCATCATGAAGACTTGGATGGGGTTCATCCGGGAAATGACATGGATAGTTTGGCCAACTAGGTAATGTCACATCTTTTGGATGGTAAATACCAGGGCTAAGCACTCCTTTTTGACCATAGGGTACCATCGTTCGGCACCCTGTAGGGTTCTACTCAGATAGCAAATGCCCTACTCATGGCCAGCATCATTATTTTGCACCAAGAGAGCACCCAGAGAGTGTTCCATGGCTCGTATGTAGATGAGAAATGGCTTTCCTGAGATCGGAGCTGTAAGGACGGGTGAGTTCGAGAGGTAGGCTTTGATCTCTTCGAAGGCTTGCTGGCAGGGCTCGTCCCATATGAAGGAGATATCTTTCTTCATCAGTTTAGAGAAAGGTTGACATTTACCCGAAAGATTTGAAATGAACCTCCGGATGTAAGCCAATCGTCCCTGGAGCAAGCAACTATTGGATAACTCGTACTTTATCTGGGTCGATTCAAATTCCCTTTGTTATGACTACAAATCCAAGGAATTTACCACTGGACATCCCTAAGAATGACTTCGTAGGATTCATCTTGAGTTGATAAGATCGCATGAGTTCGAACATCACTCTTAGGTCTTAGAGATTGTCATCTTTGCTATGACTTTTCACGATCAGGTCGTCCACATAGCATTCGACTGTCTTTCACAGATAGTCTCAAAAAATCATGCTCATGGCGCGTTGATAGGTTGCTTTGGTGTTTTTGAGTCCGAAAGGCATGACCGTGTAGCAGTACACCCCTATTGGAGTCCTGAATGAAGTGTGTTTTTTGTCATCAGGGTGCATCTTGATTTGATTATACCCTAAAAACCCATCCATAAAGGACATCCTCTCAAATCCACACATAGTATCGATGATGATGTCCGTGATGGAGAGAGGGAATTCGTCCTTTGGGCAAGCGACATTGAGGTTTCTAAAGTCAATGCAGATACGAATCTTACCATTTTTCTTCCGGATCGGAACAATATTGGCTACCCAGTCGGGATGTTGTTCCTCTCTGATGAAGCCGGATTCGATCAACTTCTTCACTTCGGCCTCGATCGCCTCCATAATTTATGGATGAAATCACCTCTGCTGCTATTTGACAGGTTTGGCGTCTGAGCCGATGTTGAGGCGATGCATGGCAATCTGCAGATCAAGGCTGGGCATGTCCTTGTAATTTTATGCGAAGACATCAATATATTCCCGTATGAGGACTATGAGGTCTTCCTTCTCTTGGGAAGGTAGACTACCGCTGACAAATATGGGCTTAGGGTTGGTCTCATCACCCATGTTTACCTGGAGGATTTCATCCTCGATGGGCGGTTCACACTACTCGAAGCGACTACTCCACTGAGCATTGACGTGGCGGTCCCATGTCTCATCATAAAGTGGGACTTACCCATCCTCTACCATTTAGGTAGGATCAGTCGCGATCGTATTGACTGTGAGGCTGTTGAATAAGTCTCCCACACTGACGTCTGAGTTCCACGCTGAGGATGTCGATGATCGATCTTCGGAGCGGGCATCATCGGAGTCCTCTCTGAAATTACAAAATAATTCCGATGAGGGAGAAATGTAACCTAAGCCTCTTTGTGTCTTGGTGAAGTAGTTCGAGGGCTTGCCTTTAGGTACGTAGGTGGGTCATATGACCATCCTCCGTCCTCTGCTGTAGTTCAGGCCTTCTTGACGCGTGAGGTCATAACCCATGTCCCTCATCATGCGTTTCGCCACTTGGTTGTATTGCAAAAACTGGGGTGCGAACTCCTCTTCTTCGAACTCGTACGTGCATAAAGAATGATCGACTCTCCTGAAGATAATATCCTTTTGATAACTATCTTGGGTGGGTACGACGAATACAGCTTGCGAAGACTCAATCATTTCTCTTTGCAACATACGATGAGTATACGGGAAAGTATAAAGACGGGTCACTATAGAGCCTCGCCATTAGGTCGTTAGGCAGGTCATCCTCGGATGTCGGGCAAGATGACAAATAAGGCAAAGTTGAACGTCTCATTCAAGACAATCTCCTCCGCCTGGATAACGTCAGTTATATTGTGACTTTCGTTGCCAATTACAATTGATTCGAAATCATTTAGGACAAGGCTATTTCCATATTCGGATTCACTATCTGCTTCATTACCACTCTCGAGTTCCTCGATCGGTGGTTCGTCGAAATCTTGGTAAAGCAGGGAATTCGTGAAGTAGTTCTCGACTCCTTTGAAGGGTTGTTTGTCGGCAACTACTGTCTTTACCCGATCATAGTCATCCACGTATTTTAGACATTAGTGCAATATGGATGGGACAATGCGGTTGCTGTGGATCCATGGCTGTCCCAGTAGCATATTGTAGGAAGGTTCAGCGTCGATGACGTAGTAGGTGACCTCCATCTTCATGTCGCCTATACGGCACTTTAGGCGGATCTTGCCAAACGGCCTCGTCCCAGTGGAATTAAACCCGAAGATGGTTGTGGTTGTTACGGAAAGACGCTTCTAGGGGACCCCCAAGTATTGTATAAGCTTCAAGGGGATAATGCTTAGCGCGGATCCTGGGTCAACTTGGATTCGATCCACTCTGGAGGAACCAATGTACCCCGTGAAGTACAAGGGTCGATCGTGAGAAGTGCTTTTGATTAGCATGTCCTCAGGGGTGAATGTGATGCAAGGGACCCACTATTCGGAGGCCTGATAGCATTGTAAACACTTCTTTCCTGCATCCTCTTCCTTTGTAGACGAGAAATGCGTGGCAAATGCCTCTGAGTTGGCCAACGCCTCTTGTAGAGCTTCTCGAGTAGGTCTAGACATACGCAAGAGTTCGTACATGGTGATTCTGGCTAGAATGTTCTTCAACTGTGTGAGTATATTGAACCTGAAAGGCTGATTACTCGATCTAGGCCCTTCGGGATTTTGAGGGGTCTCTGCAGGTAGCCACCCGAAGGGTCCTGTCGGCTCCTCCGTCCTGACAGGGTAATTCTTGGCGAATTCTCTCCCTACCCTGGTGGCTAGGGTGGTTGTGTCCTCGTCGGAGTCGGTGAGGGCGGCTACTGTCGTTTTGCCTTTATCTAGGATAGCGGATACGGCGTTGCAAGGTTTACCCTTGGTCCTCCTCGAAGGCTTTTTGAAGTCCATTGATCATCACCGAGGAGGTCCGGATAGACCCACATCACTTTCCCTGATGATAAGATTTGGGGTAGTAAACCTTTTCCTTGTTGATTGTGAGGATCATCGTTAGTGATTTTCAACATTGCTCTGGGGATGAGAACTACCCCCGCTTGTGCTTGAACCTCTGGGAGATCTCTTCCAAAACTCAGAGTGATCATATTTGTGGTCACATGTTTCTGTACCCTCTCCTTTTTTAGAACTCCTGCATCATATAGGGCTTGAAGCTTATCCTTGAGGATATAGCATTTGGAGGTATGGTGGCCGAGGAACCTGTGATACGCGTAGTAGCCCGGTTCATCGGTTTTGTTCGCCTCTTCAGGCTTGGTTACTTCTGGCAGCTTAATCCTGTTGCTCCTTAGGAGCATGTCGAGGGTTGCTACCACTTGGTCTTACCTAAAGTTGTATTGCCTCGGGGGATGTTGTTCGAATGCCCTGGGTTTCGGCCTTTGGGCCGGTTTAGGCACCGGAGTGGAGTCAACGTTAACGGCCATGATCTCTTTTCCTCTAGCTCGAGGGGGATTCTTTAGCGTGCTTGGTTCTGCAGCTCCCTTTTTAGGGTGAGGCTCCTCAGCCTCGAGCCTCTTGATCATATTCTCGACCTGTTCGCCTTGGCAAATGAGTTCTTTCCAGGTTCGGGTTTCTATCGCGCCAACCTTGGATAGAATATGGATTGAAAAGTTATTACGGCACATCTCAATTAGCGTCGCTTTAGAGACTTGGTCTTGGCAATGAACTGATCGGTTCCTGAACCTCTTTATGAAGTCGTTGATTGACTCTGACTTCTTTTGCTTCTCGGCCAGGAGGGTGGCCATTGACACCTCGGTATCATCATCAAAGAAGCGGGCTAGGAAGAGTCTTTCCGCATCGACCCATGACTTGATAGAGCCTGGTTCTAACGTGCAAAACTATTCGAAGGCTACACCTTTAAGGGTGCCGATGAATAGGTGGGTGAGGATGGCGTCGTTCTCGATGAGGAATCCAATCTGAGCCATAAAGTAGTAGATGTGCTGTGAAGGGGAGCCCTTACCATCGAATTGTACCAAACTGATGAGTTTGAATTTTGCCGGGTAGGGGATCGTGTCCCACTCAATAGGGTATGGCCTAACCACCTCCAGTTTGTTCATGTTTTGTTAGAGCTTTAAGGCATTGAGTTGGCTTTGGAACTCGTCGAATCTCTTGTCTCAGGTAGTACCCCCGGAGCGCGACGTCACTGCCGACGAATTTGAGGAGTGATCCGACAGGAGTTCAACATTATCCTCCTATTCAGTCGTCTGATTAGGAGTAGGTTCCCATTCATTGCCTCCCGCTGGCCTCCGTGGGGTACGCGTAACCTTCTTCTTCTTCTTTTTGTTCAAAAGTTGCTCCAGCATGTCTCTTATGGACTCGATGGCAACCTGATGTTTTTCGAACTTTTGGGCGATCGTCTGATCACTCGAGGTTTTAGCCATGTGCACCCTTTCTGAGTCGTCGTGACTCGAGTGCGATGTCTGAGATGTGGCCACCGCTGAGCAAACTTCCTCTTCACCCCCGTACGACTGCGGGTGTGCAGGAATATATCATCACGCTCACGTTGAATCAGCGGGTGACTGGGCCCTAGGAAGGAGTCCAAGTCTGGAGGATCTGGAAGTACATTTTTACCCTTCCCCGTCATGTTAACAGTAGCAGACGAGAGTTCTAAATCATCAACTGTACATCTTCTTTGGTGGCTACGCCTTCAACGAGAAGATCTCGGTTGGGAAGGGTGTTGAGTGAGCCTTTTGAATATCAAAGGTTTCGTCATTCCTACACACTGACAGTCGGTGAGTACTATTTGGATAAGCCTTTTGTAGTGACACTGAGGATTCGCCTCCCGTATGGTGTGTTTGCGAGTTAGGTAACCCCGGAGATCTTCCACGGGTGGTTGGCGACAACCCTCAGCATCAGAAGGGACAACCAAGCGATCGCATGAGAGAGGTTTGGATGAACTCTTCTACGTGCACTGGGTGGAATGGTTAAGTGTTAGAGTTAGGCGAGTTCGCCTTAACAGGCGAGTCTTCACTCTCGGGCGAGTTCTTTCCTGCGGGTGAACTTCGACCCTTTGTTCATGCAGGCGAGTTGGTAAGGTATCGCCTACTGTTTTGCCTTTGTCGTTAAGGCTCGTTCGCTCGCAACATTTACCCGTCGAGTGGACTCGATGAGGCCCGCCTGACTTTGATGGTTCGCCTGCTTGGGTAGGCTCGCCTGCTCCGAGCAACCTGTTTTTATCAGGGATATGACCTAAGAAATGGAGTCCTCTTGAGAGGGTAGGCTCACCCGTTTTGACTAGCTCGCCTGAACGGCCGAGTTTGTCAAAAATATCGGACCCGTCGAAATGGGAGATATTACAATCAAAGTGAATTCTGCCTGAATGTGAAGGTTCGCCTGATTTGGCGAGCCACCAGCATTGGGAGGGTTGTTTCTCTGCCTTGCGCTTTTTAGACCCGAATAATAATTCAAGCTGTCGTAGGAGGTGAAGGTTCGGGCCTCCTGTTGGGCGAGGACTTGCTGTCGCCACTGACGGGCTCTTCTAGAGAGAGGTGCATCCTTGCGGATCCTGACGGAGTGGTCTGCGCCAAGACAAACCAACATCTCTTCCTGAGCGGGGGTCTGTGAGGGTCATTTGGCAACCCATCTGGTAGCCCTTTAGCATGTGTTCTTGACCTCTGGCTTGGCCCTGATCAATTTGGAGGGAATAGGCTCTCCTAACGTGACTCTGATAGCATCCTCAGGTGTGGAGGCTTCGACCGTTTGAGGTCAGCCTCTACGCACGATTCTGTGGCGTTTGCGGGACGCATTGCTACCAGAGGAGGATGAAGACAAGTATCTTCATACCTGGCTTGGTCGAACTTGATTTCTAGGGACTCCACGGTCATCTCGACAGCAACATTGTCGAACTATGCTACCACCATTTCGGTTGAGGAAATAGCTTCTCCCACTGTGATTGTCATCTTCTGTAGGTGTAAATTTTAATTTTCCAAAATAGGGATATCATTTGTATTAATAAGAATAGCTTATTACAAACTAATAAATTGAAATTATAACAAAAACGGAGGGTAGGTCCTTCTTGTTTAACGTGGGGACTTTGGTAGCGATAGGACGCCTCGCTTGGTTCTCACACCGAGTCTGCTTCGCTTGGACAATTCGATCTAGTTGCTGGTGAGCTTCGGTATGTAGTAGAAGCTCGTGTTGGTCGAGTTCGAGTTTTCGAGTTCGGTGGCGGTCAGGGCCTAATGCTAGGGGAAAATGCTACAGTGCAAAGATCATGCAAAGAGCTTGTCGTCAACTCAGTCGAGAGTTGAGAGCTAATGGTCTGACTAACTAATTGGATTAATCAATTAACTGTGAACCTCCTTCCTGTAGCCAGGAGATGCTCTTAAATAGAGGAGAGACGGTGTGGTTAATCCTTTGAATCATGGGATGTGATCATGTACTGTTGAGAGATACCATGCTTCTCACTTGTACCATGAGCGACTGCTTAATGGGCTCGGGGTACTATGCTCCTCCCCTTCACGTCATGGGAGATGGGAAATCTCATCCCTGTACGTGATGTTGTGGTCGCCAGGTACTCTGGAGAGTCTAGCGAGTTTACCGATCGCAGGTGAATTCGACTTTTGAGTAAACTTAACTCGTGCGGGCAAGTCAAGTGTGTAGGGGAGTGTAGCGATATTGTGGATTCGACTGGTCGCTCGTACTGTGGACGGTCGTTTGATAGGCTCGGAGTACTGTGCTCCTTCCCTTCACGTTGTGGGAAATGGGAAGGCTCATCCCTGTACATGATATTACGGCCGCCAAGTACTCTGGCGAGTCTGGCGAGTTTACCGATCGCCCGGTTGATCGTCTGGGCACGCAGGCGAGTTCAACTCTTGAGTAAACTTAACTCGTGTGGGCGAGTCAAGTTTGCAGGCGATTTTCTGATCGCTTAGCGGATTGCCCAGATGTAGGCAAATTTGGTGATCGCGTGGTCTTGGCTCGTGCTGGCAAGTCAAGCACACGGGTGAGCCTAATTTTCAAGTCGTTCGGGCGACTCGAATACGCAGGCAGATTTTAGGCATATCTGCAAAGGTAATTTTTACCGCCTACAACCCCATCAATAGATTCAGGCTTAGAAATCAGTTCCTGTTGGATTGCATGATACTTTGTGGTAACTACAATAATTTTCTCAAATACTTTCCTTAGCGTACCACCTGAGTTACCAAAAGCTCCACACAATGCAATTTTGTTCTCTATTAGTTTGATAAAGTCTTCAAATTGTTGCTCGAAAAGGACCAAAGGCTTCTGTTCACAAAATTCTTTCACAAACATAGGTAGTAGTACATCTGCAACCGAGCTCATAGAAGAGTCAACTGAATTCGACTTTTGAGTAAACTTAACTCGTGCGGGCAAGTCAAGTGTGTAGGGGAGTGTAGCGATATTGTGGATTCGACTGGTCGCTCGTACTGTGGACGGTCGTTTGATAGGCTCGGAGTACTGTGCTCCTTCCCTTCACGTTGTGGGAAATGGGAAGGCTCATCCCTGTACATGATATTACGGCCGCCAAGTACTCTGGCGAGTCTGGCGAGTTTACCGATCGCCCGGTTGATCGTCTGGGCACGCAGGCGAGTTCAACTCTTGAGTAAACTTAACTCGTGTGGGCGAGTCAAGTTTGCAGGCGATTTTCTGATCGCTTAGCGGATTGCCCAGATGTAGGCAAATTTGGTGATCGCGTGGTCTTGGCTCGTGCTGGCAAGTCAAGCACACGGGTGAGCCTAATTTTCAAGTCGTTCGGGCGACTCGAATACGCAGGCAGATTTTAGGCATATCTGCAAAGGTAATTTTTACCGCCTACAACCCCATCAATAGATTCAGGCTTAGAAATCAGTTCCTGTTGGATTGCATGATACTTTGTGGTAACTACAATAATTTTCTCAAATACTTTCCTTAGCGTACCACCTGAGTTACCAAAAGCTCCACACAATGCAATTTTGTTCTCTATTAGTTTGATAAAGTCTTCAAATTGTTGCTCGAAAAGGACCAAAGGCTTCTGTTCACAAAATTCTTTCACAAACATAGGTAGTAGTACATCTGCAACCGAGCTCATAGAAGAGTCAACCGGTCCTTCATCACCTATATCATCACTGTCATCAATTACGGGTGTTGGGGGAGCCTCATCAGATTGTTTTTTATCAACCTTAATCAAAGGGACGTGAATAGAGAAGTCTTGATATTGTAATTCTGAGATCTCATCTCTGCTCTTAATGTGATAAATCCCAGGCATTGGAGGCTGAACTTTAGCAGATGGAGATACAACACATAAAACTTGATCTTTGGATTCTTCCAAAAAGACTTGAATAGCTTGCTCAACTGAACTAATACTTCCACTTATCTCGCTGTTCATGTGGGGAACAACCATAATTTGGTCCTGTTGTATTAGAGTATCTTGTTTCGATATATCTTCATGGCTTGAAAGGCTATCATTTGTTTTAGCTTGAGTCTCATCTTCATCAGAAAAGTTGCCAGAAGAAGTAGGCTCTCTGTAATCTTTAAAAATATTAAGACTCTTAGCAGATGATACAATTTTTTCACATACCTAAAAAAATCTTTCTGAGTACACACCTTTTTAAAAAGAATCATGTGTACAAACTATTACGAAAATATAAATACCTTGTGTAGTGATTGAGACCCTTGAGCTGCAACTGAAGCAGGTAGAATATGATCATTACCACCTTCTAAATCTGCAATCATATTATTAGCATTGGTACTTTTATTTCTTACTTTTGAAATGGAAGTGGCTTGATCGGCTTTCAATACTAAATCAGAAGAAACTCGTCACTTTTTCTTAGGATCGTCAACAAAAGAGCATTTTCGTTTGATGATCTGGGTAGGCTCTACTGAATCTTCCAATGATGATGATGACTGCATTTTTTTGTGATTGAAGTTTGACATATATCAAGTGTTAATTTGGAATTTAATTATACATCATCTTGCTCAGAGCAAAGAGTATATAACTTCTTTACTTCTTCAACAAAAAAGTTATGATATCTCTCTTAATACCAAATAACATAACCATGAAGAGTCTTCCCAATTTGACCATTATAAGGAATAATGAAATGCTTGCTGGCCCCTAATCGGGAAAAAAAATCTCCAGTAGCAATACATCATGCGTAAGGATGGTTCAATACGTGTGCATGACAAACAGGGATTAGGAACTCCTTGATCATAACCAAATTGACGGGCAAACATATGAGGATTATATGGTTTAGTAAAGAGCCTCTTTCCCATCCTAAGAGAAAGGATGCCTTGGCGGATTGAAAGAAAAATTGAAGAATGAGAGCTTAATATCTTTTGCTTTGATGTATCCACAAGGGAAGTAGGGCTAGAAGAATGTGAGAGTGGATAAGGTCTCCACTTAAGTTTCTCATCATCTCCTTCATGCAAAAAATTTCTAGCCTCTTTAGCAGAATAAGGGGACCCTGAAGTTTTTACTTCTAAAATCTATAGCAATAATGGACCATCTGATCTATGATTTGAAGAAGGAATCTGCATTTCAATTTTATCTTTGGGTAGCCGATCATACAACTAAGAAAATACTGAGAAATCCATCTAACTAGATAATGAACCGGCCAATTGCATAACACCACCAAGTGATCTGTAACCCAATAGTTAATTTCTCGATAAAGAGTGCAGAGCCCCGAGCAGCTAGGGAATAAGGTTTTCTACTATCAGCTATTCTTGCAGATACAACGAACACATCATGCTTGATATAGGTTAGGTCATAGGGAACTACAAATTTGCATAACCATAAGGTGAGAAAAGCTGCAAGTGGTGCGTTCTTCCCAAAAGTTTGAATACTATCAAAAACGTGCTCTTATTTTTTCCTTTAGACTTGACTCTATGATGTTGCCCATGAAAGAAAATTTTCATCCACATTTCAAAAGAAACATTGTCTACAAGACTAATATCTCTAAGATATTGATAGCAGTTCAGTAGTGCTTTGAGGGGTTGCCCATGTTCTACTTTGATCTTCAAGCTCTTCATTTGTGGGCACGTATTCATCATATACTTGTTTCTTAATAGGAAGACCCCCCAATTCTCTCCAAATCTAACAAACTGATAGAAAGATCTCCCTATTTTGTAGCAAATACATTACGATCTTTATCCCAACACTCTAAGAAAGATAGCAGAACCTGAAAGTCAATATGATAAACTCCAAGAGATGAAAGCATAGTGCCGTAGATGTTTAAGTCGTTCTAAAGCATCGGTGTATTTTTGCAATATATATAGGCACCAGTCATTATATATGTCAATCATGAGAGGTTTATTTTCTCTTACATCCCCCCATCCTTTATTTCGAGCAATAAGCTCGATTGCAAAACATGTGATGAGCCTGAGGGAAAAGCCTCAGTACAAGGATTAAAAGTCTCCGTACAAGGATTGAGAGTGAGAGTAAAGGCGGAGGCAGTATGAATGACTTTTATAAATTGTCTCCATCTAAAATGTGCAACCATAGACCCAGTTGAGTTATTAAGATCTTTGGGTAACTCGTGTGCTTTCTGATAATTCATAATGGTCGAAGAGGTGTATGTCATTGGAGCATATCTTTTTAATTTGAAATTAATGGGTTCATCTTTATAAAAATGAGAAGTCATAAGGGAATCATCAATAACCAAATATTTATGGGAATCAGCTTCTTCAACTAGTTTGCTACCCCTAACAGAAACACTAGTTGAATGAGACATCTGAAAAAAAATTATACATTAAATAAAATTATAATTGATAGCTGAATATAAAAAAATGAATTAATCATGACAAATTTTTTAAATAATAAGGAGAGAAGCCTAAGGGTTTCTGAACTTATTTTATGAATTAAGGCTATTTTCATCTATTTTGTATTAAGGAGCAAGGTCTTAGGATTTCCTAAAATTTATTTTTTTGCATCATGACCCATGCCTTAAAAATTTTATTCTCGAAGCATGAAGCTTTTGAGATGCATAGTCCTACGTTTTGAAATTTGACCTCCATACTTGAATCCCATGGCATCTTGAGAATAAACTTTTGAAATAGAGGAGAGTAGCCTAAAGGTTTCTAAACTTATTTTATAAATTAAGGCTAAGTTCATCTATTTTACATCAGAGAGCAAGGCCTTAGGGTTTCCTAAAATTTATTTTTCTGCATCATGGCACATGCCTCAAAAATTTTATTCTCGAAACATGAAGCTTTCGAGATGCATGGTCCTCTATTCTGGAATTCAACCTCCGTACTTGAACCCCATGGCATCTTAAGAATAAACTTTTGAAATAGAGGAGAGCAGCCTAAGGGTTTCTGACCTTATTTTATAAATTAAGGCTAAGTTCATCTATTTTGCATTAGAAAGCAAGGCCTTAGTGTTTCCTAAAATTTATTTTCTACATCATGGCCCATGCCTCAAAAATTTTATTCTCAAAACATGAAGCTTTCGAGATGCATGGTCCTCCATTCTGAAATTTGACATATGTACTTGAACCTCATGGCATCTTAAGAATAAACTTTTGAAACAGAGGAGAGCAACCTGAGGTTTCTGAATTTATTTAACAAATTAAGGCTAAGTTCATCTATTTTGCATTAGAGAGCAAAGCCTTAGGGTTTCCTAAATTTTATTTTTTGTATCATGGCCCATGCCTCAAAAAAATTTATTCTCGAAGCATAAAACTTTCGAGACGCATGGTCATCCGTTCTGAAATTTAACCTCTGTACTTGAAGCCCATGACACCTTTAAAATAAAGTTTTGAAATAAATGATAAGCTTATGATTTCTAAAACTTATTTTAAATTGACATCCTCGTACACCCCTACCAAAAAAGCAAGCAAATCACACATAAGCCTCAAATATAGTGATTGATGATTTTAATATCTTGTACACATAAACAAGTTTATTGACATCAATAAGAAGAATATGACTATGCTTTTTTATATACTTAAAAAATATATAATTCTTGCCAGATGGACTCACTGTAATTTCACGACAGGCGGTCGAGAAACCTACAAAGAATATCAACTAGTTAATACTTAATCACATTCTTTAAGAAAAAAAATATTACCTTATGGACGTAATATGAGAAAGCAGTTGAAAGTTTATGTAGTAAATCAACAATGAAAAACCTACAAAATAAAATAAAATATCAGAATTAAAAAAATTAAATCTAAGATAACCCAAGAACAAGGGGTGTTATTGTAAAAAAAAGGGAGACATGGGAAAAAGGCGCTGACATCCTCACGCATATACAACGCCAAAAAAACCCACATCACTCTCTCTTTCTCTCTCTCTCCCCATGCAAGGAATCTCTGCAAGGCGTTGGCATCCTCAAACACACACATAAAAAAACGAAAAAAACAAAAACCAAAGAAGAAGAAGATTAGAAGAAGACAAAAGAAAAGGACAAGAAGAGAAAAAAAATTGAGAGGGACAGAAAACATGAACAGTAACCGGGCGAACAGGGATCAGATGGGCAATAAGAATATGCTTAAACAATATTGGATGAACAGTAGGGGTGCCAAACCGTATTCGTATCCGAGGAAATATCCGTAACCGTATCCGTTAGGATACGAATATGGTTACTCAAATCTATTACCGATAGGATATGGTTGCGGATATGGTTTTATAGTGAAATATCTGTATCCGTATCCGAAAAAATCCGAATACATATTGGTAATACTCTTACGATAGTTTCGATTCTTAGATTATGGATTTGTGGTTAATTTTGATGATCAAGATGTCTAATCTTAGCTTTTCAATCATAATGAACATATTAACGAACTCTTTTTGTATCACATAACTATATTTTTCTGAATACTATCTAGTTTTCTCATATCCTTTTTGTATCTGCATGCATATCCGTTTATATATCCGCATCTATATCCGTAACCGTATCCGATTTTGGCGGATATGGATATGAAATTTTCTTACCGACATATATCTGTATCCATATCCGTATCCAAGATGGGTAAGCGGATATGGATATGGTAAGTACCATATCCGAGCCGTATCCGCTCCGTTAACACCCCTAATGAACAGTAAAGCAACAGTGATCAGATGGGCAGTAAAATATATACGTGAACAGTAATCAGAGGAACATGGATCGGCAAAACAATACAAACGTGGTCGGATGAACAGTACCATTTTTTTCTTAAAAAAAAGAAAAGATGTTCACCTGTAATCTTTATCAAACAAACTAATATCAATTAAAAAAAGTACACACGTTTATATAGCTATATGAAGTCTAACTGGATAGGATTAGATTTTCTTTTTAAATTCTGTTAGGATTCTATCATAAAATTTATTGATATCTCTTTTAAATTGGATTCTATCTTCTACTAATTTAGTAATTTTAATTAGATAAGGACTCCTTATATTTGAATTAAATAAACTAATCCTAAGCCTTTAAAATGTTCATAGCGAACCAGTGTAAAAAAATCTCTACAATAATACATTTAGCTACAGAAAAAATGATGCTCATGTGCAATTAAAAAAAGGTTAAGGGATAATTTTTACTAAAATACACCGTTGATGAATGCTTTTCCAACTTTTTTTTGTTATAACTCTATCAACCATGACTGCACTAGTTAATGGAACTTTTTAGAGTTCATGAAAAGAATAAAAGTTTCATAAAGCCATTACCTTAACTACTTTGTTAGCAGCCTCGCAAGCTACAACAGTAGCATCCATTTCACCAATATGTCCCATCATATCTCCATTAGGAAGATTAACACGAACCTGAAAATAGAAATTTAGATAAGACCCATAAAGCCATGAAGCTTTCTTTTATTGCTCATACTTGCCTGATCAAGTTTCTTGTTGAGGATAACATCCCTCGCCTTCTCAGCAAATTCCAAAGCCTTAATTTTGGCTGAACATTAATCCTATTATCACTTGGAATTTCTTCCTCCATGCTGGCATCAAAATGCCCAGAAGGGTTATCGTTCAAAAAAAATGTGACATGACCAAAGTTGACAATCTCACTGGAAAAAAAAATAAATTTTTTTAACCAAGATGTAGTATGGGTTTAAAAAAATATTTGGACTCACGCACTCGGTTAACAAAAAAATAACACCGAGCATGCATTCGGTCAAAAAAAATACCAAGCACGTAAGTCCAAAGGGGGCAATTTGTAGACGCACAAAAAATTTTATGTAACAACAAGCCGTGTAAATGAAACTTATTGTGAGGATGATAGTACCTCATAAAAAATTAAAACTAATGTGAGGGATAGTACTTCATATAAGTCTAAACCAAGAAAGGTAAGCCCTCCATATTAATTAATTCAGAGAGGCACGTCTTCCCCTTATAGTTGTCAAATTTAATAAACTCAACAAACATTATCAATAAAACTTAATGTGAGAGATAGTACCTCATATAAATCAAAAATCAATATGAGGGATAGTACATTATATAAATGAAAACCAAGCTGAGGATGATAGCACCTCATGTAAATTTGAGAGTATGTGAACCCTTTACTAATCCAACACAAAAGAACACATGCCTCGCCGCTTCATATTGATCAAATTCTCAAACTTGAGGATGCCTGACAATTTTAGGAGTTCTCATGTGATCATAAGCATTAGCTATAAAATCTAACTCGCCTCTCATACGAATCTTATTTCAACTTGAAGGGATATGGGCTCTCCATTATACTTATTTTAGAAATATAAAAGATAAGCAGATAGACACATGAGAAATGAAAAGCGAAGAAAATTTTCATTATGATAAACAAATGCAACAATCTTGATAACGAAGTTTTGATAAGGAAGTTATCATAACTCCCCCACCAATCTTTTTTTAACACCTGGTGATAACTTCCCCTGGCCTTCCCCTATAAAAAGACATTCCTTTCATCAGAAAAGGGGATATAAAAAAAAGAATGACAGAAGGATAGATAAAAGGCAGAGAGATTGAAAAGAAAGAGAGACTTAGAATAGGAAACAACAACGAAAATGTCCTCTGTATTTTTCATATTGATAGGGAGGATGGCTCCAGAACATTGTCTGAAGACCCAAGATCTAATCTTCTTTCTCTTTAATTTTGTTATATTAGAAAGATAATAAAAAAATCAATATCTTTCTACATTTGATTTTTAATGTCTATTTAACTCTTTGCTTTCTATTAATTAGGGGTTTCTTTTAATAAGAGTAATTAACAGAAAGAAATAAATTTTTGGAAGCATGCACCTCACAATCTTTTTTTTACAAACAAAGTAATTCTAATATGTATCTAAGGAGTAAATATTTAGAGATTGCTCTACTCTTCTTGAGATTGGTGATACGGCTTGGTCAAGAAGAGATTAGCCTACTCAAATATTATTACTCCTCTGATGGATACTAACATCACTTTGAATTTTTTTACAAATATACACGTCGGGCATTCTCACGCTCTACAAATCCCAACCCAATTGGTCTTAGGTCATTAAGTATGGAAATACTCATTGGACTTAATTACTCGGTCAACTTAGGCTTTATAGCATAGAATCACATTGAATTCAAAAGTTTTTTTGTGCCCATTTTTCGCATTGTTCTTTTGCAAAGTTACTTTTTTTAAAATATATATATGTGTATATGTATATATATCTAAAAAAAATACTTAGATTAAGATATCTTGAAAAATTATTTTCTACTTTAAGTTAAGTATGTAAAAATTTTATTACTTTAATTAAAAGTCTAAGCTAAGACTTAAGTGAAGTATACTACTTTGAGAATCATTTTAAAAAAAAATTATTTAGAGTTATCATAAAAGGTAAACTTGAGCATAAAACTAACTATGGATTAGAAATTTATTTAGAGTTATCAAGTAAATCAATTATTAATTAACTCTATTAATTTGGCAAGTGATAATAATTTTATAGTTTTTTTGAAGGAGGAAAAAAATTATGACATAGAAGAGAAAAGGAATAAAAAGGTAAAATAAAGAGGAAAAATGACTAGTCCTCAAACCACACCTAAATTTTGCATTGTCCTTAATGCAAACTCTATGATGCACAAAATAAAGTAGATAAGAAATAAACCACTTACATTTGTTCGGTCGACCTAGAACAATGATTATATAAATCTGTAATTACTTTTGGTATGAGGAGGAGGAAATAAAAAATTTATTCTTCCTTTATTTCTTTTTTCATCATTTTTCAAAAAAAAATTCATATCTTTTTGTCTTTTTTATATACTTTTTCTTTTCTTTTTCTTCATTTTTTCTCTTTTTTAATAAAAGAACAAGAAACTCTCAAATGAGAGAAGAATAAATTCTTTTTATTACTATGAGACAAAACACAAACATGAATAATAAATGATTAAACATAAAAAATTCATGTTCTATATCAAATCCTACCTTATTACAGAAATTTCTACCTCAGATTTTAACAAAGTCTAAAATGATGATCTCAAAAATGTGCTTAAACTCTTGTAATGACCATGAATTTTTGATACCAGTTTAAATAAATTTTTTGGTATTTTAAAATATTAAATTATTATTTTAAAAGAGTATTTATATTTTCTCAATTTTTCTAGAATTTTCCATGATTTAAAAATCTAATTTTTATATTTATTTAATAATTTTGCTAATTATAAATTAAATTATTATGGTGAAAACTTTTTAAATTAATATTAGTTATTTATTATTGTTATTTGTTTTCGTCAAAAGTTGAATTTTCCATTGTCGTTAAACCTGTTACACCGTTTATCGATTACAAGTTCAAGCTAATCTTTTTATAAGATCTTCTTACAATAAGAAAAGTAAAGATTATAACTTTATAAAATAAAACACAGTAGTAGTTTATCTTCTGTTGCTTTGTGTGGGATCTTTGCCTGTGCCGGGGACACGTTAGTCCGTGGACCGTCACGGATCAGATCCGGTTGACATGTGTAATTATGCTCTTGCTTCACGAAGGAAAGAATCGCAGCAACGACAATCACGACCAAACGAGATTGTGGCTCTTCTCGAGATCAAAACCAGGTTTGATCCGGAGGAAAGAGGGGGAGAGAATCTCAAATCTTTCGAAGGCTTTTTTCTTTATGAAAAAGTTTGCCAAGATCTGTCAATTCTCCTCTGAAATTCGTGGTCTATTGTTCAATTGGACAGCACCTCGCCCTCAGATTTCTGATCCTCTCAACTGAAGACCCTAGGCTTCTATTTATAGGCTTTTGTCGCCGTGTTTTCTGATAAGATTAAGTGTTTTAACGTTACCTGCAGTTGATAACCACCCAGGCACACTTAAGGATAGCTTCAGAATAGTTAGGGAGGTCCTGGGACAAAAAAATTCGAATAAAATATCGAAATCCGCGTTTTGGGGTTTTGGGAGTTTGGGAGACCCAAATAGTCGTGGTGACTAGCGTAGGTGCGAGTCACCATTTGGTGACTCGCGTAGGTGCGAGTCACCATTTGCGTGCGAGCCACTATTTGGTGACTCGCATGAGTGCGAGTCTCCTGGCCTGTTATTGTATCTTTTTGACCCTTTTGGCTATTTGTATCTCCTTCGGTTTGCTTGTTTTCCCCCTTTACGCGTGTTTCGTCACTTTGTTGACTTATGCATTTTACCGATTTGCTTCATGCGTCTTATCGACATCAGATAATCTTTTTTGACTCGGATGATGATACTCATTATGTTCTCTTTGTCTTGAGCTGCGTGTGGGAACTCATAGGCACTTTTTAACGCCTATAGATACCCCCTCCAAAGTGTTTCAGGCTCGTTTCTTTTATAGAAGAGACTGGAATACTTTGGATATGACAGACCCAACCTTCAGTCGGTATGATAGGACCTGTAATTGGTTTCAGCTCTCAACTTCTTTGGTCTTCAATCTATTTAGTATTTTGTCGAATAGATAAAGTTCTTTCGGTGCTGCGTTTATCGTTTGACCGCTATTGAAGTCTTGAACTGAGGCTGGTGTGTAATTTTCTGAACTCAGCTCGTGCCATCAAGTTGACTTTGAACTGATCATCTTTGTCAGAAATTCATATATGAATGTAGTTGAACTCTGTAATTTCCCTTAGCTTTATTTTGGTGAAGTTATCGGTGTGTTGACCGGTGTTAACATAGTTTATACTCGTACGTTAACTGGAGTCTACACAGTTTAAACTCTTAAGGCGTTAGAGTTAGGAGGACCAGTTTATACTCGTATACTCATAGGAGTTTTGCCTGGTTATCCTTAAGAATACTCTGAATAATATTCTTCAGAAACTTCCCGACAAAGATAGCTAATAGTTTAGACTGATATACACATCGGAGTATGAATACGGGTCTCGTATACGTCGGAAATACCCAAAAATGGGTCAAAATACTCGTAAATTGGCCAAACAGCTTGTCACACGTGCGAGTCACCACTTGGTGACTCGCATTGGTGCGAGTCACCATTTGGTGACTCTCATGGGTCCGAGTCAGCACAGGAATTTTTTGATTGATTTCTTGATTTGGTTCGGTCTGGCTTGGCTTGGTTTAGGTGATTCGAACCAGGTTTGGTTCGGTTCCACCACGGTTTGGGTTCGGTTCAGAGTTTATAAAACCCGATCTCTTCTTATTCTTCCTTTCTTTATTTCGGAATTTCTTCAGTTCAAAAATTCATTTCTTCCCTCCTCCTTTCTCTTTAAACCCCTCGACTTCTTCAAGTTCAATTTGAGAGTTAGGGCTTTATTTTCTTCCCTCCTCCTTTCTCTTTAAACCCCTCGACTTCTTCAAGTTCAATTTGAGAGTTAGGGCTTTATCTCGGATCTTGAAGCTTCAATTTGGGATTTAGATTTTTTTCACTCGGGTCTTGAAGAGCATTCACAACGTGGGTTTTCTTGCTTCACCTTCTTCGTTCTTGATCAGGTTTCAGGTACGCTTCATTCCCCATGACTTCTATTTAAGCCCATTTAACTCTTGAATTTCGGTTTTGAGGGTATAGCTGAAACCCTAATTTGTTTGCTTGGTCGATTTTGGGTTGAGAGTCTGAAATTGAGTTTAGTTGCGTGTGGGGTTTGACCCGCTGCTTTGAAATATCTGGTTTGATGATAAGAATCGAGCTTGGACATTCTTGGTTTGACCACTTGAATCATCTATCTATGTTTTGAATACAAACTAAAGATTTGCTTAGAATTTTGAGAGGGAATCCAAAACTTTGATCTCCCTTGATGCTTTTGCTTGAAAGCAGAATTTAAATGTGTAGCTTCAACTATGGGTAGGGATCAATGTCCTTGGATCATTCTTGAACGTTTAATGTAGCCGAGACCCTCACCGTAATTTCTTGAGCTTCGAACTTCTGGTTCCACATAAATATTCAGTCTTGTATGTGGCCGAAATTTTGAATGGTTGGTAATGATTCTTCTTGTTTTGGTGATGACCGAAACTTGTATGTGGCCGAAATTTTGAATGGTTGGTAATGATTCTTCTTGTTTTGGTGATGACCGAAATTCCCTATCTAATTTTATTTTGGGGTAAGACTTGAACCTCTTGACTTCACCCTTAAGGACAAATTTGTCCCACCTTTTCGTTATTATTTGGTTGATGATCATTTGACTTCGATTTGTTGAACAGTTAGTCGTAAATAAAACTCAAAACGGGTCTTCAATCGTATCCATGCCAAGTAAGGCCTTTGGCTTCGAACATATTCCAAACCTGTAGCTTGGCTGAACCCTCGCATTTTGTATTTGGATGTGACTAAAATTCCTGGGCCTCGATTTTCATCATGAACAGTTATGTAATTTGAACCCGGAACCCTGCATGATAACTACCATATCAAGCTTTTAGTGCACATGATAGCATGATTTGTAGGCACGTTGTGCTTCTTGTTTGGCCACGTTCATGTCTTGAACCAAAACCCCGAGATATGTGGCTTGATTTGAGCTATCATGGGTTGAAACTGAATCTTCATCAAGCCTACTATGTAGGTTTAATCAGATTTTTAACCGATAAATCCTATTTCATAGAACAGCGTAGTTTTCCCTTTGTACTAGTTTGCTACTTCTCAACCTCTGACGTAATCGAATTATTAACTCTTTTAACAGATATGTCGCCCAAGAGATCGCACGTCACTCAAGGTCGCTCGGTGACTCAGTTGCTCGAGCCGGTGCCATTTAGTTGCACATGTATAACTTCATCATTTCTTTTTATTCATGAACTCAATATTAATATATCATGCTGCATATTGCATCCCCGCTTTGTTCTCCTTGGTGAGGCAATTTGGAAGAGCCACCACTCTCCTTCGTGGGAGTGGACACTTCACAAGACATGTTTTGCTTGGTCAAGGCATGTCTGAATTAACTTAGGGTGATTTCCTACTGCGTTATATTCCAGAGGGCGGGTATATTATCACGTTGTCCTCGTGACGATATATCCCGCACTGCATGTGTATAGCGTAGTTCTTAATCGTCTCGCCTAGTTAATAAGATCGTGACTCTATTTCACAGCTTGTGAGATGAGTTTAACGCTTATACTGCCTTGATATAGGTATTTATGATTGTATCTAATGATCACATATTGTTTACCTTAGTTGAGTTTCCTCGAAGGTGTTTAATTCTCATGCGGTGGAAGGTCATTGTAGTGAGGCTTATTCATGTACCGATGAGCCAATTCCTGTACCGGTGGCTACCCAATTTGCTCCGGGTGCACCGAAAGAGCTCCCGATGCTAATACGGAAGGGAGAGCACCACACTTTAAGGCAGCTTATTACGGACATGCCTCTAGTGAAAGACCCAAGCTTTATACATCTATTGAGGAAACCAGACTACTTGTTCGGTGACTCTGTAGAAGATCCAACTGCCGCGTCTCTCAGAGCCAAACAATGGCTGCATCATGATGACAACGATCACTTATATCTCCCTCTGATTCCTCATCATCGTTCGCTTACTGAGCTATGGTACCAGGCTATCCCACGAGAAATGTCGTGGGGGTTAACAGAGGAGCAAGACCGTGTTCATTGTGGCTACATTACCCATGGGGCGATTCCCGGATCAATTAATCATAATCGGATAATAGGGCTACATCCGGGAGTCCTGGGATTGAATGATTCCCCCAGAGGTAAGGTTCTTACCATTTCCAACACTGTAAAGAATCGACTTGCGAGTTTGGGTCGAGAGCTACCGGCAACTGGTCACTGGTGTTTTGGTTAGGTGCATTCATCGGATAAGCTTTGGTGGGCTTGTTTGAGCAACTATATCTTAAATCGGTTCGATGAGGAGTTGAGGGCTAGTGGTTTGTACACAGCTATCCGCACCACCACTTATGGGCTACCAATCAGCGTTCCTTACTTCCTAGCGTTGTTGGAGCTTTATAACCCTGATACCAACACATTTTTGACCAAGTATGGTGAGTTGGGGTTAGCGCTGCATGAGATGCACAAGGCCTCCGGTCTTTCGATGGGCAATTTGATCTATCAATAATACTTCCCTTCTAATCGGGAGCTGTAGCAGTTGAGGTCGCGAACACCTAACCGTTATAATACTCTGTGGGATCTCACCTGCCACTACCACATAGCTTTGGCGGGTGCCGACCCATTATACTCTGTGGGCCCCCCCCTGCCACTACCACATAGCTTTGGCGGGTGCCGACCCATTATCAAAGAAGCCGTGGCCACATATCAGTTTGAAGAAATTTGTGGATTATCTGTTCAAGAACATAGATGGCAGCTTGGGTGAAGCGATACGTGAGTTGACGCCGCTGACTTCCTCCAAAGTTAATGAGCTAATCGAAAAGTCTAATACCCAGTCTTACACTACAACTGGCGTTGAAGATGATTTTGCCACTGGAACCAAGTTCCAAACATTTTTGTGGCAAGCGGTGAAACCGATCTGATCCATCACGTTGCTTGTCGGCTACCTCGCCATCTGGTTAAAGAAGTGCGTGGTGTACCGATCTGATCCATCACGTTGCTTGTCGGCTACCTCGCCATCTGGTTAAAGAAGTGCGTGGTGTCGTACCAATCTACTGATGCATTGCCTCTAGAAGTTCTTTATCCTACAGTTCTACTTGCTCATCGGAAAAATCTGTCTCTTCTTTCGGCAATGACTGCAGATATTCATAGAGGGCTTCGTCATATTGTGAAGGTGTTCACTCAAGGGGAGGGTAAACCATCAGCTCAAATCCCTCTCACCAAGGTGGAGCTTCCCTATACCTACTTGATGGCTTGGCTCGTCCTCCACCGTTCGGATATGATGTCGGCCCTAATTTCCACAGACTCATCCGTTCCTTTTCTCCAATTAATTGGAAGCTGTAAATGGAAAGGACGAGGGTTCGCGGAGATTAAGAGGCAACTTCAAAACCAGAAGTGCTGGGTCTTCCCTACTTGCTTCCCGTGATTTTCGGGTCAATATGGTGATTCACTGGTCGATACGGACACGTCGGGTACGGGTCAGACTTCCCTTGATCCTGGTTGCTTCAATTGGTTGATCAATATCCGACCGGGCTACTTGATCTTCCGGGTGCAGAATCGCTGCTATATAGAGTTATACTTGCCGTGTCAGTTCGCGCACCAATTTGGCTATGATCAGATTTATATCGAGAACCCGAATCGATAGCTCCGAACTCATGGTGGATTGATAGATGGGGCCAGGGCATGGCTGTGGAGTATAACTGGCTGCACTGGTGCCAAGTTTAAACTCCCCGGTGTTGAGCGCAAGTTAGAGCTGACTTTCCTACAATGTCGGTGGCTTTTGGCAGCAAACGAGTCTGTGCCCGTGTGACCAATCGTAGAGTTAGCATCCGAAGAAGCAGCTCGGATCCGCTCGAAATTATCTAAACCTTCACCGGCTCCGAAGAAGCCAAAGACGCAAGTTTTATTTACTTATCCTAACAAGATGTCGATTGAATTCTCAGGTGCGGCTTTTGAGGAGGAGGAAGAAGAAGCGCCCCAACTTATACGTCGGACAAGATCTCAGCCTATCTCAGCCTACAACTCAAGTGACTTCAGGGCTAGAGTCACGTTCTAAATTTACTCATGAGCGAGTCACTGATCCGGAGGAGGCTCCCCCTGCTAAGCATAAAAAGTTAGCTTCCAAACGACGTGGTGGACTCTCGGCTTCGGGAACGAGGCCTAGCATTGACATTCCCATCGGTAGAGAGGGTAATGTTTTAACTCTTTGTGATCCTTTGATTGTTCCATTTATTAATTCCTAGACTTAGTCATTACTGTGTCTCAGGAGGTCGTGAAGAAGGTGAAGAGGAATATGATCCTCTTTCTCCCATATTTGATGACTTCGAAAGATCTGACTTTTCCCGACCAATGGATGAGGTTATAGCCGAGGAACCTGTAGGTGTTGAAGCAGGTACAAATATTGAAGCTGTTGTAGACTCCGGCGCTGGACCTGATACAGGTGAAAGGGTTGGAGATCCAGGTACATCTAACATCGGTGATAGGTCTTTTATTTGGTGGGAGCTGAATGATTCCGAATTTTTGTCTCCGTTAATCGTTTCTATGCTTCTTACCTTCTTAGAAAAATTGCAAGAAGCGGTCCTGAGTAATAAGGCTGTGGAACCCGGTGCATCTACCGAAGGTGAATTTGACTTCCTCTTATTATGCATTCTCGGCCTTTCCTCTTTCTACTTTAACACTTTGATTCTCTGTAGGTGTTTCAGTGGGGGATTTAGGCGAGAAGGGAGCCTTCCGTGACGCGGCCCTTGGAGAAACGGGTGTACCCTCACCCGATCCGCTTCCCGTCTCTTCAGACTCTGATGACAGGCTTTTTGAAGATATGTTGTCTGAACAAGCCCAGCGTGAGGCTGCCAAACCGATGAACACAGCTAATTCGCCTACCGGTATGATTTTTATTCCCATGTTACATATTTATTTGTCAGTTTCCATTTAACTATAGGAGAGTTCTAATCATAGGCCCAGTCGCTAAGACTATACAACTACTCTTATTGGAGGGTTTGATGAATCTGGTGGTCTCGATTTCTTGCTGTTGGCAGGGATTGTCGTCGAGGCCCAGTCATCAGCTCTCGAGATGCAACTCCCAATTCTTTCAGGGACGTCGGCTACATCGAGTGTTGGAACTATTGGGGGTACCTAACTAAACAAACCGTGAGACCAACCGAAGAAGTTAGTGCTTCAACGGCTGCTATGCCCACCGTGCTTCCTGGGACTTATGAAGTCGGAAAAACGGAACCGAGCGTGATGCGTTTAGCTGAAGAAATCTCCGTAGGCATTGGTAAATTTCGCACCATGTCTTAACTTAGAATTGTTTTATACTTTGGCATATTCATCTCTTCTCTTTTTATAGGATTGTCGCCTCAACTCCGGGACACGATTAAGGCATTATTGTCGGATGATGATCCGAAGAAGCTCATCCTATGTTTGGAGGTCAGCCATTTTTTCAATTTTGTGGGGTCATTGATCGATAAACTTCTACAGAAAGGGCTCTCTTTCAATCAGTTCCGACCTTTCCTCGAGCGTAAAATAGCCTCGGTGAGGGACGCTGGCTCACCAAAAATTGCAGATGCCTTGACCGATGACCTAGAGCGGCTAGAGCATAAATTTAAAAAGCTGCAACCGTTGGTGCTCCTGGTTATGTTGCTGCTCAGATGGAGACCCGTCTACAATCCTAGCGTGAAGCTCGAGCATCTGCCGAGCTCGGGATTCAGGCACAGAGAGAACGGGTGGACCAGGTGAAGGAGGTTCTTTCTGAGAGATTGGCCCATATACACGAGCTCGATTCTTCCATAGCTTCTATCGACGCCGAGATAGTAGAGCTTAAGAAAAAGCTTATGGAGGCGGAAGAGCAAAGATTTTGGAGGTGACCAGGGCCGGGGAAGAACATGGCAGGCTTGTGATATCTAGCAAGGTGACGCTCTCAGAAGAGAGATTAGCCAAAATAGAGGAGGAAGCTGCCAAAATTTTATCTATCTCTGAAGAATCCTTCAAGGCGGAACTATAATGTGAGCTTGAGCGGACCTATGTCGAAGAATTATCCAACTTAGAGCAACAAATCCTTAATCATAAGCTTGATGTAGAGTGACCGCAATTTGTTGTATCTGAACGCTTGATTTCGTTAATGAAGATATGTTTTTTGTGCAATATACTTTCATTATGATTTTTTCATTCTGCTTAGCATAATCAACAGTAATACTTATATGATTCTTGGCAAATCCTCAGCCTTCTATGGATCTGATGAGCCTTTACCGACTATCGTTTGGGTCGGGCTAGCATGTGAATTGTCTATGTCCGTTTCACATGTAACGTTATGCTAAAAGAGTTAACCCTTTTAGTACTACGATATTGAATACGTAGACTTGGTCATTTTTTACGGGGACAAATTACCCGGCAACGCATGTTAGACGTAGACTTTAGGAATTTTTGGCAAACCCTCAGCCATCAACGAGTTTGATGAGCCTTTACCGACTACCGTTTGGGTCGGGCTAGCATATAAATTATCTAAGTCTGTTTCATATGTAACGTTGTACTAACGGAATGAACTCCCTTAGACTTAGTGCTATGAGTTTGAATACATAGACTTGGTCATTTTTTACAGGAATAGACTACCCGGCAACGCGTGTTAGGCGCTGACTTTAGGAATTTTTGGCAAACCCTCAGTCATCAACGGGTTTGATGAGCCTTTACCGACTACCGTTTGGGTCGGGCTAGCATATAAATTATCTAAGTCCATTTTATATGTAATGTTGTGCTAACGGAATGAACTCCCTTAGACTTAGTGCTACGAGTTTGAATACATAGACTTGGTCATTTTTACGGGAATAGACTATCCGACAACGCGTGTTAGGCACTGACCTATCCCTTCTTAGGCTTCGGGATAAAATTCCACCGACTTATATTCTGGTATCTTTTTTAATCGGTGAAAGACTAAATCGGCAACGCGTGTTAGGCGCTGACTTATCCCTACTTAGGATTCGGGATAAAATTCCCCACGCGTGTAAGGTGCGGATTTTGGTGTTATTAATAACGGCCTGTCACAATGTCGAATATGTGGGCTTTTGTCCTTTTTACTGTTAAGGACTAACCAGCAACGCGTGTTAGGCGCTGACTTATCCCTTCTTAGGATTTGGGATAAAATTCTCCGTGCGTGTAAGACACGGATTATGGTGTTTGAATATGGTGTCTTCTCTTGAGACAAAGATGAACCCGACACTGGAGAGGAATAATTTTATATTCTATCTCCAGGTCTTCTTTTTGGGCAGAAGTCGACTCGATACCGGGGAGGAAGAATTTTATATTCTATCTCCGATTACAAAAGGAACTCGAAACAAGCTCTCCATTTCGAGAATCTGTGAGGTGAAACTAAGAGTGGGATCTCCACTCCGAGAATCGAAAGATTCAGATAACCCTAACTTTTATAGGATTGGTTATCTGACCTAAAAATGAGTTTTTTCATTTATCGAGATGAAATTACGACTTCAGCCCTAACTTTTATAGGATTGACTGAAGAGGGAAGGATGACAGCTTTTCGTTTATCGAACCGAGATCCCGGTTTTGGTCATAACCATTTGGTGGTTTTGACTGAGAGAAGGTATTGAGACGACCTCATCTTTTATAGGTTTGGTCATTTAATGGGGGTGGAGGCCTTTCGTTTATCGAAAGGGAAGTCCGATTTGAAAGTAGGTGTAGGCTGTCTAAAAATCACAATAGATAGCTGATCCCCATCAAACACCGATGATGGAAGTTACAATCTGACGACTTCCAGAAGGCTACAATTTGAAGACTTTCACGTAGATCGCTGAAGGTTACAATCTGACGACCTTCACGACAACCGATGAGAGCTCTAGTTTAACAGCCTTCACCATCAACATCGAGAGTTACAATCTGACGACTCTTGCATATCAAAGAGCTAAAGTAAAGATTACAAAATGACGATCTTTGCAACGCTTCGACAGAAAGAGACTACAAATCAATGGTCTCTTCAAATCAAGACGTAGAAGTCCTCCCCGCGTACCAGCATCAAGATGCGCCGCGTTCATAGCCACGAACGCAGTTCAAATGCAGCTCCAAAAGTTACCCGACGCAGCTCAACATCGCTGCCCGACGCAGCTCAACGTCGCTGCACAACGCAGCTCAACATCGCTGCACAACGCAGCTCTATTCGCCGCCCGACGCTGCCTCAACATCGCTGCACAACGCAGCTCAACATCGCTGCACAACGCAGCTCAACATCGCTGCACAACGCAGCTCAATATCGCTGCACAACGCAGCTCTATTCGCCGCCCAAACATAGCTTCCAAGCTGCCAAACGCAGCTTCCAACAAAACACTGCGTCCGAGCTTCCAGACACTGCGTTTGAACGCAGAATTTACGCCAGAATGCAGGATCTGCGTTTGACTCGTTCAAACACGAGCTGAACGGTTCCAAAACCATTTCCCACGATCTGAGGGGATCACAACTCCACTCAGGAGTAATTTGAGGGGCGGTTACATCCCATTAGCCCCACTTAGGAGCGAATTAAGGAGGTGGTTACACCCCTTAATCCCCTATAAATAACAACAAACTCAACAGAGTTAAAGATCGGATTTTTGATAATCAGATCAGGGCTGGTTTTTGGGGGGTTCGGTTGCAACTTCTTGGCAGCGAAAAGAGGATCCTTCATCCTTCGGTTGGAGCTTTGGAGATCGGCAACAAGATCTTCTTCATCCTTGGCTTATAACCGACTTTCGGTTAAATCAACTCTTTCATAGAGTTTTAAACTCGTTCAGAGTTCTCCACAACGTCAAATCGTGAGGAGAAGACCACGTTCCAGTGAATCAAGATATTCGGATCGTCAACGGAGAGCAAACTCGACGCGAGCATTCGAGGGAGGCATCTCATCGCCACCGTGAAGAACCCAGAATTAAACAAAGGGGAGAATCCAGATCATTCTCTTCTCTTTTGTAATCAGGAAATCCAATTGTAACTGAGATTAAAGGAATACACGATGTTCATCTCACTGGAACCACGGTTGAAACTCTCGTCATAGAGTTCGATCAAGCCAAGTATGAGGAAGTCCTCTCCTCCGGATCCCTTAGCCCCAAGGCTATGCGCAAGATCCACAAAGTCTTCAAAGAGACTAAAGCTCCAATTGTTGCTCCTATGCCGAAGGAAGCCTTCTCCTTCAACCAAGAATGCTCGAACAGCCCCTCCTCCGAAGGAGTGGGCTCAGCTTCGGCCAAACTCGTCCACCGAGTTGAAGGTGTTGCTGCCAAGGCCTTGAAGCAGGCTAAGAAGAACGTCGCTCGACGGAGGAGGAGATCCTTACGACGAGCACATCTCCGAGAATGCCGATCCTCAAGTCAACATGAGCTTCGTGTTTGTGAGCCTAAACGCGACCCTATGCCCTGCGTTTCTGTTTCAGAATGCAAGTCTCGCGTCTATGAGCCCAAACATAGGCTCTGTGTGAAGAAGACTGAACGCAACCCTCAGGGGCGCAGTCCACAACATGAACGCAACCCTCAGGGGTGCGTTCCACAAAATAAACGCAACTCTCAAATCTGCGTTTCACCAGTAACACCTGGAGCTCAGGCATGCGTTCGGGTGACGAAATTCAATATGGAACCTGGCCTTCTCCATGGAGCTTCGAATACTCTGCGTAGCGTGACTAGATTGAGGGGCGGATATAAAAAGTTCATGGATTCAAGACATCTCAACCAGATCCATGTTCACCAAGAGCCAGTCCTGTCCAATCATGGACTGGGGGTTCCAATTCAAACCTCACGATCAGTGAGCAATTCTCCTCGAATCTTCACAATAGATTTGAGTGAGTTCATATCGAGAGAAAGACCGATGCAACAAATCATTCGTTCATTCCAATGTGAACGGCTGATTCCTACGGTCCTCTCGGGATGTCAATGTTGTTCATATGCGACCAAACAATTGGTGTCCCCCTGTCAGCTATCGGAGTTTAGCCAGGGGAGCCAATTCCAATGATGAACACTCAGCCATTGCAGAGTCCCAGTCATCAAGCTCTTTTGTTGAACATGAGAGCTACGCTTATATGACGGGAAACCATGAAGATCTCGCGAAGAGACTTGATGAGCAGGAGGCCATGCTCAAATCTCAGCAAGAGGCCATCAATGAACTCATGGCCCTGTTGACTCAAATCATCACAGACAAGGCCAAGTCTCCGAAGACAGATTCGCCACCCAGGCAAGAACCCTCCCAGAGAAGAAAAACGTCTTCGTCCCGACCTCACACAAGCAAAGGGAAGGAAAAAGTGGTTGATGACACGGCTTCTGACCAAGAAGCCTACAACCTGGAATCTTCCTCTGATGAAGGAAGAGAGACGGAGAACGAGCAGAATCTCCAGTCGGCCAAAATGGAAGAGTTGGAAGCCCGTCTCAATGCCATTGCCAACAGAAGCGAGCTCCAAGACGAGGGAGTTGTCAGACCCTATCCTGCCGAATGGGATGCAGCCCCTTATCCTCCAAAATTCGAAGTCCCGACGCTACAAACTTTTGACGGCACGGGATCAATGTATCCAAAAGTGGGCGGATCTAGAGAGACTCTTCCTGTCAAGATTCTTTGAAGAGGATACAGAAGTCTCTATTCATACCCTTCTCGCCACTAAGCAGAAGAAGAGGAAATCCGTCAAAGCCTTCGTCAAAAGGTTCAGAACCATAGCTCTCCGATGTTCGTCAGGTATGACACAGTCTACTTTAGTAGAGACCTGTCAACACAACTTGCAGACCGACCTCCTAGCCCGAATAGGAGTTGCAGAATGCCGTTCTTGGAGACAAATAATCTCTCAAGGCGAGCAGGCTCAAAAAATCATTGCCAGGATCAAAGCTGAAGAACAAAGTAGGCAGGATCAACCTGAGCAATCGGACCAAGCCCAACCTTCTCCTGAGCAATCGGACCAAGC